>NC_140171.1:78516035-79103535 GCF_963971535.1 Notolepis coatsorum | reverse complement strand
CTATCCGGCTGCACACTAACCTAGCTTAGCACAATGAATGGAATCAGATGAGAAGCAGCAGGCCTAGGCGCTGGCCAATCTCTCCTGGAGTTTTAAGCTAGGCTAGCTGCTTTTCATCCGCTAAGCGAATTTACCATAATGTTATAGTTTATGGCTGCACTATAATATATTGGCACCCGTGGCAGTAAAAGGTAACTGCACCTTGTTTAAACATGATGGATAAGAGAAAACAACAATTAAAAAGTCATATCTTCAAGCATGCAACTTTGGACATCTTATGCTGTAGAAATAAGACAGTAACCTTTCACGTGTTTCTCTGCGCTGGCTGTGCCCAACCAGAAGAGCTTGTAGGGGCAATTTCACTGTGTTTCATGCATCGCTGCAAAAGTTACATAGTGCAGCAGTTTACAATTTAGTACTCGGAATCAATAATGGGTATAAAATAAACTATTGGTGTTGCTGTATTCATGTTTGAAAGAAACAGAACTTTGCATGTGTGTGTGTGTGACCTTTTGGCATTAATATACAGTAGATCCTTCCACTGCATCACTAAGCAGATAGTCACATGTTTCTCGTAAAAATGCAGCAGCGGCGGTGGTGGATGATGTGTGCGAGAATACCCTGAAGACTCTAGCAGGAGCACTCATTCAAGGGTACTACGACTATGCTTGCACCTCATGGTACCAAAGCACCTCAAAGGCGCTAAAAACAAAATTACAAACATCTCAAAACAAACTGGTCAGACTACTGCTTGACCTTACTCCTAGAACCCACCTCACCCCTGCCCACTTTGACAACCTAGGATGGCTTAGAGTAGACGACAGAGTACAGCAACTTGCAATGGGCCTGGTCTACAAGATACACTACACGACCAAGGTACCCATGTACATGACAAAATACTTCCCAAAGGTCAGTGAATACCACGATCACAACACCAGAGGGAGCTCCACAAATCATGTTAAACCCAGATTCGGCTCAAACAAGGGACTAAACACGTTTCGCAATTATGCCACATCAATGTGGAACGCCCTACCCAAAGCTGTAAAGGAATGTGAATCACTACCCACTTTCAAAAACACTCTCAAAAAACACCTAAGGGAGACTGCAACTCGAAACTGGCCCCTGTAAATGTCCGAACACAACCCCCTCCAATGTACAGTAAATTACCAAGTATGGTCCTGTCAATAATCCAATGTACAGTGTTGTTTGTACAGTTGTACAGTGTCCCCCACCCACCCCTCCTACCCAACCCCCCCCCCCCCCACTCCTACCCAACCCCCCCCCCCCCCCCCCCCACCCACCCAACCACCTCCAATGTACAGTCCCCCCCCACCCCCACCTACCCAATCCAATGTACAGTTTCTACGCCTAATGTATATACTCTTTTCTTTCTGGACTCTTTTTGTATCACAAACAGTACTGTAATTGCAAATCTGGTATGTCATAAATGTATAGATGTAGCAGTACTGTCTATCTGTATGTCATGTATGTCATATATGTTACGATGAATTGAAAATGGGGGACCCTGATGTAAACAAGACGAAAGTCTTTCTCTGGTCTGCATCCCCTTAACAATTGTATGTATTGAGCTGTACTGTACTGTGCCCATTCTGCAATCTGTTAATAAAGTTTTCATTCATTCATTCATTCATGCGAGTCTGTGTGTGTGTGTGCACACTTGTGTCTGCGAGTGTTTGCGTGTGTATGAGATATTTTCACACAAAGCCACATCCAACTCTGCTCAGTGTCAACGCTGTCAGTGGCAAAGTGGATCACAGCAAGACCCCACATGTTTCCCTCACCGCCTTAATTGGCAGGGAGGTGGATCATGTGAAGGTGGTGCGCTTTGGCAGCAGGGGGGGGGGGGGGGGGGGGGTTCTCGAAACCATGTTTATTTGACAAGCCCTCGCACAGCTCCCCCAGTCAGCTGTGGCAGCTGTTTTTGTTTACACCAGCTTGATGAGAGTTGCAACATCACCGTCTCTTCCGGCAGCAGGTTCCAAACAGACAATGGAAATGGTTGTCTGTTTGGAGGTGGTAGAGTAATGGTACTGCCAGCTGTGAACATCCAAAATAATACCTGTTTACTCAAAATTAAGAGAACTCCCAATTTGATGATTGATATTAGTAAAAGTGGTGATGGAGACTGGACTGGCTTACACCCATCCAATGGTGCGTATATCTATGATTACCCCACAAGCATAGATAAAGCATCTAATAATTTCTGTCAGGTAAAAACCTTGTATCTCCAAAAGTCCAGTGTCCAGGAGTGAAGAAAAAAACAACCGCATTTTCAGATGAATGTCATGGACATAAGGTCATGAATCTTTCTCAGACTATAGAGGGACATTTAACCTATCCAACAAACAGCAGCACTGTGTCTCATATAGATATGTCATGTCTCTCCTCCTCCTCCTCCTCCTCCCCCAGATAAGGACGAGTGTTTGACCGGGGCTCACCAGTGCAGCCGCAACGCTCAGTGTGTCAACACAGATGGCTCCTACACCTGTCTGTGTTTAGAGGACTTCTCTGGCAATGGACACACCTGCTGGCCCAGAAGAGCTTCTCAGTCCAAGACCGCCATGTACTTCCAATACAAACTCTCCAGAAGAACCAAGCCTGCACCGCCTTCCCACTAAAAACGACCTGCCAAAACAATTTGGGACACGCAACCAGCCTGTTTTAGGGTCAAATCGTCAAAGTGCCAGCAAACACTGGAAAATACATCATTGCTGCTGTTTCAGAGGACCATTTATGAGGCGTTTTAACCTAGAAAGTAAAAAGAAAAAAAATGTAAAGAAGAAAAAAGAAAAAAACTGAGTTTTCACTCCATCGCTCTCTCTCTCTCTCTCTCAACTTGCGTTGCACGGGGAGTAATGTTAAGAATTTGCCACACAACTGGAAAGTTAGTGGCCGCGTACCGTTTAAGGCTATCATTTCTCTGTGGACAGTTAGTCAACAAAGGCATAGCCTAGATTACCAGCACCATTAGCGGTTGTGCTGTTTGATGTCCGTCAGAGAAGCCACTCATTTAACAAACACACTGTGAGACCCGACCACACTCTGTACTTTGCCTCTGCTCCTCCTCAGCACTAAATAGCCTGTGATGACAGGGAGTTCTAGTCTGCTCCCCAGGGGGCCGTGGCAAGTACACACACATTAGCATCTTATATCTTATAGTCTTATTTTTCTTTTCTTTCTTTAATTTATATATTGTTTTACATAAACAAATGCATGACAGGAATATTGAAACGCCACTCATTCGTCACTAGTAATTTATTACATTTTCACAAGGATGTACAATAACTTGGTCTTTTTTTGTGAGTGAGTAAGCTTAGATGAACATTTTGTTAATAAAAGGCTGACCTCTGGTGGATAGATAAGGGAAGATACATAGCTATCTCCTCTCTCAACAGCACCAGTGTGTTGTTGGAGCCTAAATCTGTGGAGAGGGTTATTCTCTTTTGTAGGATTTTCAGCCAATTGACCGTACCTTGATAGATTCAAGTATGACGTTATGCTAATAAAGTCTCATTATTCTGCTATGTTTCTGACTTTTATCACCTTTTATCCTATCGTTAAACATGACATCGTGTCCCTCTGCGCGGCCAATGAAAACCGTGATGCAGATGTGGATTTGAATACGGTCAGGCGGCTCTAATGAAACGCTGCTATGAAGCAGACTGATGTGTTTTGTTTTTTTCGTGGCCCTTCCTCTCATTTATCCTCTGCCCTCGTCCTCTTGTTTTGCCAAAGGGGGAATGTTTTCAGACCTGGGAAGTCACGCACAGGGCAGGCTACCACACAGCAAGAGAGCGCAGACAGGTCAGACCAACCCAATACCAAGCAGGAATCTCCTTCTGTCAGCAGCTGTCTGGCAACCTCTTCCTGCACTCTGAGCACAATGGTGGAAATTGAAGTTACTCTTTAGACGCACTTGCTCTTGGGGGGGGGGGGGGGAGTCAATTTCAGTGTTTTCTCGCTGTGATCAGGGACAGAAATGTTTGCTTGCCTGTGGCTAGTACTTATCAGACAGGGAAAGAGCAATAAGACTTCACTAGCCAGTATGTGGACTGGGTTTAGATAAGGTACTTTATTCATCCCTGAGGGGAAATGAGTGGTCGTCACAGCAGTCCCACCAGGAGACGAGAATGAAAACAAACAGATAAACATAAAACACTAAGGGGCTGTAACACAATCTGCACATTCTATATGATTATGTGGTCATGATTGGATTGGATTTTGATCCTTTATGCATTAAGATATATTCCTACTACAGATATCAAATGATATTACAGTTTGGTTTGGCTCGGAAGAATACACATTTTATTTAAAAGTTGTAAACCATGCAAATGTGCCTTACGTATGTACCAATAGCAGTAGCCATACCACACCAGAGACCTAGGGAAGAGAAAAATAGAAGGAGAATCATCAATAGACAAATAAATATACAAGATAAATTAATCGATTTTTCAATTCTGTATTGATTGATTGATTGATTTTTATTTAGTACATACAATTTATACAAAAGTATAAAAACAAGGGGTACAAGGATAACGTGAAAGTCTGTCGACTTGTTTCCAACATATTGAGATCGTAACACCCCTATCAAATACAAAATGTATGAAATGAATAGATGATCTTAGCTCTATTCTATTTAAATCTTTCAAACATTTTCTTATGTACCCCAGTTGCTATTGCATGTACATATTTGTGTTTTATTACACGTATATGTACATACATCGCCTGTTTTATTCTCTTATCGATCATCCATAGCAACACTACTATCACCGACATCCAAGAAGGGGGATCCCCCCTTGAATGCCCCTTCTAAGGTTGCTCTCCTCCACATTGCCTCCACATTTTTTCCTATTGCTAAGTTTTTAGTGAGTTTAGTGAGGGGGGGGCTGTAGTTACTGTGGATGATGGTAGGGGGCGATGTGGTGGTTCTGGGAAGCTCCGGGGGAGAGAACTGGGTGTGCAGTGGGAACAGACAGCTGCTCGCTGCTGGAGAGCCCTGCCTCTGACCCTATTCATCCCAGCAGCAGGTGTCACCGCGAGCCCCCGCCTCCACACACACACACACAGTCAGAGCCTCACATGCACACGCACACTATCTGTGTGTGTGGGTGTGTGTGTGCGGGGGACCTGGAACTACTTACAGAGAACAAAGGGGGAAATCAGGAAGAAATGCAGCCTCTTCGAATAAATCTCACCACAATGCCGAGAAAAAATCCCCGACCTCACCCCCAGAAAAGCGAGAAAAACCTGGTCTCTCTCTTTTCAAAGCAGTCAAAAGTGTCTTACAAAAGCACAAATAGAAAACATTTTAGATAAAAGGTTCCAGGCCCCCTTTATGAAAAGGACCTCACACCAAGTTGTGTGTAATTCCTACCAGAAACGGGTTTATTTACCAAAAAATAATAAGATTTAATGCCAAAGCGCTTAGGCTACAAATGAAGGACAACAAGTGGTGTGGGCAGACGAGGGGTGAGAGGGAGGGAGAGAGAGAGAGAGAAGGGAGGATGATGCCGGAGTGGAAAATGTATTTTCGCTTGTGCTTGTTATTTTCTAGTCCTGTGTTTACATGACACACAAGGGTTCACATGATGGGGTAGCTACAGGAACCACGGCTACAAGAGCCACGAAGAAGAATGGGCCTCCTCAAAATAACAGCCAAACAAATAAACACAAACCAATGGAATTTGAACATTCTGAGATGATGATGACACTAGGCCCGCTCCTGGCAAGGCCACGGCTGTTTCACAAAAAAAACAGTATTTATGTTTTGTGAATCTAAGCATTGCTCCATGGCTCCCTTTATACATGTATAGGCTATGTCAAAAAAAATTTTAAAGGATAAAAAAGAACAATATCAACATTTATTCTAAGAAAGTGAGCAATGACGCTGACAAGTGCACAGAGAGCCAACGACAATACGTAGGGGAGAGATGCTAGTAACAGGCCTTGCCACCCACGTTGCTGAAAGACCATGCTTTCAGACCCAGCCACTGAACTGTAAAACCACTAAAACCCCTGTCTTACCCATACTGTCCTTTTCACTTTAGCGCGAAATAAGCCAGCCCAGCTTTTCCCTCCCCAGGCTCCATCAGCCAAGGCTTTTCCACGAATAATTCTTTGCCCCCCCCCCCCCCCCCCCCTGCCCCCACCCTCCCGGTTGGACTCACGGAGGCTCTGATAACGCAAGTCACGACTGAGAGCGCGTTTTTCACAGCGTGTTTCCATGAATGAAATAAAATAATAAATGCTGACCGAGCCCCACTCACGGGGCACGAGCCATAGCCACAGGGTTCATTCGTGGCGTAAAATTATAAATATTGTTAAGAGAGCCGTTTTGCTCTTGATTTTCTTTTTGGACTGTTTCCCCTCTCTGCTTCCCAAATCTTCCACGAGAGGAGGAGGAGCAGCGGATGGGCGCATGACAGTTCCACTGCCTTCAGCAACACCCGTCGTTCATCTGAAGTCATTCATACCCTCTTAGTACCATTGAGGTGCACTCACTTATATACGGAAGTATATAAGAGATACATGGGTAGTTCTAAGGCCTGCGCATTGATCCGGAGTTATATTGTTATACTGAACGTGAATGAGTCAGGCGGTTACTGCATTCTGAAGTTGTCAATCAATGAGCAGAGCTCGCACCAAGTCATAGCCTCCAGACGATTAATCTACAGGTGTCAGAAGTAAAGTAGACAGAAATGGCAACATTTCAACCGCCGGCGAGTTTTCCTTTCGACAAACCAGGAGAATGGCCCGAATGCAAGCAACCTTTTGTGAGATTCAGAAGGTGTTGTTGGGCTCCACACCGGTCGAGTTCAAAATTGACACTGGGGTGGATGTGAGCATCATTCGCGAGGAGACCTACCACTCACTCATGCCAAACAGACCACTGGAGCCTGCGGAAATACCACTGGACAGCCCAGGTGGCGAGCTGCATTGCATAGGACAGATCCAGAGCACTGTGACCTACAAGGGTAAGACACACCCACTCACAGCTTATATCATCCGGGGGCCTACAGTAAACAACCTACTCAGCAGGCCAATGTCAGTGAAAATGAATCTAGTGAGAAGAGTGGAGGAAACGGTGAGCAGCAGCGGGAAAAATGAACATTTGCAGGCATACGGGGGGGAGCATGGGACATTACAAACTGAACCAGTAAGAATACTGCTGAAAGATGGAGCCCAGTCGTACGCTGTATACACAGCACGATGTGTACCACTCCCTATGCTGCAGAAGATCAAGGCGAAGCTCCAGAGGATGGAGAGGAACGGCATCATC
This sequence comes from Notolepis coatsorum, assembly GCF_963971535.1. Taxonomy (NCBI): domain Eukaryota; kingdom Metazoa; phylum Chordata; class Actinopteri; order Aulopiformes; family Paralepididae; genus Notolepis; species Notolepis coatsorum. The sequence goes on along the minus strand of NC_140171.1, from coordinate 79,096,235 downwards.
GAGAAGGTGACACAGCCTACCGATTGATGTGCACCCATGCTGCCGGTCCTGAATAGCACAGGCAAAGCCTGCATCTGTGTGGATCTCAAGAGGCTGAACGAGGCTGTTAAAAGAGAACAGTACACCCTGCCCACTACTGGTGAGATCACAGCAAAGCTAAGTGGGGCCACAGTCTTCACGTCACTCGATGCCGCCAGTGGATTCTTCCAAATCCCGTTGCACCCAGACAGCTGTAAGCTCACCACCTTCATCACGCCGTTTGGCAGGTTCAACTTCAAACGACTGCCATTCGGGATCACAAGCGCGCCTGAAATCTTCCAGAGGAAGATGATGGAGACCCTGGACGGGTTAGAGGGCGTCGAGATCTTCATGGACGACATTCTCGTCTACGGGGCCACAGAAAAAGAGCATGACAGTCGCTTGGAGAAGGTGATGCAGCGCATAGAGACGGCTGGCCTGAAGCTGAATCGAGAAAAGTGCTCCATCAAGCAAAGTCAGCTACGGTTTCTTGGGCACATCATCGACCAGTCCGGGATCCGGCCTGACCCAGCGAAAGTGGAGGCTATCCGGCAGCTGGCGCCGCCAACAGATGTGCAGGAGCTGAGGAGGGTGCTGGGAATGGTGAATTATCTCGGCAGGTACGTCCCAGACCTCTCAACAGTAGGACAGCCGCTGTATGAGCTCCTGAAGCACAAGAATGCATGGACATTGAATCATGCCCAGCAAACAGCTTTTCAGAGGATCAAAGAGCTGTTGACCACAACACCAGTAATCGCCTTCTATGACATGAGCAAGCCCACCGCCGTGTCTGCCGACGCAAGCAGTTATGGGTTAGGGGGCGTGCTATTTCAACTTCAATGGCGAGCAGTGGAAACGAAGTCAAAACGCCTCACCGACGCAGAAACGCGCTACGCCCAGATAGAAAAATAAGGTCTGGCGGGCGTGTGGGCGTGCGAGAGGTCCGACCGGTACCTCAGTGGACTGGGCCAGTTCAAGCTAATAACTGACCACAAGCCCCTTGTACCAGTCTCATTAACACTCGCAGCCTGGACAATGTGCCTCTCCGATGCCAGCGACTCCTCATGAGGCTCATGAGGTTCAACGCGGTGGCAGAGTATGCTCCTGGAAAGACTCTGGTCGTCGCAGATACTCTGTCACGCAGCCCAATGGCCAACATAGGTGCAGACTTGGACACACAGCATGAGGTGGCATGCTATGTGGCTAGTGTAATGGAGGGGATCCCAGCGTCCGCAAGCAAGATGGACGAGATCAGAGCGGCCACAGCAGCTGACGCCGAACTGCTGTCAGTCGCCAGACTCATAAAAAAGGGGTGGCCTGAACACCTAACCGAGGTGCCTATCGAGGCAAGACCCTATGTCCCAGTGAAATCAGAGCTGTCAGAGCTCCTGGATCAGCGCCTCTGTACTCAGCCTGGCTGCACTGGTATGTTCTCTACGCATTTAGACAAACTCGACCATGGCTAAATTGAATATTTTAATTTGGAACGCAGGAGGTCTTAACGCCCCACACAAGCGTGCCAGTGTCCTTTGGTTATTGAAGAGAAGAAATATTGACATTGCTCTCCTTAGTGAGACGCATTTATTGGTGGGTGATGTGTCAAGGCTAGCAAATCGACAATATCACGTTATCTCCTCATCCTCAGCCGATGATAAGATGAAAGGAGTCGTCATAGTTACAAGACGTAACCTTGATATCAAAGTCCTGGATGTGTGGTCGGACACGGAGGGAAGGATTACTATAGCAAAAGTTGAGTTCTCTCATAGGAAGATGGCAATAATAGCATTGTATGCCCCTAACACATTTGATTCAGCGTTCTATAATACAATCACGAAGAATATGTTGGAACTTACTGGATACGCTCTCATTGTGGGTGGCGATTTTAATGCGTGCTGGGATGCGGAGATGGATAGGTCCGGGTCCTCTGAAACAAGCGACCAAAAACGGTCCTCTAAGGCCCTCAGGATGTGGGCCCAGGACACTGGGCTCGCAGACCTATGGCGCTTATCCAATCCCACCCTCAAGGATTACTCTCACCTGTCTGCCAGACACAAAACATTCTCTCGAATAGACTATGCATTCGCATCCCTTCATTTGTTTGATAGTTTCGACGTCTCATTGGTTCCCCTGGCTCTCTCGGACCACAAGGGGATTTTCCTTGTGGCAACCTTTGGCAGGCTCTCCACGAGAGCTCCCAGGTGGCGTTTTAACTCAACCTTATTAAAGAACGATGATTTCTGCTCTGAGTTCGGGAGTAAACTAGCTGAACTACAGCCCCCTCAGCATCGACGGGGCACCGGTTGAGAGAGTCAACAGCTTTACCTCGGAGCCTACATATCCGAGGACTTGACATGGACCACACACATTGACAGTGTTGTGAAGAAGGCACGACAACGCCTCTACTTCCTCAGGCGCCTAAGGAAGTTCCAAGTCAGTCAGAAGATCCTTAAGAACTTCTACTCATGTACAATAGAGAGCATCCTGACTGGCAACATCACCTCCTGGTTTGGGAATAGCACTGCACAAGACCAAAGCAGACTACAAAGAGTGACACGTTCAGCCGAACGCACAATTGGAGGGGGGCTGCCCACCCTCCAGAACATTTACAACAAGCGGTGCAGGGGCAAGGCTAAGAGAATCATTAAAGACTCCAGTCACCCGAACAACTGCCTCTTTGAACTGCTGCGGTCAGGCAAGCGATACCGGAGTCTCAAGGCGAGCACAGAAAGACTCAGAAGAAGCTTCTATCCCCAGGCCATCAGGCTGCTAAACGAACAATGAACACTACACAACAACAACCATCAAACGCACATAGCACACACATCCACACGCACACACTCACTTTAAACAAACCTCATTTTCTACTTCTAAATTACATGCTATACTATGTTATTTGATACTATCTTGTCTAGCACAGTCTCTGGAGCGTAACAGTAAGAAGCATTTTGTATGAAAGTATTCTGTACTTCTGTATGACAACTATTAAAGAAACTTGAAACTTGAAACTTGAATTCTTGCAGATCAATGTTGGCACGGTCGATGACCCCAGGGTCCTATGGAACGCATTGAAAGGATTTATCAGGGGTCATGTCACACTTTTCTCCTCCAACTTACGTAAATCCTGATCAAAAAAACTAGAAGGACTGGAAACATTATATGCGGATCTATACGCATCTTTGCAAACTAACTATAGTGAACGACTAAACACACAACGTAAGATAGTCAAGAAGGAAATAAACTCCATACTTAAACAACAGTCTGAGTTCTTGATACATAGGACAAGGCAAAATTACTACTTTCACGGCTCCAGGCCTAGCCATCTATTGGCAATGAAAATACGCTTGAATGATCATTTCTCGGATATCCCCTCGATCAAGACGCAACAGGGTACAATCACTACTGATTCGAAAAAGATCAACGACACTTTTAAAGAGTTTTACTGACAGTTATATAGCTCAGAGGTTAATCTCGACGACTCTAAATTTGAATCGTTCATTGGCGGGCTTGAGATACCCCACATTTCTGAGGAAGAGGCTAAGGAACTGGGGAAACCGATCACCCTTATGGAACTAAGGGAGACGATCGCTGAAATGCAGAGGGGTAAGGCACCAGGCTGGGATGGTATTCCACCCGAGGTGTATTTAGCTTTCTGGGACCAATTGGGCCCATTGATGCTCGATATGATCAATTACGCTATCGAACAGGGGGAGTTCTCAAGAGATGTCAACATGGCGCTGATTTCTTTACTTCTCAAGAAGGACAAAGATCCCAATGATTGTGGTAGCTATAGGCCCTTGAGTCTTCTCGGGCCGATTTAAAAGTGTTTGCCAAGGTGCTGGCCCGCCGCCTGCAGAGATTTATGACGGTATTGGTACACTGCGATCAAACTGGTTTTATCCCGGGGCGCCTGGCTGCAGATAATCTTAGGAGGCTGTTGCATGTAGTCGATAACAGTAAAGACAATACAGCTCTGTCCACTGTTCTGTCTTTGGATGCCATGAAGGCGTTTGACAGACTAGAATGGTCATACCTGTGGAAGGTACTTGAGGTCATGGGTCTGGGAAAGAATTTTATTCATATGATTAAAGTCCTGTATGCCTCGCCGTCGGCAATGATACTGACAGGCAAAAACTGTTCCACACTTTTCCCAGTCTCCAGATCTTCTAGACAGGGTTGTCCTCTGAGCCCGGGACTATTCGCGCTTTCCCTCGAACCATTGGCCCAATTTATTAGGCAATCAGAGGACATCGTCCCCATAATGATCAATAATACACCACACAAAATTGCTCTCTATGCGGATGACCTACTGATTTTTATGGATGACCCTTCCCGGTCGGCCACAAAATTAATGGAAATAATCGACGACTTTGGTAAATTGTCAGGCTTTAAGATTAACTGGAACAAATCAGCCTGCCTACCTCTTAATGAGCTGGCCAAGGCGGTGCGACTACCAGCTGATATCCCCATAGTGGAACATTTTAAATACTTAGGTATAGAGATATTCCCCACGCTGAGTCAAACTACTAAGTACAACTTCACGGGTACTTATGATAAAATACGCCAGGATCTAGACAGATGGTCGTCCCTTCCTAACTCCCTACAAGCCCGAGCTTCCATAATCAAAATGAACGTTCTGCCTAGGATACATTTTGTTAGCTCAATGCTCCCCCTGCCCCCTCCAATAGACCACTGGCGCAAGGTACAATCGATGGTATCTAAATTTATCTAGAATAACAAACGCCCGAGAATCAAAAGAGCTACTACTCAACGTAGGAAACAAGATGGGGGCCTCGCAATCCCTGATTTTAAGCTTTATTTCTGGTCCTTCTCACTGAGACCTCTGATGTGCTGGCTAGACCCTGTAGATGCTGTATCTTGGCGCTCCTTAGAAGCGGCGGCGGTCTCACCGCTAAGATTGCAGGATGTGGTGTACTCCACTGTCTCTATTTCGAAATGCCGGCTGAGGTATGGACCGATCATAACTCACGTGATCCAAACGTGGCGTAATGTACAGAGGTCGTGTGGGGTTAAATGCCCATGGCACCTGGACTCTCCAATTTTTAATAACCAGCAATTACTTGTTGGGCACAAGCCGGTTAATATTCCTCAATGGCAGAGGAGGGGAGTTCATACTCTGGAGGATATTTATGATAAGAACGGCCTCCGTGCGTTTCAGGACTTAAGAGAATTTTATGATCTTCCCGGCGAGTCCTTTTTTCTTTACCTTCAACTAAGGTCAGCGCTGAGGGCGCATGGCGTGCCGTGGGCTCAAGCTTTGCACCCACACCCCTTCCTCAGGCTCATAGTGGACAGGACGACCTCCAGAGGGTTTGTCTCAGACTTTTATACGCTCTTAATTCAATCCACGTATAAAAATGTATCATTGGATACAATCTGGCGGGTGGATATCCCGGAGTTGGACCCCGAGTTTGACTGGGATGATGTTTGGGCAAATGTGGCATTATCTTCCCGCAACCCCAATCACCAGCAAATTAATTTTAATTATATTCATAGGACCTATCTTACACCTAGGAAGCTATTTGCTATGGGACTGATAACCGACTCTCGGTGCACTTTGTGCTCTCAAAAGGCCACTGGCACTTATATGCATATGTATTGGGATTGCCCACCAGTGGCCCGCTTCTGGAGGTCAATAACGGACAAACTTTCAGATCTGTGTGGCTTAACTATCCCATTCACAGCTGTTACGCTACTCCTGAACGATATAACGACACTACCTGCGTCCGTTAAACTAAAAAGGGTTGTCCTAGCGGGTGTCACAGCAGCGAAGAAGCTAATAGCAATGAGATGGAAGGAGCCTGAGAAGCTTACAGTGATTAACTGGTCCCTAACACTATTGGATGTGATTTATCTTGAGATATCCACGGCGCGGGTGATTGGGGTGGGACAGGCAGGTATTGACCTGTGGTTTGCAGCAGCCGAAAAGGTCAGGACCGCCGTGTGCGGCTGAGCGGGGTTGAGGTGCGTGTTCGGGTGAGTCCGGGGGTCTCTTGGGAGGGGGAGGAGGAAATGTTTTGTCTGTCTTGTCTTTTGTCTTGTCCTCTTGAGTTTAGCTGGGGATTTTATGGGGGGGCAGCTATTTAACTATTTCTTCACTGTTTGGTCACTTTTACACGGTCTCTGTGAGTCTATGGAACACCTCTACAGGTTTTTGTTTTGTCATGAAGGTTCATTGCTCTGTTTTCGGGTCGTGTTCTCAAAAAGTGGTCCTTGTGGTGAATTGGAGATGTACGTTTTATTAATATAGGGTCACACAGCCGGGAATCGGGGCTGAACACTGGGAAAGACCATTTATTAGATAGTACCCCTTGGATTTAAAATTTAGAAGGTTGAACTCTGTTTTCTTTTCTCTTTGTCTGTATAAATTGTTATTCTGTATTATTATTGTTTTTGTTATTTTCTTGTGAAGTTCTATGTATTGTGATTGTGTTTAATGTGTTGTCTTGTTTCATGTGAATAATAATAAAAAAAAAATTGATAAAAAAAAAAAAATTACAGCCAGATCAAGGCCGTGGTCAAATCGAGTTTTTTCCAGTTGAGGCAGCTGGCCAAAATTAAGCCCATCCTACAGGCGCAGCATTTTGAAGCAGTAATCCATGCATTTGTGACTACTAGGCTGGATTACTGCAATGCACTTTATATAGGGGTGAGTGAATCCTCAGTGGCTCGCCTTCAGATGGTGCAGAACGCCACTGCACGTCTTTTAACTGGCACTCGTAAATATGACCACATCTCACCGATTTTATCCTCACTCCACTGGCTCCCCGTGCACTTCAGGATTCATTTTAAAATTATTTTATTTGCTTTTAAAGCTCTTCATGACCTTGCCCCACCCTACCTCTCTGAGCTGTTGCAGGTCTATACACCTTCTCGCTCTCTCAGGTCAGCTGACCAGCTGCTCCTAGTAGTGCCCTCAGGGGGGACCGTGCTTTCTCCGTTGTTGCCCCCAAAATGTGGAATGAGCTGCCACTGCAGATTAGGCAAGCCCCATCACTGCCCCGTTTCAAAGGCCTCCTTAAGACCCACCTTTTCTCTCTGGCTTTCGACACCATGTAGCTTGTTGATTTTATGATCTTATTGTCTTACTGTGTTGTTGTATTGTTTTGTTACTGTGTCCTTTGCTTTTAAATATATATATATATATTTTTTTTTAAGTACTCTGATCTATTTAAATTTGTATTGCTGCCTATGTTTACCTATTTTTTTTTCTTTTCTGTTTTGCTACTCTTGTTTTATTTTTTTATCTATTTTTAGTGCTGCTTATAGTTTTTAATATGCTCCCTCTGTACAGCACTTTGTGCCCCTGTGGCTGTTAAAGCGCTTTATAAATAAAGTTGGATTGGATTGGATGTTGAAATGTTGGTTGGTGATTTAACTGTAACAACATTTGAAATCTTAAACAGTTCATTGTTTTAGACAAAGACCAGAATGTGAGATGATGTCTCAGATTTAAGTAAAAAAGTTCAGCCTATAGTACTTTTCATTTGGAATGTTCCTATGATGTTACAGAGATAACATGCTGAAAAGGGGAGATGTCATATACGGAAGTATATAAGAGATACGTGGGTAGTTCTAAGGCCTGCGCATTGATCTGGAGTTATATTGTTACACTGAACGTGAATGAGTCAGGCAGTTACTGCATACTGAAGTTGTCAATAAATGAGCAGAGCTCGCACCAAGTCATAGCTGTTACAGGCATATGTTTATAGCCTGTGTTAGAGGGACACCTAGTGGTGCTTGACCGGATGTGATGTGTTGACATGCGCACTGCTGTAACCTCAGTTTAATAAAAGATATACTGAAACATGGTGTCAGAAGCGGGAGCTCCGAAAGAAATAAACGTATAAGGAATAAAACCACGCCATGGCGAGCAACAGCATCCCAGCGCCCGAGGGCATGCGCATGTCTGGGGATTTGGCGAAGAACTGGGATGTTTTCAGGGCAGAGTTTGATGATTTTTTGCTAGCTACCGGTCTGAATGAAAAGCCGAAGCCAGTTCAAGCAGCCACGCTGAGACGGCTAATGGGAAGTGAGTGCCGTCATGTTTATACACACAGCCTCGAGTTGACGGATGATCAACGTAAGGACCCAGCTAATATTTTGCGCGCATTGAGGGATCATTTCAAGCCGGCAAAGAATGTGATCTATGAAAGATACATGTTTGGATGTTGCAAACAGGAGACTGATGAGCCAATAGACTGTTTCCTGACGAGGCTAAAGGAGAGAGCGTCAGCATGTGAATACCGCGCACTGAAGGACGAGCTGATTCGGGACAGGCTTGTGCTGGGTGTCGCAAATGAAGGCACCAGGAGGCGCTTACTGCGGGAACGTGAGTTAACGTTACTAGCGGCGACTGAAATCTGTCGGCTCGCTGAACTGACCGAGAGACATATAAGGGTGATGGCCCCGCCAGCGCAGACAGACAGTGTGAATGCCGCTGACAGACAGAGCGAGAGGCGTGCATTTCAAAGGAGGGCGGCGCCAGCGGAGAGGGAGCCCCAGTGGAGCTGTAAATATTGTGGGGGGAGCCACAAACGGGGCAGAGAGCAGTGCCCAGCCTATAGTAAAACCTGCCGGATATGTGGCATAGCAAATCACTTTGCCAAGGTATGCCAGGCTGGTAGCAGGTCTGACAGAGTAAAAAAGATAAATGTGCTTGAAGATGATGACAAGAAGGGGGAATACTCAGATACAGATGATAGACTGTTTCAAGTCACTGAATGTGTAAATACTGCAAAGGCCCAGCAGGGGCGCAAGTGGTTTGTGAATCTAAGCCTAAATAAAAAAGCAGCAGTGCCAGCTGGACACAGGCTCTACCTGCAATGTCATGGGCCGCAGGATTAAAGAGAAGCTGTCACCCAGAGCGGCGCTACACCAGAGCACGGCCAGGTTGAAACTATACTCTGGGGAAATCATGCCATCATTGGGAAAATTTCACACTGAATGTGTCATCCGCGGAGAAAAGCACAATCTCACATTTGAGGTAGTCGACACCAAGCAGAAGCCTCTTCTCGGGGGGAGCACGTGCGAACGTCTGGGCCTCGTGAGCTTCACGGTTCCGGATGAACTTAATAAAGTTGATACAAGTCCACCTATGCCCCTCACAAAAGTTCAGCTGCTGAGAGACTATCATGACGTTTTTAATGACCCAATCGAGTCGGTCCCGGGAGTGATACACTTTGAGCTGGATCCTGAAGTGGTGCCGGTGCAGTGCGCACCAAGGAATGTCCCAGTGGCTCTGAAGGAGAGAGTCAAGGAGGAACTTGACAGACATGTCAGGGTCGGCAACATCACGCCTGTGACTGAGCCCACACCATGGATAAGTAACATGGTGACGGTGGCAAAGCCAGATAAAATAAGGATTTGTATCGACCCGAAGCCTCTCAACCAAGCGCTGCGGAGGTCTCACTACCATATGCCTACACTGGAAGATGTGTTGTACAAGTTGCCAAAGGCCCGCCTCTTCACACTGGCGGATGCTCGCGATGCCTTTTTACAGTGCAAACTTGACGACGAGAGCAGCCGTCTGACGACCTTTTGGACGCTGTGGGGTCGGATGAGATGGCTCAAGCTCCCTTTCGGAGTCTCTGTTGCGCCTGAGATATATCAGCGCAAACAACATGAGCTGCTAACGGGCTTGGCCGGTATCGAACCGATCGCTGATGACATCCTGGTGGTCGGATGTGGCGATACGGATGCAGAAGCCGAACTGGACCACGACAAAAACTTGAGTGCTCTCATGGAACGATGCAGAGCAGTGGGACTCAGGCTGAGTGAGCGCAAGCTGCAATTCAAACTCAAGGCCGTACACTTCCACGGCCACATACTGTCTGCGGAGGGACTGAAAATTTACCCAGAGAAAACACGTGCCGTGCTGGAAATGCCGACGCCCACAGACGTGAAAGCGGTGCAGCGCTTTATTGGATTTGTGACGTATCTAGCAAGGTTTCTGCCAAAACTCTCTGAGGTCTGTGAGCCGCACCGCAGGCTCTTGGATAAAGACGTCATGTGGCATTGGTTGCCAAAACACGAAGATGCGGTGCGTGAAGTGAAGCGAATGGTCACCAGCACACCTGTACTCAAATATTATGACATCACAAAGCCTGTTACGATCCAGAGCGACGCCAGCATGACCGGGCTGGGGGGCTGTTTGTTGCAAGGGGGACAGCCCGTGGCTTTCGCCTCGAGGGCACTGACGCAGACAGAGCAAAACTACGCTCAGATCGAGAAAGAGTGTCTGAGCATAGTCTTCGCCTGCCAGAGATTCCACCAGTACCTATATGGCAGGAACACTATCACCGCAGAGACTGACCATAAGCCGCTGATCACAATATTCAAGAAGCCCCTCCTGAGTGCACCGAAACGTCTCCAGGGTATGTTGCTGCAGCTGCAGAACTATAATCTTGATGTGGTCTACAAGCCTGGCCCCGAGATGTATGTCAGCGACACCCTGAGCAGGGCCACCCTGCCGTGCCATGGGTCTGACACCCCGTACGTGCAGCATGCTGTGTGCGCTGTGGACAGCACCCAGGCAGAGTATTCACAACTGGACCTGAATGTTACGGCTTTTAGATTTGGCCAGATTGTGCAGCACACAGAGACAGATAATGTGCTCCAGGAGCTGGCGTCTGTGATTCTCAGTGGCTGGCCAGACTTTAAAGAGGACACCCCACTGGCAGTGCGGGAATACTGGCCCTTCAGAGACGAGCTGAGTGTTCAAGATGGGGTGTTATACAGGGGACAGTGTGTCATTATACCAAAAGCCATGAGGTCTGAACTGCTCAAACGCATACACACTAGCCACATTGGTGGGGAGGCATGTTACAGGCGGGCCAGGGATACCCTTTTCTGGCCAAACATGAGAGCGGAAATAAAGGACTTTGTGGCAAACTGCTCCGCATGCAACGAGTATGCACGAGTCCAGCAGAAGGAATCTATGATGTCGCATGACATACCAGCACGCCCGTGGCAAGCAGTAAGCATGGACGTTTTCTCATATGCGGGAAAGGACTATCTTATCATTGTAGATCAATACTCAGACTTCTGGGAAATCGATCATCTGCTGGATCTGTCTGCTCACACACTCATCACACGATGCAAAGCTCAGTTTGCACGTTATGGACAGCCAGACAGGGTGATCTCAGATAATGGCCCACAGTTTGCGTGCGAGCGGTTCAGGAGGTTTGCAGCGAGCTGGGGTTTTTCCCATGTCACGTCTTCACCCCGACATCCTCAATCCAACGGCAAGGCGGAGTCGGCCGTTAAGATTGTCAAATCACTCTGTAAGCGGGCAAAATTGGATGGCACGGATACATGGTTGGCCATCCTTCACTGGCGTAACACACCCACCGAGGGGATGGACAGCAGCCCGGCCCAGCGCTTAATGGCACGCAGGCTCAAGACTTCACTGCCGGTCACAGACAGCCTGCTTCTACCACGGGTGGTGGACGGAGTAGCAGAGAAGCTGCGGTGGAAAAGGCGGATCGCAAAATCATTCTACGACACGGCTGCCAGGGACCTTCCAGAGCTTAATGTTGGAGATCACATAAGGATGAAGCCTCTGCCCGGTGATCGCACAGGGAGGTGGCGCCTGGGCCAATGCCTCCAGAGGGTCGCTCCTCGCTCATTTGTGGTGGATGTGGACGGCACACACTACAGACGCAACCGAGTGGATCTGCGTGTTGCGGAGCGCTCAGCCCAAGCACAACAGTCGGACATACTACGGCCGGAGCAAAGCAGTCCTGACCAAGCTCATGTCACTGGAGTGACAGCCTCTGCCGGGACGCAGATTGTCCCAAGTCAAGGGGAGGTAGGTGGCGAGGAACATCCCTGCACGCCACACGCACCGAGGACACCGGTGACGGGCGTGACGACAAGGGGTACTGACACGGCAGGCCATGGTGTCTACTCACGGAGTGGCCGCCTGTCACGGCCACCACAACGACTGGACTTGTAATATATTTTTTTTTAAGAGTAAAGTTGGGCAATGTTATGTTAGAATGTCATCGAAGTAATGTTATTATGATGACTGGACTTTAAAAAAAAAAAAAAAAAAAAAAAAAAAAACAGTTGGGCAATGTTATGTTAGAATGTCATTTGAAGTTGTGACTGATAAACAAGATGCAAGCATATCATTATTTGCAAACAGCTAAAGGAAAGGAGATGTTACAGGCATAGCCTGTGTTAGAGGGACACCTAGTGGTGCTTGACCGGATGTGATGTGTTGACATGCGCACTGCTGTAACCTCAGTTTAATAAAAGATATACTGAAACAATAGCCTCCAGACGATTAATCTACACTCACAATCCACCACTCGTTAAATGGATATGTATGGATCTGAAGAGGGACATGGTGAAAAGCCCATAGGCGGAGTTTGAACTTGACGCCAGGGGGTGCGACTGCTTGGCGAATGTTACCCGCGATTTTTTTGACCTTTATTTTATTATTTTAGCGTTTTTACAATGCCCCAACCCCTAATTTTTTATTTTATTTAGGTAGTACAGCAGCACACACACACACTCACACACACAGCACTACGGGGGATCATTTTTAACTGACTTACTCTTAATCATTGACAAAGTGACAAAGATAAAGAAGGAAATACTAAAATAAAAAGACCACAACAAGTATATTGCTGCTCCACTAGACCACTTTACTGTACCAAACATGACATACAAAAATAACAAAATACTGTGCAACACTCTGCCAAGCGCACAGCCGCGCACACGTATGCATACAGTAGGTTGTCAAAGGCTGTACAAACAAAAGTTCACATTTTCTAATAACAGCATTATTAGACATGCCAATCCAACGAAAGATGTGCTGTTCGCGCTGGAGAAAAGAAAAGAAAAAGATGTTGCTTGTCTTTTACTGTTATTTGTTATTCTAAGATGCTAATTCATCTGTATCTGGATAACCAATGAACGGATTCTGTCGGGGCAGGTAGCGTTATTTCGGGGAAATTGATATCTATAGTCTGGTATATTTTTCGTGCATGAAAAATGGAGGCTCTAATTATTATTATTCATAGAGACTCTCGAGCAATATTAATTATTACAGCCTCCATTTTTCGTGGACGAAAAATATACCAGACTATAGATATCAATTTTCCCGAAATAACGCTACCTGCCTCGACAAAATCCGTGCATTGGTTATCCAGATACATTAATTATCATCTCAGAATAAGTGGCTTTGTACAAGCGTTACAATGTACTATCTCGCGGGGCATTCTGCTGCTGCTGCTGCGAATGGTGGTGCTTGGCCGCGCGTTAACCCTTTCACTGCCACACTACAGAAGGTTCGCCTTATATTGTGACATGATTACTACTATAAAATGAATGTATTGTAAAACAAAACATAATAGAATTCAGATTTGTTTCTCACAATTATTATAATTTTATTAAAATAAAAATAATCTTGATTTTCTTTTTTTTTTAAAGCAATTTCACCCCCGGCCACCAGGCAATTGCACCCCCATAAACTCCGCCCATGGAAAAGCCTAATAAAGTTCAGAAATGTAGTGTAAAAAAACTAAAACTAAAGAAAACTCTCCGATCATAGGAGCTTAGTTATGTCCGCACACTAGGGGTGTAACGGTACGTGTATTCGTCCTGCGAATTTACTGTACGGCCGCCAACACACACACACACCGCGCATCGCCAACACACAGACACGCCGCGCGTCGCCAACACACACACACACGCCGCGCATCGCCAACACACACACACGCCGCGCATCGGCAACACACAGACACGCCGCGCGTCGCCAACACACACGCCGCGCATCGCCAACACACACACACGCCGCGCATCGGCAACACACACACGCGCGCGTCGCCAAGAAACAACAACACCATTCTCCCCCGCCGGACTCACTCTGATCAAATTAAAAAAATAAACATACTTTTTCGGACTGATCATCTGAGCCCCTCTCCATTTGAACTGCTATTGTGTTTAAATCCGAATAATCCTTTGCCATTGTTGTGTAACATGTCATCTGTTCTCTAGTCTTCAGTCTCGGCTTCACGTGAAGTTAAATCCTCTCTAGAAGTGAAACTGAAACTTACCAAGCCTATAAGTTGTTCAAGTTTCAAGTTTCTTTAATAGTTGTCATACAGAAGTACAGAATACTTTCATACAAAATGCTTCTTACTGTTACGCTCCAGAGACTGTGCTAGACAAGATAGTATCAAACATAGTATACATGTAATTTAGAAGAAGAAAAAGAGGTCACAGTGTTCGGTATAGACATATGTACAATGTTCTGAGTTACCATATAATATACAATACTATGCAGTGTACTAATGTACAGTACTATCTAGTGCAAAGCAGAAATGGGATGAGGTACAATTTAGGTACAATTTACAGTAAGGTGTACGAGTTGTAGTGCAATCCTTCATCAATAAATATAAAGTGTGGGGAGTGGGTGCTACAGTGTGTTTGTTTAAAGTGGGTGTGTGCTATAAAGTGTGTGGAGTGGGTGCTACAGTGTGTTTGTTTAAGTGAGTGTGTGCGTGTGGATGTGTGTGCTATGTGCGTTTGGTGGTTGTTGTTGTGTAGTGTTCATTCATTGTTCGTTTAGCAGCCTGATGGCCTGGGGATAGAAGCTTCTTCTGAGTCTTTCTGTGCTCGCCTTGAGACTCCGGTATCGCTTGCCTGACCGCAGCAGTTCAAAGAGGCAGTTGTTCGGGTGACTGGAGTCTTTAATGATTCTCTTAGCCTTGCCCTTGCAACGCTTGTTGTAAATGTTCTGGAGGGTGGGGAGCCCCCCTCCAATTGTGCGTTCGGCTGAACGTGTCACTCTTTGTAGTCTGCTTCGGTCTTGTGCAGTGCTATTCCCAAACCAGGAGGTGATGTTGCCGGTCAAGATGCTCTCTATTGTACATGAGTAGAAGTTCTTAAGGATCTTCTGACTGACTTGGAACTTCCTTAGGCGCCTGAGGAAGTAGAGGCGTTGTCGTGCCTTCTTCACAACACTGTCAATGTGTGTGGTCCATGTCAAGTCCTCGGATATGTAGGCTCCGAGGTACTTAAAGCTGTTGACTCTCTCAACCGGTGCCCCGTCGATGCTGAGGGGGCTGTAGTCCTTGACCCCCGACCTCCTGAAGTCCACAATCATCTCCTTTGTTTTGCTGACGTTCAGGGAGAGGCTGTTTTCCTGGCACCATCCCGCCAGGACCTTGACCTCTTCCAGGTAGGCCCTCTCGTCGTTGGCAGAGATCAGGCCCACCACCACTGTGTCGTCAGCAAATTTGATGATTGTATTGCTACTCCGCTGAGCCACACAGTCGTGTGTGTACAGGGAGTAGAGGAGGGGACTCAGAACACAGCCCTGGGGGGCCCCTATGTTGAGGGTGATGGATGAGGAGGTGCAGTTGCCTGCTCTCACCACCTGGGGTCTGCCAGTCAGGAAGTCCAAGACCCACTGGCAGAGGTCATAGTTGGCTATGAGTATGGAGGGGACTATGGTATTGAATGCCGAGCTGTAGTCGATGAATAGCATTCTCACATAGTTCCCCTGCCTCTTGTCCAGGTGTGTCCTTGTTAAAGGGGCACTAGGCGATTCATTCATTTACTCTGGATGCCTGAACACAGAATGACACCAGTATCACTGACTACCACGGCAAGCCTATAGAAAATTATTCTATTTAATAATAATAATTATAATACTTATCATAAATATAATATATAAATTAAATTTAAAAAAATATTAATTTAAAAATATCATTATATTAATAATAATAATAATTAAAAAAAATCTGTTGTACCAAACTCGTACCGAACCGTGACCCCAATACCGAGGTGCGTACCGAACCGTGGCTTCTGTGTACCGTTACACCCCTACCGCACACTGTCCACTTACTCACTCATCTAAATCACATTATCATGTAGTACAAAATACACGTGGATCACTCCCAGAAGACCATGTGCACACACTCAACCCCCCCCCATGTTGAAATACTCATTCATATTAATACAATCCTGATGAATGTTGTGCTACGTGGTGGGCAGTGTGTGCGGTGCTAAAGGAGAACCTGATGTGGAAATACCCAGAAGACCTGAAAACCTTTAAATAAGTTCACTCTCGGAGCCCTGGTTCAAACTACACACACTTTCTCTCCAAGGTCCTGAGCTGTACTGTACCAACGACACAACCACACACACACTGCACTGTACTGACAGCCCTAATTCATCTCTCACATCCACACAAGGACTTTGAACTCTATTTGCTCAGAAACTCTATTTGCTCCTCTCCCCGTTCCCTTCCCCTCCACAATGGAACACAATGGGAACAACTGCATCACACCATGAAAGCAGACTTGACCTGACCGGGATACAGTTTGCCTAAATCATTCCCTGATATAACCATCCAAGTGGCCCCTTTTGGGGGGGGGGGGGGGATTATCCTTCCTAGAGCAGGAAAGACTTCCAGCTAATCTATATAGGAATGCGCCATTCTGGAGAAGGTGATGGAAGTGGTCGAGATGAGAGGTTTCTCTTGGAAACCAACACACTTCATTATTCCTTTGTACAGCAATTAGGGCCCCGGCAGGATGAGAGAAGGAGCCTATTTCTGCTCTGAAGCAACACTTCTTTCCCCCCAAATTACAGAAGGAAGCGCTTGCATTGTGCAATTATGTGGTAGACCAGTCCAGAAATTGGCAACTATACAGCACATCAGGGTCGTTTAATGAACACTTGATGAACATTTATAATCTCCCGCAGAGGAGATTATAACTAGGAAATAATAATAGGAGATTGTGACAAAAAATGCATGTTTTCATGAGGGCAAGTTCACCTACCTCTGTGTTGGTTGTTTGGCATATAATTTGGTATATCATGCATTGGCTGGCTGGCAGGATTGCCCCACCCCCCACCGCATGCCTCAATCCCCCAAACCACACTGCTTAACTCTCAATAGCACAGAGAGAAAGAGGGTGCAAAAAGTGAGCCTAGCGAGAAGGAATCAATTACATGAAGATTAAATCAATGGGGGAAAGGGCAGAAGCAGTCAATTTAGTTCACAAAAAGGTTTGGTCAATAACTCAATTCAAATGTGCAGCAGAGGACAGCTGTTGGGTTGTGGGAGGGGGTGTGGAGGGTCGGATAGTGGAAGGGAGTGGTGTGTGTGTGTGTGTGTGTGTGTGTGTGTGTGTGTGTGTGTGTGTGTGTGTGTGTGTGTGTGTGTGTGTGTGTGTGTGTGTGTGTGTGTGTGTGTGTGCGTGCGTGCGTGCGTGCGTGCGTGTGTGTGTGTGTGTCTGCATGCTTGTATGTATGCGTACACGTGTGCACACGCGTCTGTGTGTGTGTGTGTGTGTCAGGGAGAGTCTGGCAAGGAAAGCGATGGGCGCAGTTTTAATTAGTGCTGTATTGGAGGCTGGAACAGTAGGAGCGTTGTGGGGAAGGCCGCAACAGCTGCAACGGCCGCTCGCTGGCTGTTTCACAGCTCTCCCTCCCTCCCTCCCTCCCTCCCTCCCTCCCTCCCTCCCTCCACCACCCCAACCCCTCTCTCTCCGTCCTCCACTCTGGTGCCAGCTCAGGTGTCTGGGGACGTCCGAAGGAGCACTGGGTGGCACACAGAGCCGGGGCGGCCCCCATGTTGGCAGTGGGCACCGTGTTGGGGAACGTATGAGAGGAGCGTTGGCAGGCGGGCCGGCTGGTTGGCAGGTCGTCCCACTGGGGGATCACTCAGTGGGAGCAGGTTGGAGCCAGTTCCCTGTCACCGGCCAGTGACCTCACGGGGAGAGCAGCTTGGGGGAACACAGGCGTAGGCACAGAGAGCGACTGTAGGCACGCTGTGTGACCTTACTGCTCACACACACACACAGAATTATTTAACCAATTTGAAAGATGAAAATGTGCAAAATAGTTCTGTGGGTGTTAATCTTTACACTACGATCAAATAGCTAATGTACTTAATGTCCAAAAAGTGAGTTCATGGCTAATTTCACTGACAACACAACTGCGCTTAAGACTGTAATACAATATTATCCATACATGACAGTGATTTGTCGTTTGTTGTGTGTGCCATCATCTATGAACATGAACTGTTTGGGATATAATACGCCATTACTGTAAACCGAAAGGCCTATCTGTCATCAGAGACTGTGGAGGAGCAGAAATGATTCCTAAATTGCTTCCCCGTTACATTTCTAAACCTACAAAAGCCAGGCCAAACCGAACCTCAACTTCCACTCAGGCCTAACCCTGAGGTGTGGCGGACAACCCCTAAAACCTCACCCCAACCTGACCACACTGCCACCACACTTGGCAGCCTGGTCCAACATTGAGATGTTGTGAACCGACGGTTTAGATATTATTTTACTTTAGGCTTCTCTCTGTCTACTTTGGCACCACTGAGATCAACACTGGCTCCATGTTCGCTCCATGAATTACTGGCAGTGGCACATTATTTCAGATTAAAAAGGTTCTCAAAACTTTGGGGGCTGTTTTAATGGGAAAGTGTAAATAATTTGACATGGGAATGTTTCTTGAAGCCTGAGTGAGAGTCCAATTTTCCGGCCCAAATGGGTCTAGCTGTGGAGTCAGGTAATGCCAAGACTTCGAGACTCTCAAAAGCTCCACTGGCAGAACTTCTTGGCGATCTGATGCTTGGCCTTATTTTGTATGCAGTACAATGCTGACCTCTTGTGGACAACAATAGAATGCACACTAAAACATATAAACTTGTGTCTTAGTTTAGGGACAGCTATCAAAAAACATATTAATATTATATTAATTTCATACAAAAAAAGTATCAACTTTTAGGGATCAAACTGTAGCTTTAAAAATGTTTAATTCAATGGTAACTCAGGTTTTCTTCTAGTGTTTTGGGCATTTGTTTAAGGAAATTAGTTGAACTGAATCTGCCTTTATCAGTGGTAAATGAAGAAATCGCTCCAATACATAATGAAATGTTATTTTATTTCTCAAAGAAAGGTATCAAACATGGTATTGGAATTTATCAAGATAGAAAATGCCTCCAGCCCCTCTGTGGATGCCGACCCTTTTCATGTGAAGGACACCAAATAAACAGGCATTTAGGACACATACCTCTTTTTTGTTTGCCCCAGGGTCCCCCATCTGAAAATATTAGTTTTGTATCTGATACGATTTAGTGCAGGACTGCATCACTATCATAGTAGGGAGAACGGTGAAAGAGTGAAACCTACTTTAAGAATATTAATTTATTCTCTCATCGTGTTGAATTCTACCGAATGAAATTATAGTGAAATTAAATCTGTACTATGTAACTTTTTCCTGAGAAAAATATTGCTTCTTCAACAAGCTCTTCTGGTAGGGAATGACTAGTGACTAGTGGCCATAAAGGGCTATGGTCTCATTATTTCTAGAGCATAAAATGTGAACAACACAAATACAAAACAGTGTCCAAATTACCTTGCTTGAAGAAATAACATTTTTGTAGTTTGTCTTCTTTTATCCACCATGTTTAAACAAGATGCAGTTACTGTTCGTAGTATGTCTTCTATAGTGCAGCTTTAAACCATTCTTCATGTTACTGGGGACCCCCTGAAGCCCCCTCAAGAACATCTGAAATTCACCAGACCCCACAATGGGAACCACTGACCTAAACAATACCCGACCTTTGACCTACTAGGTTACAATATGGACGGTATATATATATATATAATTATGGACCGGTTACCATACACCCACCAACCAACAAGTCAAACAACCAACCACTAGCCATTAACACAAAAATCCAATCCAATATTTTAAGATATAACAAAATTAGAAAAAGAAAGCAATACGCTTGGACCAGCACTCACAGATTTTGATTATTTAATGGCAGCCTGAAACAAACATGTTTCGGAACAATTTATGTTCCTTCCTCAGTGTTGAGCGCAGTCTATCTTGACTTAAAGATATAACAAAATACCTAGATTTTACGATGTCCCCAGGTAGGTCAACAAAGGTACTGTAGGCTACAATAGCTCATTGCCATCAATAAATAGCCTTACATAAAACTACACTGAAAGATGAAATCAATAGAGTAGACTGGAGTAGACTAATAAAGTAGAATAGCAAAGTCTACTAAAGTCACATTACCCAACAGTGTATTAAAACTTCTATTTCTATTGTGTTTTCAATATTTGACCGTGGGTCTAGTCTATGTTTTTTTTTAAACAATATATGTGGTGGTAAGCAGGGTGCATTGGTTTCATTAAATGGAGACCTATTGCCACCCCCGGTCCTGTAGTTATTGTGTAGCTTGTGCACGGGTACAGAAGGAGTCCTGGTCCTGTAGTTATTGTGTAGCTTGTGCACGGGTACAAAATAAATCTGCAGAGTCAGGTTAGACCATTACCATGATCCTGACCATCTGTACATAATACTACTGACACAGTCTCCTCAAGTTTAACCCTGCTGTCAGTTTATTTCTGACATCATGCTCTTATAACCTTGTTTGGTATGTAGGTGGCCCCATATCAAGAAAGTTCCTGTAACCCCAACACATACTAATGTTGTGTATTCTACATTGTATGTTTGAATACAAAATCAAATTCCTTTTCATACTAGAGGACAAGTCCCAGACCCAAGTTTAGGGGTTTGCATAAATGTAAGCCTAATATTTAGTGATTAAAAATACATAAATAAACAAACACTCAATAGCAGAGAGTATTTGACCTATATTTGGCACAATCTTCTCATTGCATTGTCAATCTAGGCCATAAATTGGGTAGGATTTTCCATTACCCATAACGATTTTGAAGTAGGCTACTTGATTTGAAGGAGTTTTCTTTGCCTGATATCACACAGAATTGTCAACTCATTGGATAACTATATTTATTGTAATGCATAATATAACTGATAGGGCATACAGACCCTCATCTGCACCTTGATTACACTGCCTACTTGTTCATTATGCGTATACTCGGAGTAAATTATATTGTTATATTGTTTACACTGCCTATTTGTATTTTTCTACTGTACTATAATTGTATAACCAGATAACCAGTTTGGTTTTAAAGCTAAGCATGGCACTGACCTGTGTATATAAAATTGCAAACAAATACAGAAGTAAAAATGCATCAGTTCTTATGTGTTTTATTGATGCTCCTAAAGCCTTTGATCGTGTTAACCACAGAAAGTTGTTTGTCAAATTGAGTCAAAGAGGGGTGCCTGGATACATTCTGGTTTATTGGTATTCCCACCAGATTATGCATGTAAAATGGGGCAATAGTGTCTCAGCTCCGTTTGGGGTTAGCAATAGGGTCAGACAAGGGAGAATTTTGTCCCCAGTTCTTTTCTATATGTCAATGGTCTGTCCGAGTGCCTGTAATACTGGGTGCATGATTGGTGATAGTTTAGTGAATCATATTATGTATGCAGATGATCTTGTGGTATTTAGTCTGAGTAGCGCTGGTCTCCAGCAGCTTCTTACTATATGTTCTGTGTATGGGGTGAACATGATATCAAATACAATGCCATTAAGAGTGCTGTTTTAATCTGTAGATCCAAAGAGGACAAATGTCTAAAATGTCCTGACTTCAAATTGTCTGAAAATAATATTGGGGTCTGTGAAAAGGTCAAATATCTTGGACATTTTATTACAGAACAAATGACAGATGATGATGATATATACAGGCAATGCCGCAGGATGTATGCACAAGCGAACACTCTCTCACGCAAGTTTAGTATGTGTACCGATGGAGTGAAAGTGTCTCTGTTCAGAGCATATTGTACAACACTTTATACTGCACACTTGTGGTCAAGCTACAAGGGGCAGCGATGGCCTAAAGGTTAGAGAAGCAGGTTTGTGACCGGAAGGTCGCCGGTTCGATCCCCGGGACCGGCAGGAACACCAACCGCTGAAGTGCCCTTGAGCAAGGCACTTAACCAGTGGCGTCGCGTGGGTAATTTTTAGTCAAGCAGTCACCATGTACACTACAGTATGGCTCGGCGGCCAGTCAAACTTTCTTTTTATTTATTTAACAGATTGCAGAATGGGTACAATACAGTACGGCTCAATACACAAGATTGTATAAGGGGATGCAGACCAGAGAAAGACGTTTATCTTGTTTACATCAGGGTCATTAATACTGCTGGAGCATTGGTTCATTTTTGGTCAGATTTTTCCTTGCACGATTTTGCGCGCCGCGTGGGAGCAAATTCGAGACACATATTCGGTTGCAAAAAGGCGCGCCCGTCGGACACTTTTCCGTTTTGGCGATTTTATTCCACGCTTTCGGCTTTCCTTTTCTAAGCATTTTCGGGGCTACATGTGAATGAGTAAAAGTTGCGGAACGCCCAGATGATTCCACGATAGAAAGCTCGCGTGGATCCCATAATAGGCTCACTTAATACAGCGTTTTTAAAATCACGCGACATTTTCCCCTCGTTTTCGATGATGGAAGTGATTTAGGAAAAGCTTCGGCACGCCGAGAGGTACCCGTGGATTTAATCTTGCGAGGATCGGGGCAATATTCGGCCCGTGGGAGCAGTCACGGGTTAATAGGCTTGTTCGAGATGGATTTCGGTTTGCCTCGACTAGTAGACGAGAGTAGCCGAGTGAAGCCGGGGGAGGAGTTAAAAAGGCGGACACTGCCGATTTCACGAGAGCCTCTCGCCTAGTCTCGCATGGCAGATACGCTTTCACGTCACTCACCACACACACATTACACACCTGTCCAGCTCATTATAATGCGATGGCCGTGTGCAAAATTAGATCAGATTCAAATGTACAGCACACCATATACTGCTATAGTGGAATATACTATTCATATACCATATGTATACCATCTTGTTGCGCGCTCCTGGCCGCACGCACACACAACACACTGCTGAATAATTCTGTTTTGCATCAATATATATATGTATACTGTGTATATTGAGGCAAAACAGAATTATATATACAGTATTGAGGCAAAACAGACGACGCATGTGTGTATGTGTGTGTGTGTGTCTGACAGCTTGAAGTTTATCATGATGATATGATGATAACGCATAATATAATAAAGTTTTCAATCAATCAATCAATCAAACGTCTCATAACTCCCTGGCTGTCACGTGGCTGGTGACTGACAACTTTTCTGAGCCAATAGGCGCTTTGCCCGACCATAGCAAGTCGCTTCCCAGCCGGGAGCAGCCGAGTGAGAGGTACTGTGGCGCCTCGCTCTGAAGGCTGCTTGTGGCTCGCTCCCATGGGAGTTCCACGCCTCGCCTCGTCAGATTTTCAGAGCAAGTCGGACAACATTCTAACCGCCATGCAACGCGCTTGGCGAGGCAGTAGTGAAACCTGCGCAGATCTGCGTCCGCCTATCCCATCTCGAACAAGCCTAATACAATTTTCAGAGTGCAGAGGGGAGGTGTGCAGAGGGGATGCCAGACTAATTATTCTGCTCACAGCCCCGTTTTAAACTTTTAAGGTGTGGCAGTCAGCTCAAATCTGATTGGCTAGTATCGGTTTTGGACTCTACATACATGAATCACATGGTTGAGGCTGGAGAAAGACACCTACCCCCTGCCTCTCCTCTAGCTGCAGTGAGCATAGTGAGTCTGACAGTGTGTTAGAGAGAGTGAGAAGGAGAAGAGGGAGACATTTAAAAAAAACAGATGAAAAAGAATGTAAACTATATTAAAAAAAAATTATATATATATATATTTTTTTTTTATTTATTTTTTTCATATTTCATATTTGATATTAATTAATATGATAGGGAGGCCTGGCCTATGAATGAATGAATGAATGACCTTTATTTATATAGCACCCTTCACAGCACGAATGCACAGGGTGCTTTACACTACAGCTTAATATAAAAACACAATAAAAACAAAATCAGAAATAAATGATGAATAAATAAACAACAACAAGCAGCAGTTAAAAACAGTGAAACCAGATAGAAAAAGTAGAATAAAAGAATTTGGATAAAATCATGAGTCACTAATTAAAACAAAAACTATAAAACAGTGAGGACATGAAAAAAAGTGCCTATGCATGACCAAAAGCCTGTGTGAACAAATGCGTTTTTAATTGTTTTTTAAAAGAGTTCTCAGAGGGGGCAATTCGCAGGTCCAGGGGGAGAGCATTCCAGAGCCTTGGTGCTGTCACCTGGAAGGCTCGATCACCCCTTGTTTTAAGCCTGGACCTGGGGACCACCAGGAGGTGCTGAGCTACCTTCCATAAGGATTGCACAACTGCTCCAGTGGAGTTGCTCAGTGGCCAATGGTGTCGACTGTGGTTGTACTGGGCAGCTCGAATTGTATGTATTGAGCTGTACTGTACTGTACCCATTCTGCAATCTGTTAATAAACTTTTCAATCAATCAATCAATCAATCTCCCAGGTGTGAATGGAACTGTGTGAATGTGAAGCAGGGCGTTCCTGAAAAAGAGCATATGTACTCAGCGAACCTACCCTGGGTAAATAAAGGTTAAACAAACAAAAAAGCTACAAAAAAGCAAGTTTGCAGAGACTTCAAGTAGCTTATAATGATGCCATGAGAATATTACTTAAAATACCTAGATGGTGTAGTGCAAGTGAAATCTAAATCTAAACTGTCAAGGAGCATTTCAGTCATGAGTAAAGTAAAGCACATTCTGGATAGAAAATCACTCTACATTCTCTACTGTTCACTAGTTTTACCATATTTAAATTACTGTGCTGAAGTCTGGGGAAACACTTATAATTCTACACTACAACCCCTTTTTATTCTCCAAAAAAGGGCCATAAGGATAGTTCACATTGCAGGTTATCGTGATCACACAAACATATTATTTAATTTTTAAAGTCAAAAACATTCAAGTTAAATGATCTTGTGGAATTTAAAATGGCACAATTAATGTATAAAGCAAAAGGTCATGTACTTCCAGGAAACATTCAAGAACTGTTCTTTGATAGGGAGGGGGGTTATAATCTGAGGGGAGAACTCAATTTAAAAGTTCTTAATGTATGCACTACCATGAGAAGACACTGCATCTCAATATGTGGAGTGAAACTGTGGAACAGTCTGAATGTGGTGCTAAAGCAATGTCCAAAAATGAGACAATTACATTTACATTTACATTTAGTCATTTAGCTGACGCTTTTATCCAAAGCGACTTACAAGTTCTGTGCGACAAGACAGCAAGAAGGGTATAACTCTATCAGCTGAGTAACAATGTTCATCAAAGTGTTGCGTGTTACAGTGTAGGTTAGTTTATTAGGACAAGTGCATGACATTAAGGTTAGTCGGGGTTAGATTTTTTTTTTTTTTTTTTTTTATCATTTCAGATAATGGTTGAAGAAGTGAGTCTTTAGTCGACGGCGAAAGATTGGACGGGATTCGGCTGTCCTAACTGGGATGGGTAGTTCATTCCACCATTGTGGGGCAAGGACTGAGAATAGGCGGCTTCTCTTTGATGACCCTCCGGGAGCTTGGATAGTTGGATAGTAGACAATTCAAACTGATTTATAAGGAAATGATGTTCATGAGGTACAGGGATGAGGAAGGGACTTGATATTCACAGGTGTTTACATTTTTATTTAATTAATTTCATGTTTTACATATATCGTTTTTTATTTAAATTTTATATTTTTTTAGATGCTTTAAATTAGTACACATTTGAGTAGTGGAAAAAGGGTAGGATTAAATAAGTGTATACTTCTTCCTACTCCTTTTCGAACATGTAAATTGAGTTATGTTTTGCTTTTGTTTAGTTATTTATTTAGTTTGAGTTATGTTTTGATTTTGTTTAGTTATTTATTTTGTTTGTATTCATTTACATGTTCGAAATAAAGATTTCAAATCAAATGTTTGTGGCTGCACGTGTCAATACCTTCCAAGCTGATTTAAGAATTATCATGTATAAATGTATCTGTCGGCTAAATTACTCTGGAAATTAGATCATTCTGGTTTTAAGTCTTAACAGACATTAGGTTCACGTTACCACTCATCTATGTGGAGACATTGGCACAGCTGTCTATTTGTGGGACATTGATGTGTATTTTAAGTCATGTAATTTGTGCCTATTGTGTGTAATTTTATATAGGTTGTGTATGTTATTTTTTTATCTGGACCATGAGTCCGTATTATAGTTTGAATCTAATTGAAATAGAATATTACCTGTATTATGTCTTCTACTATTACCATACCTGTACCTCCCCTCCCCCATGCTGCTATGATGCCTGAATTTCCCCAAGGGGGAGAATCCCTCCCACCTCCTCTACGATGAGCTAGTCAAGATGAGAAGCACGTTCAGTCACAGACTCATACCCCCCCGACACTCAACTAACCGCCTCGGCCAGTCCTTCATACCAGCGGCCATCAGGCTCCACAACAGTGGGCAGGTACTGCTGCCAGACATCCAGCTACTAGAAACTTCCATCACTGAGTGTGTCTGACTCCCACCCAAAAGGACAATATATAACGTGACATACGGACATACCTTATGCATACTGCACCGTATGTGTATACTGTACACTTCATCAGAGCATATATTTAGCATCTTTAGCATTTAGCATTTTTAGATTATATATTGTAACTATATTTATTGTAGGGCAAATATAACTGAGAGGGCATACATATCCTCATCTTGCACATTTAGTCAGGTTCACTATATACTTTCATTGGATTTTGTTGGGGATTTGCAATACTATATGTAGAAGGGTGGATTATCCCTACTTTATGAGAGTGGATATGAACTGTCACCAGGTAGTGGGAGCACAGCAGATCTGGGTCCGGCTGAGTCCCCGACTGTAGTGTAAGGGTACTAGAATTGGGATTTAGCAGAAGGAGCGGATAGGTCCTAGGGTTTACTAACCTAGGGGTTATACGCTGGTCCTTCTTGCCCTCCAGGGCGACTGTAGTAATTCCCCAAACACCCACACTTCCCCTAATACGTCCCACACCCAGACCAGGCTGCAGAAACAAATTAGTTGGGGGGCATAACATTTTCTCGGGGGGGCACAATGGTTTTTCAACACAGGTTCCCTTTTATACGTTTCAGCTGGGACAACGACGCTGTGGCTTGCTTGGTGCTGCCCACGGTGCTGAACTAAACAGCAGAGAGGCAATTGAAAAATCTAATTTCTCTCTATCTTAAGAACATTCACTTATACAAAAACAGACTGAACGGATATATATAACAGACCTGCTGGGGCAGCGGACTGAGAGCAGGGGACACAAACAGGCTGGATAAGATGGTCAGGAAGGCCAGTAGCGTGGTTGGGGTAGAGCTGGACTCCAGCGAGGGTGGCGGAGAGGAGGAACCTTGCTAAGCTCCAGGCCATCAGGGAACCCCCCCCCCCCCCCCACCCACTATACACAGACTTGGCTGGCAGGAGGAGCATGTTATAGGTGTGTAGATTATTGTTAGGATTCTATAGGATTATACTACATGAATGAATGAATGAATGAATGAATGAATGAATGAATGAATGAATGAATGAATGAATGAATGAATGAATGAATGAATGAATGAATGAATGAATGAATGAATGAATGAAAACTTTATTAACAGATTGCAGAATGGGTACAGTACAGTACAGCTCAATACATACAATTGTTAAGGGGATGCAGACCAGAGAAAGACTTTCGTCTTGTTTACATCAGGGTCCCCCATTTTCAATTCATCGTAACATATATGACATACATGACATACAGATAGACAGTACTGCTCCATCTATACATTTATGACATACCAGATTTGCAATTACAGTACTGTTTGTGATACAAAAAGAGTCCAGAAAGAAAAGAGTATATACATTAGGCGTGGAAACTGTACATTGGATTGGGTAGGTGGGGGTGGGGGGGGACTGTACATTGGAGGTGGTTGGGTGGGTGGGGGGGGGGGGGGGTTGGTTAGGAGTGGGGGGGGGGTTCGTTAGGAGTGGGGGGGGGGGGTTGGGTAGGGGGGGGGGGGTTGGGTAGGAGGGGTGGGTGGGGGACACTGTACAACTGTACAAACAACACTGTACATTGGATTATTGACAAGACCATACTTGGTAATTTACTGTACATTGGAGGGGGTTGTGTTCGGACATTTACAGGGGCCAGTTTCGGGTTGCAGTCTCCCTTAGGTGTTTTTTGAGAGTGTTTTTGAAAGTGGGTAGTGATTCACATTCCTTTACAGCTTTGGGTAGGGCGTTCCACATTGATGTGGCATAATTGCGAAACGTGTTTAGTCCCTTGTTTGAGCCGAATCTGGGTTTAACATGATTTGTGGAGCTCCCTCTGGTGTTGTGATCGTGGTATTCACTGACCTTTGGGAAGTATTTTGACATGTACATGGGTACCTTGGTCGTGTAGTGTATCTTGTAGACCAGGCCCATTGCAAGTTGCTGTACTCTGTCGTCTACTCTAAGCCATCCTAGGTTGTCAAAGTGGGCAGGGGTGAGGTGGGTTCTAGGAGTAAGGTCAAGCAGTAGTCTGACCAGTTTGTTTTGAGATGTTTGTAATTTTGTTTTTAGCGCCTTTGAGGTGCTTTGGTACCATGAGGTGCAAGCATAGTCGTAGTACCCTTGAATGAGTGCTCCTGCTAGAGTCTTCAGGGTATTCTTGTTTACCAGTGAGGAGATCCGGTACAAGAATCGAGTTTGTTGGTTGACTTTTTTTATTACATTGGATGCCATTTTGTCACAGGAAACATTTGCCTCTAGGATGGAACCCAGGTAGGTAATATCTTCTTTCCTTGTGACAATATTGTCACCCACTGTAACTGAGAAGCCGTCGGTCTTGCTGAGTTTGTTATTTGAACCGAAGAGAATGGACTCTGTTTTGCCCATGTGTAATGATAGTTTGTTATCAGCGAGCCATATGCAGATTTTGCCTAGTTCTGAGCTGAGGGTTTTTTCAACCTGTAACTTGTTCTTGTCAGAGACCAGCAGGGCTGAGTCGTCCGCAAACAGGAGGCTCACACTACCTAAATGCAGCACTGAACGGCACAGGAAGTCCTTCATTCCGACAGCCTTCAGACTATACAATGCATCACTGTGCCTCACTGTATCACTGAGCACAGAGTGACAGTTACCATCTTCCTGGACTCTTACTTTTTAAACAGCACTGTGCAATATTACACCTACTGTAGACTTCAGTATATTTTTACTGTATTTATTTACTGTATCTTTTATTCTATTTTTATTCTATTTCATTTGATTCTATTCTTAAGCCATTTGTTTTGTTATTCTTATTTGTGACTTGTTCTGTCTAAATGTTTAACACTTTAATCGCCGGAAACGCCGAAACTCGTCATTGCCCGCCATGCTCATTCTGCCGAAGACGCCGTAACACGTCTTTGATTTTCTTTTTGATCATTTTTTTTTTATTATTATTCACATGAAACAAGACAACACATTAAACACAATCACAATACATAGAACTTCACAAGAAAATAACAAAAACAATAATAATACAGAATAACAATTTATACAGACAAAGAGAAAATAAAACAGAGTTCAACCTTCTAAATTTTAAATCCAAGGGGTACTATCCAATAAATGGTCTTTCCCAGTGTTCAGCCCCGATTCCCGGCTGTGTGACCCTATATTAATAAAACGTACATCTCCAATTCACCACAAGGACCACTTTTTGAGAACACGACCCGAAAACAGAGCAATGAACCTTCATGACAAAACAAAAACCTGTAGAGGTGTTCCATAGACTCACAGAGACCGTGTAAAAGTGACCAAACAGTGAAGAAATAGTTAAATAGCTGCCCCCCCATAAAATCCCCAGCTAAACTCAAGAGGACAAGACAAAAGACAAGACAGACAAAACATTTCCTCCTCCCCCTCCCAAGAGACCCCCGGACTCACCCGAACACGCACCTCAACCCCGCTCAGCCGCACACGGCGGTCCTGACCTTTTCGGCTGCTGCAAACCACAGGTCAATACCTGCCTGTCCCACCCCAATCACCCGCGCCGTGGATATCTCAAGATAAATCACATCCAATAGTGTTAGGGACCAGTTAATCACTGTAAGCTTCTCAGGCTCCTTCCATCTCATTGCTATTAGCTTCTTCACTGCTGTGACACCCGCTAGGACAACCCTTTTTAGTTGAACGGACGCAGGTAGTGTCGTTATATCGTTCAGGAGTAGCATAACAGCTGTGAATGGGATAGTTAAGCCACACAGATCTGAAAGTTTGTCCGTTATTGACCTCCAGAAGCGGGCCACTGGTGGGCAATCCCAATACATATGCATATAAGTGCCAGTGGCCTTTTGAGAGCACAAAGTGCACCGAGAGTCGGTTATCAGTCCCATAGCAAATAGCTTCCTAGGTGTAAGATAGGTCCTATGAATATAATTAAAATTAATTTGCTGGTGATTGGGGTTGCGGGAAGATAATGCCACATTTGCCCAAACATCATCCCAGTCAAACTCGGGGTCCAACTCCGGGATATCCACCCGCCAGATTGTATCCAATGATACATTTTTATACATGGATTGAATTAAGAGCGTATAAAAGTCTGAGACAAACCCTCTGGAGGTCGTCCTGTCCACTATGAGCCTGAGGAAGGGGTGTGGGTGCAAAGCTTGAGCCCACGGCACGCCATGCGCCCTCAGCGCTGACCTTAGTTGAAGGTAAAGAAAAAAGGACTCGCCGGGAAGATCATAAAATTCTCTTAAGTCCTGAAACGCACGGAGGCCGTTCTTATCATAAATATCCTCCAGAGTATGAACTCCCCTCCTCTGCCATTGAGGAATATTAACCGGCTTGTGCCCAACAAGTAATTGCTGGTTATAAAAAATTGGAGAGTCCAGGTGCCATGGGCATTTAACCCCACACGACCTCTGTACATTACGCCACGTTTGGATCACGTGAGTTATGATCGGTCCATACCTCAGCCGGCATTTCGAAATAGAGACAGTGGAGTACACCACATCCTGTAATCTTAGCGGTGAGACCGCCGCCGCTTCTAAGGTGCGCCAAGATACAGCATCTACAGGGTCTAGCCAGCACATCAGAGGTCTCAGTGAGAAGGACCAGAAATAAAGCTTAAAATCAGGGATTGCGAGGCCCCCATCTTGTTTCCTACGTTGAGTAGTAGCTCTTTTGATTCTCGGGCGTTTGTTATTCCAGATAAATTTAGATACCATCGATTGTTCCTTGCGCCAGTGGTCTATTGGAGGGGGCAGGGGAGCATTGAGCTAACAAAATGTATCCTAGGCAGAACGTTCATTTTGATTATGGAAGCTCGGGCTTGTAGGGAGTTAGGAAGGGACGACCATCTGTCTAGATCCTGGCGTATTTTATCATAAGTACCCGTGAAGTTGTACTTAGTAGTTTGACTCAGCGTGGGGAATATCTCTATACCTAAGTATTTAAAATGTTCCACTATGGGGATATCAGCTGGTAGTCGCACCGCCTTGGCCAGCTCATTAAGAGGTAGGCAGGCTGATTTGTTCCAGTTAATCTTAAAGCCTGACAATTTACCAAAGTCGTCGATTATTTCCAATAATTTTGTGGCCGACCGGGAAGGGTCATCCATAAAAATCAGTAGGTCATCCGCATAGAGAGCAATTTTGTGTGGTGTATTATTGATCATTATGGGGACGATGTCCTCTGATTGCCTAATAAATTGGGCCAATGGTTCGAGGGAAAGCGCGAATAGTCCCGGGCTCAGAGGACAACCCTGTCTAGAAGATCTGGAGACTGGGAAAAGTGTGGAACAGTTTTTGCCTGTCAGTATCATTGCCGACGGCGAGGCATACAGTACTTTAATCATATGAATAAAATTCTTTCCCAGACCCATGACCTCAAGTACCTTCCACAGGTATGACCATTCTAGTCTGTCAAACGCCTTCATGGCATCCAAAGACAGCCTATAGCTACCACAATCATTGGGATCTTTGTCCTTCTTGAGAAGTAAAGAAATCAGCGCCATGTTGACATCTCTTGAGAACTCCCCCTGTTCGATAGCGTAATTGATCATATCGAGCATCAATGGGCCCAGTTGGTCCCAGAAAGCTAAATACACCTCGGGTGGAATACCATCCCAGCCTGGTGCCTTACCCCTCTGCATTTCAGCGATCGTCTCCCTTAGTTCCATAAGGGTGATCGGTTTCCCCAGTTCCTTAGCCTCTTCCTCAGAAATGTGGGGTATCTCAAGCCCGCCAATGAACGATTCAAATTTAGAGTCGTCGAGATTAACCTCTGAGCTATATAACTGTGAGTAAAACTCTTTAAAAGTGTCGTTGACCTTTTTCGAATCAGTAGTGATTGTACCCTGTCGCGTCTTGATCGAGGGGATATCCGAGAAATGATCATTCGAGCGTATTTTCATTGCCAATAGATGGCTAGGCCTGGAGCCGTGAAAGTAGTAATTTTGCCTTGTCCTATGTATCAAGAACTCAGACTGTTGTTTAAGTATGGAGTTTATTTCCTTCTTGACTATCTTACTATTGAAGATATAATGTTTGTTTGCAAGGTTTGCTGGAGCCACTTCATCCAGAACGGCACACCCCGGTCAGAGAGCGGACGCAGACACAGAGAACAGTCCTTTCGTATTTTATTAAGGATTCTGTTGTTGAGTAATATCTCAAGAGTGCTTTCCATCCAGGTCATAGGGCTGGATGGAGCAATCAAAGATTGAGTGAGTGGTATTCTGCAACATATAAGCAGAACACACAATAATTAACAGAGGTACATACTTATCAATCATAACCTGAACACACTAAGCAAAAGATGCTATCTAGCATATTAGCATTGGTCGTATGGACCAAACATAACAAGTAATCGGCAAAATGCACACAACTGAAAATATGCTATCTAGCATATTAGCATCGGCCGCATGGACCAAACATAACAAGTAATCGGCAGAATGCACACAACTGAAAAGATGCTATCTAGCATATTAGCATTGGCCGCATGGACCAAACATAATGCACACAACTGAAAAGATGCTATCTAGAATATTAGCATCGGCCGCATGGACCAAACATAACAAGTAAATGGCAGAATGCAATGGCATCCAGAACACACAACTGAAGAGATGCTATAGCATTATTGGCATTAGCATAGCTCAATTAGCAGCATGAATTAACACAACGTAGCAAACCAAATCATAGTCACACATGCATGTCACAGCATCTCAACACATAAGGCAGGCTACATATGACATGTATCTATCATTACCATAGGCACTATATTTGTAGGCTATATAGGTGACTTACTTAGTTCATGAACGCACTCTCTCACTGGGAAAGCAGACAGCAATGGAACACATGGGCGGCAAGATGGCCGCTGTATTTAAACCCATTAGGACCCCTGGGCTGTCCAGAGAGATGCCAGACTATAAATAATAGGACCCCTGGGCCATCAAAGAAGTGCCTGACTGGAAATAACAATACACAGCATAACAAATAATGGGGAATTTACAACAGCCGCCCCAAGAATAGCATAGCTATTATGTAAACAGTCAAATTCCCTAAGTGGCTACCGAGGTCTCTGATTGTCGCCATCATTTGCCACAGTCGGGTCGGGAGCGTAGGACACTTGTGGCAGGGAGGCATCCCGCCGCCCCATCAGCAACCTGTTTGGTGTCACATAATGGTGGCTTAAGGGGCCGCAACCGGGCAGGAGGTAAGTCTGCCACCATTGGAGCCACCGGCTCCCACCTCCACTTCCTACATCCTGTGCAGGTCCTCTGATGATGCTTGATGGCCCGTCTTCCCCACAGGACCCAGTACTGGTGCCTGATCTCTGCGAAGACCCTATCGGGCCCTGGGTGGAGTAGGCGGGCATCTACATCCTTGATGAGTTTCGTCACTGCATGGCCAGGATCGAGAACTATGGGGTGGATGTCAGTAGAACAGGAGGTGTCCAGGTGACAAGAGCGTCCACCAATTTGGAGAAGACCCATTGTATGATCCATCTCTGGTGAGAGCGTACTGAGCTTACTACTGGGCAGTACTGGGTTTCCAGCTCTGAGACACTTAAATCCCTCTGGGAAGCAGTCCGCCTGGCTGGTCTTCAGCAGGAAGACTTCGGTGTCATGCAGGTTAGGTTGAGGTAAGGAGGAGTCGGCCGCCGCCCCGTGATGGGTGAACCATGACTCGTCAGACTCATTTACCGCTTCTTCACCCAGCTTGGCAACACATCCTCCATCGAGCTTTTTGATCTCTGCTCCAGTGATTTGAGCCTTAGCTGGATCTCCTACCAGTCTTTGCTCTGTGTTACGGGGCATTGGCATGACTGCTTTGGCAGTGGCTTTCAGTGGTGGCGCGTCCTTTGCGCGGAGCAGAGGCGTGGCGTATCGGAGTGTGTCACCAACCTTCACCCTCTCAGTGCGTGCTTCCAGGATGCTCACAGTCTCGTGGTCCAGACGGGACCTTACTGCTAGCTTTTCACTTCTAAATGGAAGCACATCAAGCTGCCAGAAACTTTCAACGTGTTGATAGAGGTCGTCCGGTGCAGACTTGAGAGAGGTAAAGTAGCATGAAGTAGCCTGTGACGCAAGACCATCTGGGCCTTGGAGTGCCCAGCCGAGCGCTGTGTGGACTGCTGCGGGTCCACCTTTGGGGCCGAATCTGATGG
This sequence comes from Notolepis coatsorum, assembly GCF_963971535.1. Classification (NCBI taxonomy): domain Eukaryota; kingdom Metazoa; phylum Chordata; class Actinopteri; order Aulopiformes; family Paralepididae; genus Notolepis; species Notolepis coatsorum. Next base: position 79,061,717 of record NC_140171.1, on the reverse strand, counting down.
GTTCTTGGGATGTGATCAGATGGGTGCAGTCTGCACCAATTAGCAGTAGTGGATGCACTTGACTGAAGTCCTGCAATGGGAGCCCCCTCAGGTGGCAATAGCGTTCCTGAAGCGCAGTCACAGGGTAAGACTGCTCTGACAGGGCTAATCGACCTGCTGTGAAGGCGCCCTTCACCAGGTGCTGTTCAGAAGGATGAGTCAGGGAGGCCACATGGAAATCTACAGACTTGCCAGTGAGGCGAGCCACGTCCTGGCGAATCGTCCGCAGTGCGAGGGACTCCGCTTCGCCTTTAAGGTCCAGGTGTCGAGCTGCAGCTGGCAGTATTACCGTGCGTTCAGCTCCATCGTCTAGGATCGCATAAGTGTGCAGTGACTTGCTCCCGTTAGTAATGACGATTGGTACCACCTTAAGGTACACCTTTCCTCCTTGTTTGGAGTTGGAGAGCGAGGCACCATCCTTTGGTGTGATGAGGTAGGCACGGGGACCCGGCTTGGCGATGGCGTGGAGAACTCTGAGGTGGACCTCCTGGCACTCACTGCATGGTTTCCTCAAGGTGCAGGCATCTTGCTCATGGCTGGTACGACCGCAATTACGACAACGTTTGCCATTTGCTATCCACTTCTCAACCTTTCCCGGCGAGCATTGGACAATGTCTGGACACTGCAATAGGTAGTGCTCGGCACTCCTACAGAAGAGACACATCCTCTTGAACTTCTGCTTCTTGGCTTCTGATTGAGATGTCTCAACAGGCTGGTGGCTGTCTTGTTTAGGCTTGGCGGAGCCATAATAAACCGAGAAAGGCTGGTTGCAAGGTCTGGGTGGGGGAACTTGCTTGTCTCTGTTAGAGAACTGTGTCCCTTCCATCCGATGGCGCTGTGCCATTCTCTCTGACAGTCTTTGAGCTTCAGCCTTTACCCTGAGCCAGTCGGCGAGGTCTCGAAGGTTGTACGGGTTTAGGCTAGTCGTGTTGAGGCGACCTTGAGCCAGTAGGTGCTCCACAAAGCCGTCCCTCACTTGCTTAGGGAGCTTACTAAGGAGCCAGTCCACATGGCCGGTCGACATGACTTCCATCCCGTTAGGTCCTTCCAGCGATGTCAGCATTCCCACTAGCAAGTCGATGCTAAGGGCGAAGCTCTGGAAGGCTTTGGTATCTCCTGCTTTGAGATCAGGAGCGTTCAGTATTGCGGCAATCTCGCTTTGTGCAAGCTGATGTGGCTGTCCATATTGCCGCTGCAAGGCCTGCATGGCGGCGGTGTAGGGTTGCGCATAATGCCTGCAGGACTGGGCTATCAGCTTAGCCTCATCTAGAACCAGCTGCTCCATAAGTGCACGGTACTTGTAGTGCTCAGAAAGTTCAGTGTGGGCATCGAATAGGTGGTCCAGCGCCATCTTAAGGTCCGTGAACTCTCTCTCGCTGTCATGGACCAGGTTAGGCAGTTTAGGTACAGGGACTGGCTGCCTGGGAGGCTGGAGAGCGTATGGATCCTGTAGTGCTGTGTACTGGGCCTGACGGACATACTGGACCGGTGGAACTGCTACATGATAATAGGGTGCTGGACCGGGTGTTGGATGCACGAGCTGATAGGCTGGCTGAGTCGATGCAGCAGGCTGAGGCTGATACACTGGTTGTGGATGGTGGCTCAGTTGGTGCAGCAATGGTTGATACATATGCTGAGCAGGGATGGCTTGTGGAGGCTGACATGCTGGTTGTTGATGGCTCTGCTGGTATGGCAGTGCTTGATGCAATTGCTGAGCAGTGTTGATTGGTGGAGGCAGATATGATGATCGTTGATGGCGGCTCAGCTGGTGCGGCAGCGCTTGATACGCTTGCTGAGCAGGGAATACTGGTGGAGGCTGATATGCCCTCGCTGCTGCGACAGCGGTTGTGAATGGTGAAGGCAGCGCTGTCCAGGAGGGTAGTTGATAGGTAGACTGCTGAGGTGCACCTGCTGTATGTTGGCCCACTGGCTGGAGAGCAGCTGCAGTGGGTAACCATCGTGCAGGGTAGAGTGCTGTTGCTGTCTGAGGTTGATAATTAGGCTGTGCAGGCATAGCTGTAGTATATTGATGCACTTGATATGCAGATCTCATTGGCGTAAGCTCATACCGGGTCTGTGCGGCCGCTGGTGTGCTGCCATGCCTGCTCCTCACCATTGATGACACAGGCTGGTTTGACCGGTAGGTAGGCTGGTAACTTGGTACCGTTGGCATTTGCTGGCCCACGTGACCCACTGCTTGCATCACCTGGAAGTCAGACTGTGGCATGACCAGACTCATCGCGGTGGGGGCTGGGGGCCTCGGAGCAGCCCCGAACAGCGGTGCGGAGGTTACTGTCGGCGGTAGAGACTGAGTCGACATGTAGGCTTGCTGCCTTTGGCCCGGTGTACAGGTTGTGGCTTGAGACTGTAACGTTGCAGTTGTTGGGCACAGCAGCGGTATTAGTGGCAGCGAGCTCGACCATGGTGAGCGGTTGGGTGGGACGCTCAGACTATGATGTGACAATGGTGGTGGAAGGCGTAGGGGCATGGTAGAGCAAGGTCCTCTTGCGTCAGAGGTGCCACCTGTTAGGCTCCGACTGTGGTGGCTCTGCTCTGATGGGGATGGCGATGTGAGCCCCACACACACTTCCCGCTGGTCAGGCCGGGTGTTAGCATACGGTGATAGGTCCCATTGTCGCGTCTGATCGACTGCTCCCGGCAATGAGAGGCAGGGAGGGGGCCCGAGCGCAGTGTGGAGCTGGTCACCTGTAGCTGCAAACTCGGTCTGCAGGCTGAGTGACCGCAGCTGCTGTGCGGTGGCACCTTCGCTGTCATCTGGTAGAGACGGTGCAGTATTAGGCATGAGGGACTGTGGTAAGCTAACCAGATAGCCTTGCAGGTGTGCTGGAAGCTGTCGCAGCCTTCCTCCTCATCTTCCATTTTCGTCTGCTGCTGTTCTCTGTGTGTCCATGGCGCCGTCGTGGGTGAAGTTCTCCGGCTCGAAGGACCAATATTGAAGATATAATGTTTGTTTGCAAGGTTTGCTGGAGCCACTTCATCCAGAACGGCACACCCCGGTCAGAGAGCGGACGCAGACACAGAGAACAGTCCTTTCGTATTTTATTAAGGATTCTGTTGTTGAGTAATATCTCAAGAGTGCTTTCCATCCAGGTCGTAGGGCTGGATGGAGCAATCAAAGATTGAGTGAGTGGTATTCTGCAACATATAAGCAGAACACACAATAATTAACAGAGGTACATACTTATCAATCATAACCTGAACACACTAAGCAAAAGATGCTATCTAGCATATTAGCATTGGTCGCATGGACCAAACATAACAAGTAATCGGCAAAATGCACACAACTGAAAATATGCTATCTAGCATATTAGCATCGGCCGCATGGACCAAACATAACAAGTAATCGGCAGAATGCACACAACTGAAAAGATGCTATCTAGCATATTAGCATTGGCCGCATGGACCAAACATAATGCACACAACTGAAAAGATGCTATCTAGCATATTAGCATCGGCCGCATGGACCAAACATAACAAGTAAATGGCAGAATGCAATGGCATCCAGAACACACAACTGAAGAGATGCTATAGCATTATTGGCATTAGCATAGCTCAATTAGCAGCATGAATTAACACAACGTAGCAAACCAAATCATAGTCACACATGCATGTCACAGCATCTCAACACATAAGGCAGGCTACATATGACATGTATCTATCATTACCATAGGCACTATATTTGTAGGCTATTGGTGACTTACTTAGTTCATGAACGCACTCTCTCACTGGGAAAGCAGACAGCAATGGAACACATGGGCGGCAAGATGGCCGCTGTATTTAAACCCATTAGGACCCCTGGGCTGTCCAGAGAGATGCCAGACTATAAATAATAGGACCCCTTGGCCATCAAAGAAGTGCCTGACTGGAAATAACAATACACAGCATAACAAATAATGGGGAATTTACAACACTTACGTTGTGTGTTTAGTCGTTCACTATAGTTAGTTTGCAAAGATGCGTATAGATCCGCATATAATGTTTCCAGTCCTTCTAGTTTTTTTGATCGGGATTTACGTAAGTTGGAGGAGAAAAGTGTGACATGACCCCTGATAAATCCTTTCAATGCGTTCCATAGGACCCTGGGGTCATCGACCGTGCCAACATTGATCTGCAAGAATTCAGCTAGTTTACTCCCTAACTCAGAGCAGAAATCATCGTTCTTTAATAAGGTTGAGTTAAAACGCCACCTGGGAGCTCTCGTGGAGAGCCTGCCAAAGGTTGCCACAAGGAAAATCCCCTTGTGGTCCGAGAGAGCCAGGGGAACCAATGAGATGTCGAAACTATCAAACAAATTAGGGGATGCGAATGCATAGTCTATTCGAGAGAAGGTTTTGTGTCTGGCAGACAGGTGAGAGTAATCCTTGAGGGTGGGATTGGATAAGCGCCATAGGTCTGCGAGCCCAGTGTCCTGGGCCCACATCCTGAGGGCCTTAGAGGACCGTTTTTGGTCGCTTGTTTCAGAGGGCCCGGACCTATCCATCTCCGCATACCAGCACGCATTAAAATCGCCACCCACAATGAGAGCGTATCCAGTAAGTTCCAACATATTCTTCGTGATTGTATTATAGAACGCTGAATCAAATGTGTTAGGGGCATACAATGCTATTATTGCCATCTTCCTATGAGAGAACTCAACTTTTGCTATCCGTGTCCGACCACACATCCAGGACTTTGATATCAAGGTTACGTCTTGTAACTATGACGACTCCTTTTGTCTTATCATCGGCTGAGGATGAGGAGATAACGTGATATTGTCGATTTGCTAGCCTTGACACATCACCCACCAATAAATGCGTCTCACTAAGGAGAGCAATGTCAATATTTCTTCTCTTCAATAACCAAAGGACACTGGCACGCTTGTGTGGGGCGTTAAGACCTCCTGCGTTCCAAATTAAAATATTCAATTTAGCCATGGTCGAGTTTGTCTAAATGCGTAGAGAACATACCAGTGCAGCCAGGCTGAGTACAGAGGCGCTGATCCAGGCGGGCCCAGATGGTCAATCCCAGGAGTTCAGAGGAGGAACAATTACACACATATAAGACAACAGTACATAAAACACATAAAAATACCACCCCAGTTACAACCCCCCCTCCTTCTACTCTAAACCCTAACCCACCCGTCCTATTATAAGCCCTCCTATACCCACTCTCCAATCCCCTCCCTATGCCCCATCCACTAAGGATGGTCATCTTCCTTTCATTTCCCACTGGAGTCATGGATCCAATAAGACGCTCCCCACTCCGACCCCCCTCTAGATAAACCCCTGATTAAACCCCCACTAGTCCAATAAACACAAATACTAATAAAAATAAAATTCAATAAAGATATCGGTCGAAAACCACCTGAGCCTTGGCCCTAACATGAGATAACCATAATGGAAAAAATAGCCATTATTATATAATAACTCAACATCACCCCTGCAACCATCTATTTCCGAGTCTGCGCATCAACGTCGCAATGTTATAGCACAAATGGATAAAGGAAAATTCAAAACAAAATTAAATTAAAGCATACCAGCAGATAGTCTAAGGCAGGATCGGATCACAGGTAAATTGTGCAAACAGATGTCACTTAAACAACGACAATAATAAGAAAGGGAAAAAAGGGGGTTATGGTCAAAGTGCACACCTGTAACAGCCCCTCTGAACAGGCACAACGGTTGGAATGACATAACCTATGTAAGAATAGAATTAAACACATTCATTAACCCGGGGATGGTAATAAGCAATACCTGACACAACCTGTTATCATATATTGTTTCAATAAAGATATCGGTCGAAAACCACCGTGAGCCTTGGCCCTAACATGAGATAACTATAATGGAAAAAATAGCCATTATTATATAATAACTCAACATCAACCCTGCAACCATCTACTTCCAAGTCTGCGCATCAACGTCGCAATGTTATAGCACAAATGGATAAAGGAAAATTCAAAACAAAATTAAATTAAAGCATACCAGCAGATAGTCTAAGGCAGGATCGGATCACAGGTAAATTGTGCAAACAGATGTCATTTAAACAACGACAATAATAAGAAAGGGAAAAAAGTGGGGTTATGGTCAAAGTGCACACCTGTAAGTGCCCCTCTGATCAGGCACAACGGCTGGAATGACATAACCTTTGTAAGAATAGAATTAAACACATTCATTAACCCGGGGATGGTAATAAGTAGGGATGCTCGATATTGGCTTTTTTACCGATACCGATATTCCGATATTGTCCAACTCTTAATTTCCGATACCGATATCAACCGATATCAACCGATACCGATATATGCAGGGTTCCCCCCCCCCCCAAAAAACTGAATAATTTCAGGTAACTAATAATTTCACTGGATATATATATAACAAATATTGTTATTGTTTTTTTCTTTTTTTAAACCGATACGGATATTTTCCGATATCACATTTTACTGCCGATATCGGCCGATAATATTGGTCGGCCGATAATATCGGACATCCCTAGTAATAAGCAATACCTGGCACAACCTGTTATCATATATTGTTTATATATATATTAAACCGATCTTCTCCTACCGGAGCCCAAAGCTCAAAACAGCCTGGATATAAAAAATAAAAGCATACAAGAAGTTAGTTAAGGACCCGATCACCGTTGAATTGTGCAAACCGATGACACTTAAACAGCAACAACAACCAAAGTGCGTAAATATTAACGGGTCTCGAATGTCTCAGCGCAGACGTTAGACGCAGCGCGCTAGCTAGCCCGAGGCTAGCGCGTAAGCTAGTGATGAATCCGGATAGCACGTTAGAGTCTGTTATGTACATTGTTCAGCTAGCTCGTTAGCTTCCAAAGAGGCGATACACAAGTACGACCATGAGGTCAGCATTAGCAAGTAACAGAAGTCATTGGGAAGCCCCGCTAGTTGGATGGGCAGTGGACAGTTAGCATGTCTAGGCATGACAGCATGAATAGTCGGCCCTATCAATGTATTCAGGCCCACATCGCCAAGTCACTCACCCGTCATAGATATCAAGCTACAGTCTCGGCTATCCCCTCGAGATATTCCTTCGCTTTAGCCAACGACCAAAATGAACGCCGACCATCGACCTTATCCAACACAGATAATTTCGTGGGAGCGAATAGCGTGGGCCTCAGGCCTAGTTTCCATAGCTTGGACAGGACCACTTTGTATTCGCCTCTCTGTGCTTGAACCTCCGGCGTAAAGTCTTCGAAAATGGCCACTTTGTGATCGCCAAGCCTTAGATTACCCCTTCTGGCACGAGCCGACCGCATGATGAGTTCTCTCTGCTGTAGCCTGTTCAGCTTGACAATGATGGGCCTCGGTTCCTTGTTCACTCCAGGAGTGGTCCTGCCCGCTCTGTAGGCCGATTCACATACGGGAGGGAAGGACGTCATTCCCCAGTATTTCTTGCAGCAATTCCGGCATGGTCTCAGAGAGACGGCCTTCCCCGCTGCCCTCCGGTACTCCAACAATCCTGATGTTGTAGCGTCTCTCCCGGGACTGTATTTCCACAATTACCGACTGTAGTTTGGCAACTTCGGCCTGCCTAGCCAGCAGGGAGAGCTCCAGATCCGCCATCTTCTCGCCCTGTAATGAGGCCTCCGTTGTTAGCGCAGCTAGTTCGATAGCATTAGCCGAGGAGACAGCGTGCAGCGACTCCATCTTGTCTATCAACGGGACGACCGCCAACCTTATTTCCTCTGATATCTCTCGATGAAGGTTATCACAAAAATCCGCCAGCACTTTTCTTTGTGTTTCAGCGAAGCGTGTCTCAGATTCTGCATGGAGCTTGGTCATGACCGAGAGCACAGCTTCGCTTATCTCCCCGACACCGGGCGATGGTGCGGCCAGGCCCGGTGGTAGTTTGCTGGCTGGAGCGCTCATGGATCTGGTTTCCACCACCGACATCGCAGAAAGTCGAAAAAAGTTGACGACAGTAGTTGAAACTTGACGACTTAACAAGCAGACAAAAAACAAATAAAAATAAAATAAAGACTAATGGGGAAAAACGTATATTCCGCACGGTAGAAGGGAGCTCACGTGAAACACGTCTAGTCCATAATCGCCTAGCTCCGCCCTCGTAACACGTCTTTGATATCAATATTTCAAAAATCTGTGATCGAAATCATATTTCTCCTCCGGGGACCTGAGATATACTGCTGAGCTCCACTCAACTCTCTAACGGTTCAAGAGCGCCATCTGGTGGCCGATCGGCAGATCGCCCAACAGGAAGTGACGCGCCAAACAGGAAGTGCTCACCCATATTTCGTCCGGGCACTCGCGATCGTTAGCAGGACTCCATCTCGACACACTGGATAATCAATCGCTCGCCCTAACTCAATAAACAACGTTATTTGGACGTATATAGTATTATACAACCTGGAAATGGTTCATCTAGATCAACATCCCATAATAGAAAACTGTCTACTCCAAGCTGATCGCCCAACAGCCCGAGGAGACTGGGGTAAGTTTCAGCGTTTATTATTACCGTGTTCGATATAAACTAGAAGTACCTCCAGTTGAAATTTTTTATCTGGCACTGATCGCTACCAAAGTGTATTTGATCATCAATATAATGCATTTGGGGCTATAAATCAAGTTCTGGAGAAAGCTGCAGAAAACGATAAAAACATACTTATACTTTAGACTGTATTTTAGTATGAATATGTGAATGAAAAAGTATAACGTTGCTACACCCTGAACAATAGATATAGGACATTGAATGGGCCATAATAATGTCAATTTAGCAATAGAATTAAAAAAGTTATAGCCCTGCAAAGAAGGGGAACTTCTCCATAGACAAATAGAGCTAGCTAGGGATGGTAAATTATGAATTTAACCATGGCGATCAAAGTGTTAATGTTGAGTGATTTGCAGTGTCAAATTTCCCTCAGGATAATACATTTCTATTCTATTCTATTCTATATCTTTGAAAAGTCTCCATTTATTCAACACTTCTGAATTCACTGACAAACTGAACTGAACTGACAAAAATAAGGTGCATAAAAAAGCAAACAAAATTCCTCCACAGGCTACTCACCATCATTAGTAGAGCGGCAAGCGGCGTTTGGGGACAGAGTGAAATCTTCTTAAAACACTGCCCCTCCACTCATTCCTGAACTTTTTTGTTAAGTCCTTCTCAAATGCCAACCGAATTAAATTGGGCTTGTGTCGATGAAGCATACTAAGGCGATGTTCTGTAAAATGTTCTTGAGGGTAGAAAACGAATTCTCACAGAGTGCCGTGCTAGCTTCAGTAATGTTGTTGTTGACATCAGTGCCCACTAGGGCTGTCCCCGACTAAGGATTTGGATAGTTGACTTTGATCGACAAAAAAAAAAAAAAAAAACATTTTACCAGGGTGGGCACAGCTGACTCAGTGGGCGGGCCCGGCCCCCTAATGCCCGCCCATGGCGCCGGGTCTGCCCACACCTTCTCACCCCCGGTGGCAGTAATGGTAAATGATATAATTTCTCCCCAAAGCAGTACCTTTCCTTGTTGACTGGTGGATACCTGTACAGAGCACCTGCCCCAATTACACATAGGCCGTGGATAAGAAGGGGTTAAACAATAATGTACATTCATAAAAAAAAAAGGGGGTTAAGCAAGAATGCACATTAATTCACACGCACACAGTGGTCCCATTTATACGCCTCTCCTTTTACTGAAGGTTACATGTATCTGCATTCATAAGTCCCTGTAAGGGTTAATAGGCTTTTCATGTACAAATAACGAGGAGGGGGCAGCACGCTCCGGGAGCCACACAATGGGAAACACTTATTTATACAATGGTGCCATATGCACCGCACGATAACACAACACAATAAATGCAATAGAGTGGGCCCACACTGAAACAAAATACCTTATAAGTGCCGGCATTACCAAAATAATAAAGTTGGGGCGCCCCTAGTCACTGGTGCACGTGCCAGCTCAAAGTACCATATTCTTCGCCCTTAGAGGGCATGCTCTCGAAAAGGAGAATGTTCGCCGATAATGTTCCAGAGCGCTTGGAGCGCTAACAGTACCTGGTGTGAGTGTACCAACCGAGTGCTGGCCTGCTCCCGCAACGAATGTCGGTGACGCGAGGTGGCCGTCGAACGGTCCCGTGGTTGTCACCTGTGATAGCAAGGGGGCTGGCTGGGCTGACGTTAGGCAGGCGAATCGCTGGACTGGTGGTCGGCTAGGAGAATGCTGGAGGCGGGTTCGGTCCGGCGACGTCTGCTGCGGTGTCTGCTGCGGGGGCTGGAAGACGGTGGAGCGACGCGTGAGCTAACTGGGCTAACAGGCCTATACTTGAAGCTAAGCTTTAGTCAGTGTGACCAAACTATTCTCCCGACTATACGTTCTAAACGCAGCACGTGGAGGATCAACAGTGCAGTCTGGCTGTCGTACGTCTTCTTCTTGGTTCAAACGTACCCTACTCACTATACTGGTAAGCTAAACTTTCGCATACGACGTTACTTTCCCACAACGTGACCGGAGTTGTATTTCGCGTGTCCTTGTGATGATGAGCTCTTCGTCCACACGTCCGCTTGCTTCTCTGGAAATTGACGAAGAGAGCGTCCCGTGTATCTAGCTCCTCCTTCATGCCAGTCTCTTCCTCACCTGTCCTTTGCCAGCCCAACGTCGCACCAGTTCCCCCTGGTGACAGTCCAGCGCCATGTCCCACTACTAAATGTCAATATTAGGATATGGAGAATCAAGACGGGTCAGCGAGTTACACAATGTTATCATGCACACAGTAGAGTACAAGGAATTAGAGTTAGACACATTGCATTATTATTAGGTATATTCAGGTGTCTACATTTCCCCCTAATTTAAACTTGCCAAGTCCCAATGCAAGTTACACAACCCCCTGTTTAGTGGAGTTACTCAATTAGACATTGCATACATTCACACAGTCCTTAGACCAACAATTTCGCACAACTTTTCACAATTCGCAAACACTGTTCTCAAAACACACTCTTGAGTACATAGTCGTGACGATACCTGGCAGGTAACCGACCTCTAGTACTCCTCTGTGGCCGGAGTGGTCCGACCCCCCCCCTTTCAGACCCTGTGTCTGAATCGTCCGTTCCCACCGACAGGTTGTCGGCAGCGGCCTCGTCCTCTTGGACTACAAGCCGTTCGCCTGAATCGGCCTCCACGCCTCCATCTACGCCGTCCTCCCCTGACAAGTCCGACTCCACCCCTTCCCCAGCGTCGGGCATGATCCCCGTGACAACACGAGGGGACTTGGGTGGGTTACATACTCTGGGACACGGTTCCCGAGGGCGATAAATGGCGGGCTCCTCATCTGACTCAGAAGAGCTCTGCAAATGCGTAGGAGTCCTCCAGGGGACCCGCGCACGCCCTTCCCGGTCGGAATTGGGAAAGGTACAGGGCTTGAGCTGGTCCCGATGGACAGTCTTCTCCGGGCCCCCCTCTTCCGGCCTGACCGTGAAAACAGGCGTCCCTTCGTGGCTCTGTGCAACCACCAGATAGGGGGTAGGTTCCCATTTGTCCTGGATCTTATTACGACCTCTGGGTCGATGGTTCCTCAACAGAACCCGGTCTCCGGCCCTTACAAACGCGCCTCTGGACTTTCGGTCGTAGATCCGTTTGCGTCTGTGAGACATATGCTTATCTGTGGCTCCCACGGCCTCCGTAGCAGCCTTCAGCCGCTCGTGGTGTCTCTGGACCCACTCGTCCAAGTTCTCCGCATCGCCGTCCGCGGCATCTTTGCCACCCAGTACGTCCCTGGGCATCCTTGCATCCCTCCCGAAGAGCAAGTAGAAGGGGGCGTACCCCGTGGAAGAGTGCACGTGGCAGTTGTACGTAAGTACCAGTTCGGGCAGGTGTTCCTTCCAGTCCCGCTTCTTGTCCACGAGCAAGCTACGCAGCATATCATGCATGGTCCGGTTAAATCTCTCACATTGGCCGTTCCCCTGGGGGTGGTAGGGAGTAGTACGGCTCTTGGAGATCCCGTAAAGTCTACAGAGTTCTTTGATGACGCCAGATTCAAAATTTCGACCTTGGTCGGCATGAAGTCGAGCGGGGCAGCCGTAGTACATAAACCAATGCCGGATGAGTGTGGCGGCGGTGGTCTTGGCGGTCTGATCTTTGGTCGGGATGGCGATAGTGAATCGGGTAAACATATCGGTCAACACCAGGACGTTCTCATAGCCGCCCGTTGACATCTCTAACACGGTAAAGTCCATAGCTAGAACTTCCATGGGCGCAGTCACGTTGGTGCAGGTCATCAGGGCCTGGGACTTAGGGAATACGTCTTGGGCAAGCGCACACCGTTTGCACTGTTGCACCCAGCCATTCACCTCTGCGGCCATCCCTATCCAGAAGTAACTTCGCCTCATCAGGTCTATGGTCCCCCGTCTACCAAAGTGTCCCCCATAGTCGTGTTGGGTCTCATATATGTGTCGCCGCAGTGCCGTCGGCACCACCAGTTGCAGGACCTCTTCCCCGTCTCGGGGGTCGCTAACGCGTCGAAACAGTACTTGGTTGCGTAGACGGAAATGCTCCCACTGCCCGTATAACTTGCGGAGGCATGGATTTACTTCCTGCAACAATGCTTTAGTGGGTGGGGTCCCACGGGTCACCGCCTGCCATACCGGTCCCAGTTCGGGATCTTCCGCCTGGAATTGTCGTAGTTCGTCCCAGCTATATCCGCTGTTCCCTTTCTTCGCCACTATTTGCCTTGCGACGGTCCGGTCCTCGGGGCCTAGGCGAGCCCGGACTTCTTCCGCCGGGATCACTACGAAGTCTTCGCTTTGACTCGCCTCGTCTGTTGGCCTTGCGACTAGGGCGGGGGCCCATGACAGGCCGGTCCACGCCTCGGGGCTCAGGCGAGCACGGACTCTTTCCACCGGGACCACCTTGCCCGGTTGCCTCGGGCCGATCGCTGAGACTTCCGGCGGCTCAGTCCATTCATCGGGGCCCAGCCAAGTACGAACGCCTTCCGCTGTGATCGCTAGAAAGTCCTTTTCTGTGTCCACTACCTCTGGTTCTTGCCTCATTGGGATGCGTGACAAGGCGTCGGCATTTTGGTTGAGTCGGCCGGGCTTGTAATGTACTACAAAGTCGTATTCGGCCAGCTGGGTGACCCAGCGCTGCTCCACCGCCCCCAGATTGGCCGTGTCTAGGTACCGCAAAGGGTTGTGGTCGGTGACTACGGTGAATTGAGAATAGAGCAGGAGGAGCTCCAGCTTGAACGCGCTGTAATTTCGGTTGTTTCTTTCAGACCCTCATAGGCCCCTGCTCGGGAAGGCGATGACGCGCTCTATGCCCTCTTGCTTCTGGCTCAGCACGGCTCCCGGCCCCAAGTAACTTCCGTCCGTGGTCACTACGAAGGGGAGTTGGAGGTTTGGATATGCCAACACCGGTGGCGTCATTAGGCACCCCCGCAGGTGATCGAAGGTCTCCTGACACTTCGGAGTCCATTGGAAAGGCTCGGTCCGGCCTTTAGCAAACCCTTTCTTTTCTTTTCCCATGAGGGCATGCAGTGGTTGCGCCACTTGGGCGAAATGGGGCACGAATCGCCGGTAGTACGACATGAATCCGATCACTTGTCTCACTTCTTTCGCAGAGCGTGGTGCCGGCCAGTCCTCCAGGGCCCTTACTTTGTCGGTGTCGACTTGGACCCCGGCCGCAGAGACAATGTGTCCCAGGAATTTTACCTCCACCTTGAGGAGGAAACACTTCCGGGGCTTGAGTTTGAGGCCATGTTCACGGAGGCGTCCGAACACCAGGTCCAGCTTCTGACAGTGGCTCTCAAAGTCCCTTGAGAACACCAACACGTCGTCCAGGTAGACCAACAGGACATCGAAAGCCAGGTCCCCTAACACCGCGGTCATCAACCGCTGGAACGTTGCCGGCGCATTGCACAGCCCGAAGGGCATACGGATCCACTGGTAGAGGCCGAAGGGCGTCGTGACGGCCGTCTTTTCTTGATCCTCCTCCTTCACCGCCACCTGGAAGTAGCCAGCCGTGAGGTCGAGGGATGAGAAGATTTTGGCCTGCCCGAGGGCGTCTAGGGACTCCCACTTTTGGAGGGTGTTTCCTGGCCTCTTGTAGAATCGCCTGACGTGTAGGGAACCGCAGGCAGCAAAAAATAAAAGCATGTGGACGTTCGCCCTTCTCTGGGGGGCCGTTCCTGAATATTCTATGCGCCCACTCAATCTCCGGTTTAGGGACGGTTCCACCATTGTGGAATCATCTTTTCGAGATAATGAATCGGCGCATCGTCTTCAATGTCCTCGGGCAAGCCGTAAATTCTAACGTTGCACCTTCTATTCCGGTCCTCTAGGTCAGCAATCTTATTTTCGTAAAAAAGGAATTTATCTTCAATCGCCGAGATCTCTGTGGAGTTGGTTTCAGCCACGACCGCAACCTCTGCCATCCCTTCTTCCACCCTAGAGAGCCGCGTGGTCGCGCTAGCTACCTCCTCCTGGAGCGAGTCCAGTCTGTTGGTTAGCTGGAGCATGCTAGCATCGAGCTCAGCATGGAACAAAGACCTGATACATTCAACGTCCACCTCATTTAATGTCCCCTTCTTGTTCGATATTTGTTTCACCATCTCTGCGATGTATCATGTCGTAAAATTAACGTCGTAATCAATATAAAAGTGAAGTGGTCACAGAGCTCGGAAAGCTACGCCGCCATCCGATCTGAGCGTAAACCCTGTGTAAAACAATTTCTTTAACTGAATTAACTTAAACTAGAAAAGTTAATACAAACTAAATTAACAATGTAACTACAATTACATTTAAAACATTGTTTGTTTTTCCACATCCTGTTCGCACGCGAGAGAACATTTATGCGCATGCGCGTGCACGTGACGTCAATAAAACGTGTGCAACCAGTTTTGAAATCACCAATGCATGCCTGCCTACGGGGGAGCGGGTCTCCTCCTTTTTGCCCGAATGGGGGGAGAAACGATGGGTTGGGGCTTGTCTTATCAATACACCCAACACCGTTCTCAGGTTTTACGAACCTAGCGCTGTTATCGGAGCCCGCAACTACGGCAGCCCTGGCCAATCAGATACCATCTTTTCGAATCGAGTTTATTTCTTTTTTCGAAACGGGACAGTTACAGCCCAATGAATGGGTCATAATGTAAAAGTCTATTCCCTATCCTTCGATATCAGCGCCTGGTCCCGGGCGTTTCAAAAGATCTAGTTTGAACTAGCTATCTTGGGGACCGGCGCACCCTGGTCTGTCCGAGCAGCATAACAGCATTTATGTGGTCAGACAGGAGGCAGTTCATCTCTGCCGAGCGGCAGTCGAGCTCTGCTCGTGCTAAGGTATCTGTCAGCTTGAAGGCTTCCTACATTTCCGGGGGGAAATGACGGGGCACAGGGGGGTTTGTCACAGGGGGGTTTCACACCCGGCGCGTGGGCCACCGTGGAGCTGCTTTTGGGCAGTCAGTCCCGGTAGTGCCCCCTGTGGTTTTTGATCAAAACGTGTACCCCCCCCCCCCCCCCCCCCCCCGGTTTTAAAAGCGGAGCGGCAGCGTTGGGGACCCAGGACTCAGTCCAGCCCGGTGTCCGCCAGGCGACGGTCGAGCTCTGCTCTTGCTAAGGAACCTGTCAGCCTGAAGGCCCTGTGCTTTTCCAGGAGGAGATAACAGGGCAGGCCTGACATCACGGGGGGCCCAGCAAGGGGGCCACTGAGGTACTGTTTTTAAGCAGTTAGCCCCTCTAAGCGCCCCCTGTGTGGCTCATGGTATTGAGCTGTACTGTACCCATTCTGCAATCTGTTAATTAAAGTTTTCAATCAATTCAATCAAACCATCATTCACTCCCTGGCCATAGCTGTCAACATTGGGATTTGAGCTTTCGCCCCGCCCCCCTCCCCCGCACCCTCCCAATGTAGTCTCCTCCCCCTCGTATGTATATATTTTCTGTTAGGATGTTTGTTGACAGCTGCTCTCTGCTGAGCTGCCTCGTCGCTGTCATCTGCTGGTCAAAACCTGTATGTACCCAAGGACTGGGTGAACTACTGATTTGATTTGATTTGATGTTTTTTATTTTCGTGTCTTACATACAGGTGTATGCCCAGCCCATATGGGCTTACAAGACACATAACAATAAGTATATAATAATATACTTGACCAATTACTTGACAAATTACATTGACCAAGATGGCCACAAGAACAAGAAAATACAAGAAAATACAATAAAACGTAATATAACACAAGCTGTACGCAATGTATATAAACAAAGAAACAAGAGGAATTCAAATACAATTATATAGGATATAGTGTGTTTTGTCTCAAGTGCCATAATTTCTCCAAAAATCCTGCAAAATGTCCTCCACAAAAAAAAAACTCAACATACAACTCTCAGACTGCCAAAACAAATCCGGATTCACAATTAGAATTTTCTCAAATAAAGCCCTCCTCAAACCGGTGTACAAAGGGCAATAAAAAAACAAAATGATATTCATCCTCCACCACTCCCAGATCACATAGAACACACAACCGCTCCTCCTCAGGTTTACCTTGGAATCTACCCACTTCCACAGCCAATGGCAGGGTGCCAGACCTCAACTGGGCACACAGAGACCTCCGTCTTCACTTTAAGTTTAACATTACATAAGGTTCAGTAAAATACTCATTTTTAGTTTAGATTTTTACCATATCTCCACCTTCCACTTATCCTGATGGATTGTTGATACTTTTGTTTTAATTATGTGAACCTTACACTGCAGATTGTTCATAAAAATCATACTTAAGTCAGTAGAAGAAAAAAATCATGGACATCTCTCTTGACCAGGGATGACCGTGTGCTCTGTCCCAGTTTAAAATCTTTTTTGTCACCCTGTCATTTGGCAGCTGGACCAGGCGGTTTCATAACTTCACCATTTCACCTATTTGCTTGACCAAGCAAGAGTCCCACCTCATGTCCCCTTCTATAGCCCCTTTTGGTGTGTATTTATGGACTCCTAAAAAGTATCTTATGGCCTGGTTCAGGATAGCATTACATTCAGGTGCATCATCAAAACCCCATACTCCAGCAGCATAAAATAAAACAGAACACACCATTGAATCAAATAATTGTGTAAATGTTGAAAACCCAAGGTCAGTGCAGACTTTCATTTTACTCAACACACCCCCTAGCGCCCTTCCTGCTGACTCAGACATTATTTTCCTTCCTTCTATGAAGCTCATGTACTCATTAAAGTTGAAACCAAGATATTTATAAGAATGTGTGTAAATCAGGGGCGTTGGTCCAAATTGAAACTTATGGCTACTCATGGCTGTTCATGTTTTTTCCTGAAGTGCATAATCTGTGTTTTTTCACTGTTAATCGCAAGTCTCCATTTCATGCACCAAGAACTCATAATATTCAACATGTTTTGTAAATTTGCTTCATTTTCTGCAAACAGAACAATATCATCAGCGTACAATAAAATATTTAGGATTATATTGTCTATTGGAATACCAAGATTGGCTTGCTTAATTTCTTGCGCCAGGTCATTAACATAAAGGGTGAATAAAGTGGGAGAAAGCACATCTCCCTGTTTTACACCGAATGGGGTGGGGAACCAGCCGGTCCTAACATCATTCAGCTGCAGACAGGCAGATGGGGCCTTATACAGGCTTTTGATAGCCTTATAAAATAGACCATTGTTGTGGAAAATGTGTATACGGGGGTGGAGGTAGGAAAGGGGTTAGTCTTGACTAGTTTAATATAGGTCAACTAGCAGGGCTCAAAGACACTAGGGCGACAGTCTGGCTGATGTTCTTAAAACAACCTCAAGATAGGCAGATGGACATTTCAGTACATCATATCGTG
The DNA here is from genome assembly GCF_963971535.1 of Notolepis coatsorum. Classification (NCBI taxonomy): domain Eukaryota; kingdom Metazoa; phylum Chordata; class Actinopteri; order Aulopiformes; family Paralepididae; genus Notolepis; species Notolepis coatsorum. The sequence goes on along the minus strand of NC_140171.1, from coordinate 79,043,877 downwards.
TGCTCTAATCTTGTGTCTTTTCTCTCTTTCATACATACACAGCACACACACACAGACACACAGACACACACATACACAGCACACACACACAGACACAGCACACACACACAGACACACAGACACACACATACACAGCACACACACACAGACACAGCACACACACACAGACACACAGACACACACAGTCACACAGACACACACACACACACACACACAGACACACACAGTCGCACAGACATACACACCGACACACACACACACACACACATTCCCTGTGTCACAATACACACATACAATACACACACGTCTGTACACAGACGCACACACACACAGACACACACACACAATACACACATACAATACACACACGTCTGTACACAGACGCACACACACACAGACACACACACACATACACACACACACACACACAAACACACACACACACACACATCTCACTAAATCTTTATCTCTCTTCGATGTTCTTAATGTTTTACATCATATCGTGTGTGTACATCATATCTTGTTTATCTCTCTTCGATGTTCTTAATGTTTTTATCTAAATCTATGTTCTTCTTAATGTCTTTATCTCTCTTCGATGTTCTTAATGTTTTTATCTCTCTCCGATGTTAAATCTACGTGTCATCTTAATGTACGTCATGTCATATCTGACATGATATGACACGTCATCATATCTGTCATGTGGGGGCAGGACTGAGAGGGGATTTAGGGGACAAGCAGAGGGATTGAGGGTTAGAGTGTTTTCCTTCAACTGTGGTGACCGTCTACTGAGCCATAGCTTTTGCTGTTAAAACTTCTTTTCCTAAATAAATTACCTACTTGTTAAAATTGGAAATATCGTCTCCTGCTGTGTTAAACAACCATCAGCCACAACACCATCAATACCAGAACAAATTTATTTATATTCCAAAAGCTCTCTATTAATCCAGTCAAAGGCTTTTTTAAAGGCAACAAAACAAACAAATGTATTCTTGCCCTCGTCCAATCTGGCTCTCACCACCGATGATAAAACAAAAACATGATCAATACAAGCTCTCTTAGCCCTAAACCCATTCTGCTCATCCACCAACATTTCATTATATTCTAAGTATTTATTTAATCTTAAAGATTAAAGATTTATTTAAATTAAAGATTATAGGAACACTTGAGTATAATTTATAAACTGTACTGATCAAACTAATACCTCTGTAATTTAGTGGGACTCTAGGGTCAGCTTTTGCAGATTTGGGGATGGGCTTAATAATGGACTTGTTCCATATCGAGGGGATGGTGCCGGTGTGAAAACAAGTTTGATATAAACAGTGTAATACATTCAGCAGATAGGGAGTTTTAAGGACCTCGTTAGACAACTCCTCAATACCCATGGCTTTCTTCAGTTTCGCTCTGTCCACTACACTCTGTACCTCGTCTAACGTAATGTCACTATTTAATAATTCACAACCTGTAGGGCTATTGCTCATCCCAAATTCGGCCTCACATTTTAACTTACATAATATTTCTATCAGGAAACCATCATCAAATAAAGGGTGACTACTACAAGCATATATAGGCTACTATAATCGGTTTCCCACTTTTTCAGAATCTGCTCAGTTTCAAAACATGATTCACCGTTGTCCAATACAATCTCCATTGGGACTGTCTGGTTCTTTTTGGGGCCTAGTTTATTTATTTATTTCCAAAATTGCTGGGGATTACTGACATGTAGTTCTATATGGAGAGCTTGTCCTCTCTTGAAACGTCGTTTGAAAAATCTGAGTTTCTTATCAAATTTGGTTTGACAAGCTTTAAATTCATTCAGTAAGTCTCTTCTCACACTCTGTTCCTTGATTTTTAGAAAAGATTTTTCGGCTGCCCTTAAATTACTACTACTAATTGCTACATTAAATTAATCAGATACCTGGTTGAAAGTGAAATGCTGTGTACATCCCTGCATTAAATGAATGGAAGTGTCAGTGTTTCTGTAGAGGAGATGGAACGCCTGCTCATGTCGGCACTGCGCAGCCGTGGAATCGCAAGGCCATAGATTTAGAATAGATAGAAACGGCACATTGTGTTGTATCATAATTAATTTGTTGAATACAATAGGATTTTTATAACGTTGACACAAATTAAGGAATATTTACACTAAGTTCTCTTTTACCTCTTATTTAATTCATTCATTAATTTCACTGTTAAAAAAATCTTTTTACGGGACATTCACTGTATTATTTACAGATTACTTTTGTTTTTCTACTTTAAGTGTAAATACCATAAAAATACAGTAAATAACCTTTGATACAAATATTAACCATTAAATAAAGGTTGTAATCTGTAAATTGATTTAATAAGATTTTTTTTTTTTTTTTACAGGATTATTCCATTGCTTAATTGTCTTGAATGTTAAATTACATGTAAAACACATAGAATATACATCATTTTACTGTATGTGAAAATAAGGCAACTTTCTGTTTATTTTGCTGTTAAACTTTAAATGTAATGTTAAATAATGTTAAAAAAGAAAATAATATAATTAAAAAACAGTAAAAACCTTCAGTTATTCTACAGGTAATTATTTTTAAATACATGTATTTGCTTATTAGTGTTGAATGTAAAATTACATTAAATTGTATGTAAAAACACATAAGATACTCATAATTTTACTGTATGTGAAAATAAGGCAACTTTCAGTATTTAAAAAAATTATGATCAAACACCTTCAATAAAGTGACAGGACTTAAAGTTCAGCAGTGAAACACTGTTATTTCACAGGTTTTTCCTACATTTACGATGAAACACCTTCAATTAAGTGACAGAACTTAAAGTTCAGCAGTGAAACACTGTTATTTCACAGGTTTTTCCTACATTTACGATGAAACAACTTCAATTTAGTGACAGAACTTAAAGTTCAGCAGTGAAATACTGTTATTTTACAGGTTTTCCCATAATTATTACAATCAAACTCCTTCAATTAAGTGACATAACTTAAAGTTCAGCAGTGAAACACTGTTATTTTACAGGTTTTCCCATTAGTACTACAATCAAACTCCTTCAATTAAGTGACAGAACTCAAAGTTCAGCAGTAAAACACTGTTATTTCACAGGTTTTTCCTACATTTACGATGAAACACCTTCAATTAAGTGACAGAACTTAAAGTTCAGCAGTGAAACACTGTTATTTTACAGGTTTTTCCTACATTTACGATGAAACAACTTCAATTAAGTGACAGAACTTAAAGTTCAGCAGTGAAACACTGTTATTTTACAGGTTTTCCCATAATTATTACAATCAAACTCCTTCAATTAAGTGACAGAACTTAAAGTTCAGCAGTGAAACACTGTTATTTTACAGGTTTTTCCTACATTTACAATGAAACAACTTCAATTAAGTGACAGAACTTAAAGTTCAGCAGTGAAACACTGTTATTTTACAGGTTTTCCCATAATTATTACAATCAAACTCCTTCAATTAAGTGACAGAACTTAAAGTTCAGCAGTGAAACACTGTTATTTTACAGGTTTTCCCATTAGTACTACAATCAAACTCCTTCAATTAAGTGACAGAACTCAAAGTTCAGGAGTGAAAAAAATGTATACAGATATTTGCTATATATTCTCTGTATTTTTACAGCCCAACTGCCGTATAAAAACTCAAAATTACATTCAAATTACCCTAAATCTCATCAGGGGCGGCTACGTGGTGCAGTGGGCAAGGCGCTCACCATGAATACTGGAGACGCTGGGTTCGCCTGTTCGAGCCCAGCGCTCCACATTGCTTTCAGTTTAGCTGGTCGTCCGTACTAATACACATTGGCAGTATTAGGGGGTGGGAAACTGATGGGTGGGGATCGGGCGTTGTGGACAGCGACTCCTACAGGTCGGTTGGTGCGCCTGCGCAGTAGAATCAGGAAGCAATGGGGGCGGCGCCCCACCAAAGCGCAGACCCCTGATGCTGAAAGATTGCGCCGCGCAGGTGAAAAGATGCGACTGCTGTTACCTCGAGTATCGGAGGGGACTCGTGCTATGTATGACTTAGTCCACATTGCAGCCGGCTTGTGGGAGGCAAGAAACAGCGTTCGAGACAGGGGAGGGTTGAATTGGATGATACAAAATTGGGATGGGAGAAAAATAGAAAATGGGAGAAAAAGTGGATAAAAAAAAAAAAGTATCTTGTCAGCATTACGCTTTTACTTTCCCATCTATTTACAGTAAATTCCTATTAAATATTGGTTTTATACTGTACAAAAAAAGTAAGATCATGTGATAATAGCTTACAGAAAGTTTCAACAAACTTTACTTTATATAGACATTTGATAGTAATTACTAGAAAGGGTTATAGAATCCCTATATAAATCCGAAGGGGAAGAAACTGTACACACTAAGCTGCTGGTCAAAGGCCTTAACGACAGTATTACATTAGCTACTGGGCTGCTAGTTAAAGGCCTTAACTACAGTATTACATTAGCTACTGAGCTGCTGGTTAAAGGCATTAACCACAGTATTGTTATGTTAGCTACTGAGCTACTGGTTAAAGGCCTTAACCACAGTATTGTTATGTTAGCTACTGAGCTGCTAGTTAAAGGCATTAACCACAGTATTGTTATGTTAGTTACTGAGCTGCTAGTTAAAGGCCTTAACCACAGTATTACATTCGCTACTGAGCTGCTAGTTAAAGGCCTTAACCACAGTATTACATTAGCTACAGAGCTGCTAGTTAAAGGCCTTAACCACAGTATTACATTAGCTACAGAGCTGCTAGTTAAAGGCATTAACCACAGTATTACATTAGCTACTGAGCTGCTAGTTAACGGCCTTAACCACAGTATTACATTAGCTACTGAGCTGCTGGTTAAAGGCCTTAACCACAGTAGTGTTATGTTAGCTACGGAGCTGCTAGTTAAAGACATTAACCACAGTATTACATTAGCTACCACTACAAAACTTGAAGTCCTTAAAATGTCTTTAATTTCCCCTTAATTTGCCCCTGAAACATGCAATACCCCTTAACACTTTAATCGCCGGAAACGCCGAAACTCGTCATTGCCCGCCATGCTCATTCTGCCGAAGACAACCTGGAAATGGTTCATCTAGATCAACATCCCATAATAGAAAACGATAGGTTATAACTATAACCAAGTTCTGTGAGTAATGGTGACGCTCGGCGCCACTCTCTGCACTGTACCTCGCTCGTGCACGCGCACTGAATAAAAAATTCCACAATGCACCTTTACATCCCAACATCCGTCTGGCCACACCCCCATCAGCTTACCTACATAAGCAGGGGTGGGGCCACACACTCGCCTCCTTCCCAAGCTTTCACCACAAGGCGAGATCAAGGGCCGCAGTGGCGTCGGACGCCGAGCGTCACCATTACTCACAGAACTTGGTTATAGTTATAACCTATCGTTCTGTTTCGTAATGGCTCTCGCTCGGCGTCACTCTCTGCACAAGGGAGGCCGAGCGAGAGCCATCGGCCGACAAATATACCTTGCTGAGGCCCCCCACAACCATCAGATCGGGGAGGACCGAGCCCCCCCGACCCCCCCTAATGGAGGGCACCCCCCCTATTGGAGGTTCCCGGGAGGGCGACGGACCCGACCGTGCAAAGAGGCACTCAAGCAACTCAACGCACAGGGTGAGCAGACCGTGGCCTGACCCCACGACTACACACACGCACAACCCGCATGCCACCCGGGAACGAACGGAAGGAACAACCTCGTTACTGCCCCCAGAATCACGGGGTCAAGAACAAACCCAACCCTGTGGCAAGGCCGTAGCAGCGGAGCGCGAAGACCCCACCAGGCGGTCACTTAGTGACACCGCCCCCCACATCGCCAGCGTATTCGGATAAGGCCCCTCCAAGAGCGGGCCCTTTCCCCCCAATAGCACACCGCCTGGTACACTGACCCTGCAGAACAGGCAGTCAGCATGGCCGTAAGCACACAAAAAAGGTTAACCAACGGAAGCAGGCAGCACACCGGGGAAACTAGGCAACAGGCTGTAACCTGAGCCTGGAGCACTGCGGACGAGACAGGCGCCAAAGGAGTTAGCTGAGAACAGCCCCCCCGGCGGAAGGGGCGTATGCTGGCGTTGTTGCATGACCAAGCCTCCATTAAAAAAAACCCACCCAGAGGGGTTGAGGCAGAGAAGGCTGACATGATTGGCAGACATCATGAACGTGCAGGGGCACACTCAACCGGGTAACCCGGGAGTTGACACTGCTCCAACACACCAGGGAATCAACCACCTTGTCGTTACCCTATGCGGTGGTTGTTCCTATAACCCCCCAAGAAAAAACTCCAAAACACACCTGCGGGCATAACTGGCTATACCGCAGTACAAGTGTTTCAGTTTTCAAAAAAGGGTTATTCCAGGCCTACGGGTCGACGAAACAGTACTTCGGACCGGGCCCGGTGGCACGGGAAGCACAGGGTTGCCAGAGGAGGTCCAAGACCACCCCAACAGCCCCCTCTTCGCCACACGTGAGAGAGGAGCGAAAAGAATGGAGAACCAGCCCCAAGCGAGAGGGGGCAGGTATGCGTGTCGATCTAAAACATGAAAAGAGGGCGCCACCCAGACGGTCCTCATTTAGACCGTGCTCAGTGGCTCACCCCAGGGGCGTGAGACCCCTCTACCTATGTTCAGATCTATTCCGTTAACATCCCCCAGATATGAACGAGAATTCATCGAGACAACCTAGTAAACTGGCGCTCGGAAGAGACAAAACCCCATCCCAGTTGCCCTATAAAAACGCTGTTTTAACAAGCAACCAAGGCGCACTTAGCCCCTGTGTGATCCTGTAACAGAAACACACCGAGCCAGCACTATGTATGCGTCGAGACCCAGACACATCAATGGATAGTCTAGCAAGACACCAAACATTGTTCCTCCAAGTCGCCTGGGAGAACGACACGGAGCCGTCGTGCTTCATGTACCTTCCTCTTTTTATTCAAAAAAGAAAGAATACAGACTGACATGAATCCCTTGTGACGCAGGCTGAGGGTAATTTTTTTTTACATTTTTACATCCCACCACCCTCCCATAGGGGGTTGGCGGAAATCCTCAGAGAGACTTCCCACGCGAGCTGTATAGATTGAAAAGAATATATTGCAACATTGAGCCATGTAAAATTTTGGTTTTAGGGCTCTCCGAAGAGGAGGCACTGAACCCATACACACTCAATAATTGAATTGAATCGAATACCCACACAATAGAGCAGGACTCCTTTTTGGAGTTCTACTCACCTTGACAATCTGAGGAGGAGGCTCTGCACTCTGAGGAGGCTCCCTCACATGGAAGGAGAGTCCTAACTCACAGAAGGCCCGAGTAGGAGCTTCGTGAGGAGGAGCCCTGACCCCTCCCTGAAACAGATCCATCATATGGACCTGAACAGCTCACGGAAGTCTTACCAACAGAGACGCGCACAGTGACGTACTCTGTGGCGGGGGAATTTCTGCGGTGCACATGCCCAATATTCCAGGGCGTGGGACCAGGAAACTCCCTCCCCCCCCCCCCCCCCCCCCTTACCCTGTAACGTGCCGAACAGCAACGTGACAGGAACCTTGAAGGACAGGAGGTCTTAACCCCTGCCCATCAAAGAAGGGGAGGAAAGGATTACCAGTTCACCCCTTTACGACCCCACACCCATGATACGATGTAACGACAAAAAAGAGTATGACACAGTCATAGTCAGCTACATGAAGCGTCTAACAGCTTCACACAGCTCATGTGCTAACCTGCTATCTGATTTTTACTAAGGAAAAAACACAGAATAGAGAGGGCCCCCTTAAGAGCCCCGGTACCAGACTTACACATGTGCTTCTGTGGCCAACCCAACCCAGTTGTAGATCGCAAGATACACACAACCCTTTACCACCACAAAAAATGGCAATACACTCTACAGAGGAACGCCGTTTTTCATAATGAGAGAATACACAATTCTCGATTAGTATCGGCCACAGGCCTTGCCAAGCACACACGAAAAGTGACCAAACAATCTTTTCTTTTAGGAAAATACAGTTCCTCAAGCAGTTTTAGCACAACCCCAGCCATCAAGCCAAGGGTTACATCGTATCCCACCACACAGTGACACAATATATTGTAAACAACATGTCTGAGGGGAGGGTGAGGAAGTCCCCAGGGAACCGGGGGGAAACGTCCCTCCTACCTTACCCTTAATATGGCCAGTTGAACAGGTAAACCTGTTAATATGTGAACACACTGTTCATTGTCATTACAGGCTGAGAAAATAATTCATTCTTCACTCATATGTCACTAAGCATAGCTTTATAGGTTAGTTTAACCCCCTTAGTTGTGAGTACAAGGTACATGAACACTCATGATGTTTCTCAACACAACAAACCAGATCATTTTTACATCTGTAACAAACAACCCGATTTGCATGGAGAAGCTAATACCAGTGACAAGATCATTCACACACAACTCACGTCGTATCCTAAATGTAGTGCAGCAACACTCATTTTGGAAAACATCGTTATTTACAAAACATTTAGAAGGGAAGGAAGAAGACGCGTGTTAAGGTCTGGTCAGGACCTTCCTACCGAGAGCGCAGATCAAGCGAACTGCAGTCTCTAACAGGGTACCGGTAGTAAACACAGCATCTTGTGTTTGACGACACGGGCAGCGTCGCTGCTCCATCCCGCCGCTACGGTTCTCCTTGTTGACGCAGTCCTCGCCGGCCGGCTCCGGGTAGGTTTCGACTAACATCCTCTGTCAAAGATGACGTCGTAGTCAGAGTGTTTAAGGCATGTTATAGTCACAGAAAACGTTCAACAGTGTAGCATTAAGCTAACAGCCGTTCGGCTGATAGCAGCAAGCTAACGTGTACTAGCCTGGTAAACACAGCGAGCTAATACCGCAGCTAACAGCTGCGCAGCTAACAGCTGACTAGCACGCAAGCTAAGCAGCTATCTGCTAAGCAGCTACCACCTGAACTTGTACTCAAACGATATAACAAGCCACACTTCAGACAGGCCGCCGTTCTGAAACCCTCCTCACCTTTTAAGAGAGAAGAGAAAAAGAGATGTCAACACAGTTTACAACAGTGATTTTACCAGACATCCGGCGGAGCCAGCACAAGTCCCATCTGGGCTGTAGCTGACTTGAACATGGATCTCCCGATAACGAACATCCATGCCCACATTTCCTCGTGAGGGTATACTCTCATTTGTATATGAAAGATGGGGCCTACACGGTGACAGAGAAGCATCCACTCGTCCAGAGAATCCTGGGATCACCAGTTACTGGTCGTGGCCCACTAGTTGACTATAATGGGCTTCAAACCAAGATCCTCCGCCATCACCTAAAAGGCTGAACAGAAGGACCCTAATCTGGGGCCGGTTTTCGTAAACATTGTCAGCTAGCCCCCATAGCACTAACAGACAAGTGGTGCTCGCAAGCAAACAGCATTACTCACCAAACCAGGAACCCACCGCTTCTCACAACAGTCGGTGCGTCCTACAGTCCAGCTGTGTTGCTGGAGGGTCTTACCCCATCCAGCCGCAGCAAGGAGGACTGTAGTTGGGAGGCATGTCAGCGGCGTGAACTCCAAATATGAAAAAACCGGTGGAGGTGTAGAATGATCATCATCTTCCAGACACTCCAGTAACGAAGACAATATCGCCGTATTTTCTCGAAAAAAAGTGAGAGAGAAAATAAAGATATGATGTCAACGTATCTCTTGTTTTCCAACTTTCTTCAACTAGCAACCTCGTCAAGTGGGGATCTACCGAAGGCACTTCCTTGTGGTGAAAGCGAAGAAGGAGGCGAGTGTGTGGCCCCACCCCTGCTTATGTAGGTAAGCTGATGGGGGTGTGGCCAGACGGATGTTGGGATGTAAAGGTGCATTGTGGAATTTTTTATTCTGTGCGCGTGCACGAGCGAGGTACAGTGCAGAGAGTGACGCAGAGCGAGAGCCATTACGAAACAGAACTGTCTACTCCAAGCTGATCGTCCAACGGCCCGAGGAGACTGGGGTAAGTTTCAGCGTTTATTATTACCGTGTTCGATATAAACTGCTCTGATGATCATATGACCCACACTAGATGAATGATATAACGTTGCCCACGGAATTATAAACGACCCCCCGCCCATCCGGTCAACATCAGATCATACGTAGTAACTTCTAGAAGTACCTCCAGTTGAAATTTTTTATCTGGCACCGATCGCTACCAAACTGTATTTGATCATCAATATAATGCATTTGGGGCTATAAATCAAGTTCTGGAGAAAGCTGCAGAAAACGATAAAAACATACTTATACTTTAGACCGTATTTTAGTATGAATATGTGAATGAAAAAGTATAACGTTGCTACACCCTGAACAATAGATATAGGACATTGAATGGGCCATAATAATGTCAATTTAGCAATAGAATTTAAAAAGTTATAGCCCTGCAAAGAAGGGGAACTTCTCCATAGACAAATAGAGCTGGCTAGGGATGGTAAATTATGAATTTAACCATGGCGATCAAAGTGTTAATAAAATAGAAGGGGCCCTTAATTTTTTAACTGGACCCCTTAATTTCACCTTAATTCTGTCAATTAAGGAAACCCCCTTAATCTTACATTTAAGGTGTATTTAAGGTGCTGTTTTTGTGATTGGATAAAATAAGGGATAATTAATGACTTTTTAATACCCCTTAATTTGACTTTGTACGGACAAATTATTAGTCCTTATAGGTCCTTAAAAACACCTTAACTTTCTGCTTTCTATGTATCATTTCCTTAATTTTTACTTTAAGGGTTATTTAACCCATTGACATCAGGATACACATTGGTGTGTATATACCTTTAACAACTGGATGCGCATTCGTGCGTAGGTGGTTCCCAGCTGAATACACATTATTGCATCTTTCAGCGTGACTCATTTTCAAGGCCAGTAACCAATGATATGCGCCTTCATTGGCTGAAACCCCACGTGGGTATTTTTTTTATGCTCCCTTATTGGTTGAGCACGAGTGAACTTTGAGCTGCTAGCCACACCAGCTACTAGCCACACCAGCTGCTAGCCAAACAGCTACTGTAGGCACACCAGCTGCTACAGTAGCCACACCAGCTACTAGCCACACCAGCTAGCCACACCAGCTGCTAGCCACACCAGCTACTAGCCACACCAGCTGCTAGCCACACCAGCTACTAGCTACATCAGCTACTAGCCACACCAGCTGCTAGCCAAACAGCTACTGTAGGCACACCAGCTGCTACAGTAGCCACACCAGCTACTAGTCACACCAGCTAGCCACACCAGCTGCTAGCCACACCAGCTACTAGCCACACCAGCTGCTAGCCACACCAGCTACTAGCTACACCAGCTACTAGCCACACCAGCTAGCCACACCAGCTGCTAGCCACACCAGCTGCTAGCCACACCAGCTACTAGCCACACCAGCTGCTAGCCACACCAGCTGCTAGCCACAACAGCTAATAGCCACACCAGATGCTAGCCACACCAGCTACTAGCTACACCAGCTACTAGCCACACCAGCTACTAGCTACACCAGCTACTAGCCACACCAGCTGCTAGCCACACCAGCTGCTAGCCACACCAGCTAATAGCCACACCAGCTGTTAGCCATACCAGCTACTAGCTACACCAGCTACTAGCCACACCATCTACTAGCCACACCAGCTGCTAGCCACACCAGCTAGCCACACCAGCTCCTAGCTACACCAGCTACTAGCCACACCAGCTGCTAGCCAAACCAGCTGCTAGCCACACCAGCTGCTAGCCACACCAGCTAGCCACACCAGCTGCTAGCCACACCAGCTAGCCACACCAGCTACTAACCACACCAGCTAGCCACACCAGCTACTAGCTACACCAGCTACTAGCCACACCAGTACTGATTATATTTAATTGTTGTGAATGAATGAATTAATGAATGAATGAATGACAACTTTATTTAACAGATTGCAGAATGGGTACAGTACAGTACAGCTCAATACACACAATTGTTAAGGGGATGCAGACCAGAGAAAGACTTTCGTCTTGTTTACACCAGGGTCCCCCATTTTCAATTCATGATGACATTTATGACATAGGGACATACATGACATACAGGTAGTACTGTTACATTTGTGACATATACGATATGCAAATAACGCAACCCCCTCCAATGTACAATAAATGTCCTATTAAACCCAATAATACACAAGACCCTCTTCTTGGAACCAAGTAAGGTTTAGTCGATAATCCAATGTACAGTTACCCCAAGAAGCTCTTCTAATTTGTTCAATGTTCTCTTCTCCTTTTCAGGCATGTGTGATGCCCACTAGAAGTGGTATCACGTTAATATCATTAGATTATGTGTCAAACCGGTGTGAACATACTGGTACAGGATTACCTCCATCAGAAACAAGGTAGAAGTTCAAGTTCAAGTTCAAGTTCTTTAATAGTTGTCATACAGAAGTACAGAATACTTTCATACAAAATGCTTCTTACTGTTACGCTCCAGAGACTGTGCTAGACAAGATAGTATCAAATAACATAATAACATAATATAGCATGAATTTAGAAGAAGAAAATGAGGTCACAGTGTTCGGTATAGACATATGTACAATGTTCTGAGTTACCATATAATATACAATACACAATACTATGCAGTGTACTAATGTACAGTACTATCTAGTGCAAAGCAGAAATGGGATGAGGTACAATTTTAGGTACAATTTACAGTAAGGTGTACGAGTTGTAGTGCAATCCTTCATCCATAAATATAAAGTGTGGGGAGTGGGTGCTACAGTGTGTTTGTTTAAAGTGGGTGTGTGCTATAAGTGTGTGGAGTGGGTGCTACAGTGTGTTTGTTTAAAGTGAGTGTGTGCGTGTGGATGTGTGTGCTATGTGCGTTTGGTGGTTGTTGTTGTGTAGTGTTCATTCATTGTTCGTTTAGCAGCCTGATGGCCTGGGGATAGAAGCTTCTTCTGAGTCTTTCTGTGCTCGCCTTGAGACTCCTGTATCGCTTGCCTGACGGCAGCAGTTCAAAGAGGCAGTTGTTCGGGTGACTGGAGTCTTTAAAGATTCTCTTAGCCTTGCCCTTGCAACGCTTGTAGTAAATGTTCTGGAGGGTGGGGAGCCCCCCTCCAATTGTGCGTTCGGCTGAACGTGTCACTCTTTGTAGTCTGCTTTGGTCTTGTGCAGTGCTATTCCCAAACCAGGAGGTGATGTTGCCGGTCAAGATGCTCTCTATTGTACATGAGTAGAAGTTCTTAAGGATCTTCTGGCTGACTTGGAACTTCCTTAGGCGCCTGAGGAAGTAGAGGCGTTGTCGTGCCTTCTTCACAACACTGTTAATGTGTGTGGTCCATGTCAAGTCCTCGGATATGTAGGCTCCGAGGTACTTAAAGCTGTTGACTCTCTCAACCGGTGCCCCGTCGATGCTGAGGGGGCTGTAGTCCTTGACCCCCGACCTCCTGAAGTCCACAATCATCTCCTTTGTTTTGCTGACATTCAGGGAGAGGCTGTTTTCCTGGCACCATCCCGCCAGGACCTTGACCTCTTCCAGGTAGGCCCTCTCGTCGTTGGCAGAGATCAGGCCCACCACCACTGTGTCGTCAGCAAATTTGACGATTGTATTGCTACTCCGCTGAGCCACACAGTCGTGTGTGTACAGGGAGTAGAGGAGGGGACTCAGAACACAGCCCTGGGGGGCCCCTATGTTGAGGGTGATGGATGAGGAGGTGCAGTTGCCTGCTCTCACCACCTGGGGTCTGCCAGTCAGGAAGTCCAAGACCCACTGGCAGAGGTCATAGCCCAAGCCCAGGTCCCTGAGCTTGGCTATGAGTATGGAGGGGACTATGGTATTGAATGCCGAGCTGTAGTCGATGAATAGCATTCTCACATAGTTCCCCTGCCTCTTGTCCAGGTGTGATGCTGCTGTGTGCAGCACATGGGATATGGCGTCCTCCGTGGACCTGTTGGGGCGGTATGCAAATTGCAGGGGGTCCATGTTGATGGGGAGGGAGGAGCAGATGTAGCCCTTTACTAGCTTCTCGAAGCACTTCATGGCTATGGAGGTGAGAGCTACAGGGCGGTAGTCGTTGAGGCAAGCAGGCTTGGATTTTTTGGGTACAGGGATAATAGTGGACTTCTTCAGGCAGGTGGGGATGACAGCCTGTTCTAAGGACAGGTTAAATATGTCAGTGAATACTGGGGCCAGTTGGTCGGCACAGACTTTTAGGACGCGGCCGGGGATGCCGTCTGGACCTGCTGCCTTCCTGATATTCACTTTTTTAAAGGTCCGCCTCACCTCATGCTCTGTTACCCTGAACACTGCGCCTCCATCAGCAGCCGACCCCCCCCCCCCCATTGCCGAGGCTTGTGAGCTGGTGTTGTTATTACCAGCATCAAACCTCGCATAGAAGGTATTGAGGTCATTTGCTAAGGAGATGTCACTGTTCAGTTTGAGGGAGGCGCCTTTGTAGTCTGTCATCGTTTTGAGCCCCTGCCACATAGCTCTAGAGTCAGCTTGTTCAAACTGGAGTTCAATTTTATCCCTGTAGCGTCGTTTGGCCTCTGACACAGTCCTCCTTACGTTGTATCGCGCCACCTTGTGGTCATTCATGTTGCCTGCCTCTAGGCCGTCGTTGTATGCTTTGGTGCGCTCTCTCAGAGCTTCACGGACGGATTTGTCTACCCAGGGTTTTTGATTTGGGTAAACTTTCATTTTGGTAGTGGGGATTGTTTCTTTCACCCTAGTACAAACATAGTCCAGCACTGTCTCCGTGTAGGCATTAATGTTATCTGTGTCGCGGAACACATTCCAGTCTGTGTTGTGAAACACTGACCGGATCGTATCCTCTGACGTCACATCCCATTTTTGCACCTCTCGCGAGACTACGGGAGTACTTTTAATTCTCTGTCTGTACTTCGGTGTAAGAAAAATTGATGCGTGATCTGACTTACCGAAGCCACTATCAGAATGAGCCTTGTAGCCACCTTTAAATTGCGTGTAACAGTGATCTAGGATGTTACCGCCTCTGGTGTTGCAAGTCACATGCTGATAGAAGTCGGGCAATACCTTTCTCAGATTGGCGCTATTGAAATCTCCCAGAACTAAAATGGCGGCGTTAACATTCGCCTCTTGGATTCTATTTACCTCGTCGTGTAGTCTGGAGAGCGCAACCTTGTTGCTGGCTTCAGCTTGCGGTGGAATATACACTCCGACCAGGACGATCGCCGTTAACTCCCTCGGGAGGAAGAAAGGACGACACTTGATGGTTATATATTCCAGTTCTGGGGAGCAGTGGTTGGATAGTTCCTTCACGTTAGTTGGGTCACTCCAATTTTTGTTCAACATGAAGGCAATACCTCCTCCACGTTGTTTACCGGATTCTGCTGTTCTATCCTTGCGGTGAATGAAGAAATGATCGGCCGGTAGGATGGCGTGGTCTGGGACTTCTGGCGCCAGCCACGTCTCGATGAAGAAGAGAACGTTACAGTCCCTAACGTCTCTCTGGAATTGAATCCTTGCTCGGATGTCGTCTAGTTTATTGTCTATTGATTGTACATTGGCTAGCAATATACTGGGTAGTGGTGTCCTGTGCCGCCTGGTTCTCAGCCTGTTACGGACTCCAGCTCTCTTTCCTCGCCGTCTGGGTCCTTTGTCCCTGGGGGCGAGATCCGGTCCTGATGTCCTCAAGATCTCAACGGGCCATTGTTGCGGTTCAGAGAGCTGATCCAGAGAGTAATCCAGTCGGTAAGTTTCCCGTAATCCAATGTCTATTAGTGACTGACGGTCATACACATTAAATGCACCTACTGTTGGTACAGACAAAACTCTTAAAACTATAAATATTAACAAAAGTATGCACAGTCTCGACGGAGCGCACAGACAGGCAGCCGGACGTAGCGGCGCCACAGTCATGTCATACTTAATGGACAACATTAATATAATTTGGTCAATAGGTGGCAGTATAGGACTTGTGTTCAGTAACTTTGCCTTCTAGGGAACCGTACTTTGCTACCTACAGGCACACAAGGCAGCTGATCCTCACAACTGAGAGGATTCAGAACCAGTAACATCATGTCCGCGCCTCCTTTTGTCCATGACTAACTACAACCTGTTTCATAGGCAGCGGTGCGTTCCTCATATCAACTCTGATTGCACGCACGCTAATGACGCCACGTGCACACGCGCTCCCGGCGCGTGCGCGCGCTCCCACGCATGCGCATAAATGTTCCCTCGCTTAAGCACAGTCCAGAGCCTTATAATCATGACTCTGGCACAGACTAAAGACGATGCCTAATTGCCTCTACGAATGGAATGTAACACATTTCATTCACAAGTTAGGTGTGAATGTATCTGAGAACGTATTTAACACACCTGACGACCGGCGCTATTGATATGCAAAGTAGCCCAAGTGGGTACTTATAGCGAGTGCAGCGCATTCCTGTGTGCACGCGTTTCTGCTCAAATCTTTGGCTGCACGGAGTGCAGCCTCGTCCCATGAAGAACGCATCCCTGTTCATCGGTGGGTATACATTACAAAACACACATAAAGGTTAATAATGATACATGCAATGTCGAGAGCCCAATGTTTGAGTCAAGTTTAAGAAGTTTAAGACGACAAGTAAAGTGATTTAGAAGTTGACCGTCTATTGATGGTGCCGTGTCTCGTGGTACATTAAAATAGAGTGTTGAAATACAATTTCCCATTAATCATTAAAGTGTGGAGTTAAGTATCTCCAAGGGGATTATAAAGGTTATGTTTGGGAAATATGTACTGTTTGAGTTGAAATGTTGTTCTGTAAATGAATATTGACATATTTGGTACAAGTGTTAAAAGGTGGTTTAGACTAGAGCAGTGTTTCTCAACTGGTGGGTCGCGACCCAAAAGTGGGTCGCGGGGCCATTTTGAGTGGGTCGCGGATGTGTGTGTAAAAAAAAAAAAAACTACCTATCTTTGTGAAAGTGGCTTCTCAGCTCTGGTCCAGCTGAAGACAAAGCAGAGGAAAATATTGGACATTGAGCATGACCTCAGAGTTGCTTTGTCTACCATCACCCCAGACTTTGTCAGGAGCAAACAACATCCCCAGTTATCCCATTAGTTCCCTGGGATGTTAAGCTAAGAAGTCTGCTAAGAAGGATATATTATTTATTATTATTATTATTATTATTATTATTATTATTATTATTATTATTATTATTATTATTATTATTATTATTATTATTATTATTATTATTATTATTATTATTATTATTATTATTTTATTTCATTGTGTTTTTAGCCCTAGTTGCACTTTTGTTGCAACCCGTTATCCCATTAGTTCCCCAAAACTTAGGTCTGTTATGTTAAGCTAAGAAATCTGCTAAGAAGCATATATTATTTATTATTATTTTATTTCATTGGGTTTTTAGCCTTAGTTGCACTGTTGTTGCACTTTTTTGTGTTTATTTCATGTGTCTTTAACAGTGCATGAAAGATTGTGTATTACTGCAAAAAAGAAAAAGTGAAATAAATCATAGTGGTTCAAAGATTTGGGTCGCGACTTAATGACTAAGGAAAATGTTGGGTCCTGAGGCTAGACCAGTTGAGAACCACTGGTTTAGAGGACTAGAATTAGGCCACACTAGCTAGAAGTTAGCTAGACACTGGAGCTGTTCCACGTGCTCTCTCTCTCTCTCTCTCTCTCTCTCTCTCTCTCTCTCTCTCTCTCTCTCTCTCTCTCTCTCTCTCTCTCTCTCTCTCTCTAATGTAAAAATGTAAATATAAATCTATTCCTTTGGGTTTCACCATGGCCACGGTTTAGCCAGAGCCATAGAAGAGAGAGTTGCAACACTCTTTGATCTCGCCACCACGCGATCACGTGGTTCACGTAGCTCCCTTAGTTCCAATTTGTTTTTGCACTCAGCGCTGTCGACTTGATTTCAGCGGGACAGAACGGCAGAACTACTACTGTTACAGCAATTTCTGGTACTTATTAACACAATGTGCATTGATCACTGTTGCGTTATATCATTTACATGTCTGCTACTTTAATATTTACATTATATTACTTTATATCACTAGGCGATGACGGCAATTTCTAACGTTACTATAGCTCAGGGGTAGGCAACCCTAGGCACGCGTGCCTGCACAGGCACGCGGGGGCATTTGCATAGGCACAGGGGGCAGCAGCACAAAAAAGAAAAAAAATATATATAATCTTTTTTTTTTTTTTTTTTTAATATTATAGTGAAATATTTTGCACTGTTGTCGCATTTATCTTGTTGAAATCCTCCCACAGGTTCTTTTTACTACCACATATTTAATTGAGACCCTTTATTTGTTTATTATTTCAATTTAGCTGGAAATACATTGCTACCAGTGGCGGCCGCTGGGTACTTCGCCACTAGGGGCGCTATACCAAACATTTTGCAAATGTTTGGTAAAAAAAGCCCAACACAAACACGCACAGCTCTCTCTCTCTCTCTCTCTCTCGCTCTCTCTCTCTCTCTCGCTCTCTCTCTCTCTCTCAGATGATGTCAGATCCATTCAATAATAAACACATTTGTAAAGCTCGTTATTTTAAACAAGTTACCATTCATTGTCTGAGTGGTTATGTCCCACATGCATGCGGCGAAATTAGAGAGAGAGAGAGAGAGCGAGAGCGAGAGCGAGAGAGAGAGAGAGAGAGACTTTTAGTAAAGTTACATTTTCAACAAGATTGCTGCTATTTAAACACTTCATGGAAACGGGGTAACGTTAACCTTATGTCGACTGTAGTATTGTATGACCTCGACATAACGTTTAAACGTTAACGTTACTCCGTTTCCATGAAGTAATTATAAAAGTGGCCAGCTAAGAACGGAGCTAACAGCTAGCAGTAGCTGTAACGTTACAACGTTATGCGGCATCAGTAGACAACGTATCATGTATTAAACTAGAGTTAAGATCGCTAATCTACCTTGTTGTTGGCTTGTTGATAAAGTATATCCACTCCATGGCATTGTCCATCCAGCCTGTGTTGATGTCCATCCATTGTCCGCATCCATATAGCTTGTTGTTAGCCA
Organism: Notolepis coatsorum; assembly: GCF_963971535.1. Classification (NCBI taxonomy): domain Eukaryota; kingdom Metazoa; phylum Chordata; class Actinopteri; order Aulopiformes; family Paralepididae; genus Notolepis; species Notolepis coatsorum. The sequence continues at coordinate 79,024,870 of NC_140171.1, read as the reverse complement.
ACAAGCTGTGTGAGTGAAGAGCTGTGTCTTTGTCCATTTCCGCCTCGAACAGCCTGCAAACTACCTGGCGTTCTATCGCCATGCTCTAAGACAAACTCTAACCTTAACCAACTTTGAAAGAGTGCCTAAGCTTAACAGTCTAAAGAACTTGCAGTCACGGTACGCTCGTCTAAGACAAACAGCTGCCTGCATCATTCTCACAACAACACTATCTCCACCGACCAACCTAGGAATAATAACCTAGAAATTGGATTCGGCCAATGATTTGTCCGTCTTTCAAACGGTGTTGATTTGATGGATTTAACAGAATTATCCAATTCCATGGTGGTAGCTTTAGCTAACTATAAATCGAAATGAAAATACTCAGTCCTTGAATAAACCTGGCGCATTCTCTCTCTAAGCCAACCCGAGAAATGCGGCTATGGAAAAAAACTGGCATCGCGTCGGCCAATCAGAGAGCGTCTCCACGAAAATGCGGCTATGGAAATTCTTCACGGAAGTTCACGCTGCTGCCTAGACCGCTTCAAATCGCGCTCGGATTCCAACATAATAGTCATATTTTAACGCACAACGCCGTATGCACTGATTGGCTGTGACGGAGACAGCGATCAAACTGTGACGCGCACTCAGAGCGCTATCGCTTCTAGCCCGGGCGAGAAATACGAAAAAATAAAAAAAAACATCACTTCCTGCTCATGAAAACGATGTTTTTTTTATTTAGATAATAACGTTATATTGTGCATTGGAAATACAAACATACTTAAAATGAGTAAATATTATTCATTTTAAACATGTTTATATTATTTATAGGGCTATAAAACACAAAAACGAAAAAGTTTTATTGTCTTCTTCTCTGATTTAACAGCAGCTGGCCAGCAGGTGGGTCGGCGCCCTTGCGCCCCTAGTGGCGAGCCGCCACTGATTGCTACATCATTCAGTAACATTTGCAGAGCCTTATAACAAAAACATTAATTACGGTCACCATTGTGACCAGTGGGATTAATCAACAAATTGTATTATTTATTTTTCTATTTCATTGAACATTGCACATGTTAAAAGCCTTATTTATTACTCAAAATGTGAGTATTACCAAGTCAACTTGTGTTCTTAAAACAATGACAATAAACATAGTTTTATTAGGTTGAAATAATGTGGTTGTGTACTTATTTTTCTGTTAACTTATTATGGATTGAAAACTGAAAACCTTAATGCACAGTAACTGAACTCAATATTTTTAAGTTCTGGTAATTTTTTTTTTTTTTTTTCCAGTGTAGTCTTGTGATCAATCAAAACTTATTTACACGATATACCTCACATTCACCCTCCATTCACATCCTGGTGTTCTCCTGGTGTTCTCCATTAGGCCTGTAGGTGGAGCTATGACAGCACACGTACAGTACACACACCGATGGTGTGTGATGTGTCCAGGGCCGGACTGGGGAAATAATTCATACCGGGAGATATAGCGCAAAATATAGCCCCAGTCAGGCCACTTTTTAAGCGGGGGGTCTGGGGGTCCCCCACCAGGATTTTTTTTGTTACAAAGACTTAATTTCCTGCATTCTGGTGAATTTTAGTGCATGTGAATCACAAACTAATGAGCCAACAATTGCTTAGTACAATGTGCTGTTATGAACCTCAAATAAAACTGTTGTGGCACTAGCAATGCTACTCTCTCCACCTTCAAAAAGAAAAAAGCAAGAGCACAACATATTTGTCTATTTACTATTATAATACAGTTAACCACTCTCTCCACCTATTCAAACAGAGCAAGAGCACAATACCATATTCACTTTACTGATGCACTACCCATCAACAGTTAAAATAGCCCTTACACAAACATTAAATAACAGACCTTTCATTATTACAAAACTACCTGGCTCACTGCCTGGCTGTTACAGTATTCTGCAGAGTGCCATCTGCCATTCCATTCGCCGCCTCCACTGTCAATCAGTTGTATCGCCTGGTCCCGCCTCCACCAATCACAAGCGGCAGCACGGCTCCATTGTGTGTGTGTGATCCGAGGGAGAGAGTCAGATAGTTCTCCAACTCTGTCGCAGACAGTGAAATCCTGGTTGTTCCCCACCCACCTAGGTTATCTAACTATCGCGCCGCACCGCCGCCACAACATTTACATTTACGGTCCGAAAAAAACTAATCTCACAACTCATACTACCCATAATGGACTATGCTGATATAGTATATATGATTGCAGCCAAAACTACCCTTGTTCCGCTTAACACCATTTACAATCGTATATGCAGATTTGTTCTTGGCTGTTCATACAACACTCATCACTGTATCATGTATGAAAATCTCAACTTCCCTTCTCCCACAATAAGAAGGCAACAACATTGGTTACAGTTTATTTTTAAATGTATTTACTTTAACTATCCTCATTACCTTAAACAGTATATGGTACCTTTCACTTCTAATTATCAACTTCGTCATTGTACTCAACACCTTTATTTTTTTCTGTTCCAAAAACCTTTAAATCAGCTGGTAAAAAATCTTTTATGTTTAAAGCTCCATCCGACTGGAACAATCTACCTGTCCACATCCGATCAACATCATCTTTTAAATTGTTTAAAAATATGTTGTCCTCTCATGGTGAGACTATCTGCCTATGCTTTGGACCTCAATAGAATATTATTAGATAGATTAAACATAGCTGGTGTTACAGTTCATGTTCTTGTCGTGTGTTGTTGTTGCTGATATACTGTTGTATGCTTTTTATCTTTGGATTACTTTATTTTCTTGGCTGGCGTTGCTTACTCTGTTGTTTTGTTGTTTTTGTTTCTGTTTTTTTTTTTTTTTTTTTTTTTTTTTTTTTTTTGTTATACATTATTGTCAAATAACTCTGTATTGTCTTTGCGGACCCCCTTGAAAACGAGATGGTTTCATCTCAAGGGGTTATTCCCAATAAAGAAATTTCAACCACAACTAGAAACAATGGCCTGGCAAAAAAAAAAAATTATAAAAAAAAAAATATATAATATTTCTTTTTAATTAAAAAAAAAAAATTATCTGTGCAGGCCAGGCCACCGGGAAAACTCCCGGTGCTCCCGATGGCCAGTCCGGGCCTGGATGTGTCCAAAAATGAATGGGCAAATGTGAGTGAAATGGTCGCACTGTATGCAGCTGTTTGTCTGCATTGCATCCCCCCCCCCGCCCAACTCAGATTTAGGGTTGATACAACCATCATAATAATATTGTTAATAATAACAATAACAATAATGATGTAATAATGTAAAAATTACCATTAAAAATACCTGATTATGAGAAAAAAATTATTACGATGCATGGAATATTGTTGAGGCACACTAGTTACAACTATATTTCAAAACAGGCACTCCATGTCAAAAAGGTTGCTGACCCCTGCTATAGCTACTGATGACTATTCTTTTACATTAGCCATATCACAGCAGTTGTTAAACACTCAAGCATAATTGTATTAATCAGCCCACATTACAGTTATATGTTGACAACACTTTATATTCAATATATATAATAGCATTTCAGGGGAGTGGCAGAGAGACAGCATTAGTCAGTTTTTCTGTTGTCTGTGGACTGTCCCATAACCTAGGATAAGTTACAAAAAATATTAATGCATAGGCTAACGTTACATACTGTAACATTTACAATATGCATTCATATTTTTCTTGTGCTTCTATGGTCATAAATACATCTTAATGCTATCTATAAGACATTCATACATGCACAAAGTGAATATGGAAATGCAGTGAATATCATACCTCAAGCTGTTTACTCTGCATTTCTTAGCATTTACATTTCATACTGTAACCATTGATGTATTATAAAAGCTCTTATAATACATCCATGACTAACTTAAACGCTGTTCACATTGTATATATCGCGTATTCATACTACTCTTTTCATACTGTTCATTCTGTTAATAATGTTCATACTGTATATCTTAGCACATTCATACCTACCTTCACCGTTTATTCTATTTATATATTATACATAATATGCAAGTAAAATTACACTGCACTGCACCGCTTCTTTTGCACTTCTGGTTCAATGCTAAACTGGATTAAATGTCTTTCGTTGTTTCATTACTTGTAGTCTGTGCAAATGACAATACAGTTGAATCTAATCTAAATATCAATCATGGCAGATACTACTCAATTAAGCCAAGAAAGAAGTTTGGTCAACAGTACAAAATATACAAGGCAACCAATTGCATTCCACAATTTTTTTATTATTATAGGCCTATAATATGTCCATGTAGAGGTCCAGTCTTCCACTCCCGTTGTTTGTAGTGCTAGGGCCTTTCTGTCACGACTGCTGCTCACCTCAGACTGGACACATGCACGTCATTATAGTGGTAATTTATTCTAGAAAACAAAACAGGGAGATAGAGAGTTATGGAGTTGCTCATGCACTCTACAACAACACACATCTCTTCTCATCTCTAACATTTCCATTCCACAGCATGCAAGCATCCTGCTTCAAGAGGTGTATGATTGTGTATGTGACAATAAAACTTGATTTGATTTCAATATTTTAGAGGGTTTAGAGTTCACCCACCAGTTTCTGCTGTGGGAAACTTGGTATTTTAGTATACATATTTTGCTTGCTTAATCATAACATCTAACTTTTATAGATCGACATCTTACCATGGTTGGCTTGCAGCATTTGGACACAGACAGGAGAAAAAAAAGGTTGACTAGTTCATATAGTTTAACTAGTATACAGCTCAGACAACAACTTAAAGGTCAGGCCAGCTTGACTTAGATATGACATGTCCAAGTAAATCACATCATGTTCTTTTTCTCGTTGTCTTCATATCAATCTTGTGACAGATACGACAAAACCCATAATCTCACCTTTGTTTACCTTTCTTGTCATTATCTGTTATTAATTTGTCATCTTAACAATGATAATCTAAAAACAGTAAAACATTGTAGACATCATTATCAACATCAGAATATTTTGCTCACATATTTAAGTAGTGCATTCTCAGGTGGTATTTGAAAGACACTTTACTATTCAATTTACTTATGTTCAGTGGGCAGTTATTCCAATGATTGATGGCACGATAAACAACAGTCCTCTTTAAAGCATTTGATTTTGGACGTGGTAACATAATCTGTCCATCATCAGCTGACCTAGTAAAATAAGAATGAACCTGACTGCATCTGACAATTTGTTTGTATAAGAAAACAGGTTGAGACGAAAAGACAGTGTTCCTGAAAAATTTAACTGTGTTGAAAACCAGCCTATTCTCTACCGTTAACCATGAGAGTTGCCGGTGCATAGTGATGGTGTTTGTTCTCATGGAACAATGTAAAACTAACCTTGCAGCTCTGTTCTGGGCAGTTTGCAATTTCCTTAGTTGACCTTTGGATGCAGAGGACCATACTGGTGCACAATAATCTAGGTGACATAAAATTAAAGATTTCGCCACCTGTCCCACAATATATGTACGGACATAAGAAAGACATTTCCTCACCATGGAGATACCACTCCCCATCTTCTTCACTATGGTATCAATGTGTTCTGCCCACGACAGCTGGCTATCAATTATTATGCCCAGTAATTTTACTTTATTTACCTGTTCTATGGGTTCGTCAGACACGTTCAAACTCATTTTTGGTATTGATGACAATTTATGACTCGAACCCAACTGTGGGGGACACTATCATTACTATCAGACACTATCATCTCTGTCAGGCCATCTACCTTCAGCTTGTCAAACACCTCCCCTAATACTCCTGGTTCCATCTTTATATGTTACAATCTGAAATGATGATATGGTATTGTCAGTGTTACAGCGAGGGTGTGTATGCTAGTCATTGAAATATCATATAAATTACAACTTTTACGTTATTCATACCAACTGTCTCATACCAGACTTTACCCCATAATTGTCAATCACAAATTTATTGTAGTCATGTACTGTACATATTACAGTAAAACACATTGAACCTGTTGTGGAATATTTTAAATTAGCCAAACAGTGAAACTGTAGAAATTCAGATGAGTCAAATTGTATCAAAAATAGAATAGTTTATTATCTGTTTCTATGGCCATAGAAAGATTATGCACAGTTTAAAATTTGACAAATTAATTGTGATTGTCATATATATCTCATGTTGTTATGTTTTGTGTTTTCTGTTGTCTTTCTGTGTGGACCCCAGGAAGACTAGCTCGCCACTTAGGTGACAGCTAATGGGGATCCTTTTAAACAATAAACTTTAAACAATAAACAACAATAAACAGTTACAGCATGTTTGAAAAGCTTACGTTGGGAGGGAGAGGGATACGGGAGGAGGCTGTGGGAGTCCGGGTTCTTTGCCACAAGTGCTGGCCTGAAATTCATGGTGGAGCAGGAACAACGACCCCCATCTTACCAGACAACAGCATGGCTCCTGGAATGAATGAATGAATGAATGAATGAAAACTTTATTTAACAGATTGCAGAATGGGTACAATACAGTACGGCTCAATACAACAATTGTTGCAGACCAGAGAAAGACGTTTGTCTTGTTTACATCAGGGTCCCCCATTTTCAATTCATATTGACATTTATGACATACACAACATACATGACATTTATGGCATAGGGACATACAGGTATTTAGTACTGATACATTTGTGACATAAACGGTATTCAAATATACAGTACTGTTACCCATAGATCCTGACAGAGTATATACATATGATGGGGAGGGGACTGTACATTAGGAGGGGGTGGGTGGGTGGGAGAGAAATGTACATATGGTGGGGGGAGACTCAGACCAGGCTGCAGAAACTAATTAGTGGGGGGGCATAAAATGTTCTCGGGGGGGCACAATGGTTTTTCAACACAGGTTCCCCACGGTGCTGAACTAAACAGCAGAGAGGCAATTGAAAAATCTAATTTCTCTCTGTAACTGAGGGGTACAATTCCCTGACTGTATTAATAAGTATGGTATCATTAAACCACTACCGTCTTATGTACTTTAATTACTGGCCATACAGTACATGATATATATGATGAGAACACTTCCCCACAATGAATCGGTTCTACACAAAGTTGTATTTAAGTATTTATTGCAGCAAAAGGTACATAATATACTTCTCTATTTTACTTTGAATGCGCTTATAAGGCAAAGGCATGTGCGTAGGCAAATCAATAACGAATGTCCATTCTCATATTACGCATGAGATAATAATACAATACTGAATCTTAGGAATTATATCTATGGTACTCAGAGGAGGCAGTGGGGGAGACTGGTAGGGGGTTCCCACCGGTTGTAAGCCAGCAGGGGGAGGAAATGTTCGAATGCAAAGTCTGGTTCCACGGGGGCTCAATAAGCTCCTGCTATGGGAGGCGGTATTACTCCCTGGATCGGCAGACGAAAAGCAGCAGCTGTAATCCCAGTATGCGTGCAGCACAGGTGAAAGCCGGCCAGCCTCTCCAATAGAGACGGGCTCGAATGATGTTCCCCACGGGTAGATCCCACACAGCAGTGGGTGTAGACGATTCTTCTCCGCTCCAACAGCCTGGTCCAAAGCAATAATAATAATAATCCAGCCGGAAAGGGGCTCTGCATTCACCGGTGTAGATCCTCCGGTGCGCGGTACTTCACATTAACTAAGTAGAACTTGACGTTATTCCACTGAGCTCTGATACTTTACTATCCTATTCGCACGCGGCTATAAGTGCTCTATTTAGACGCACAGTTGCTCACTTCACTTGGTCGTTGACTCGTGATGAAGGCTTACTAGTAAGGAGCGAACGATACGTTGAACAAACGTATTAGGATAAGACAAGACTCTATTTTGGGGCAAAACGGGCCCTACTTCACCGCACGTCGTATCGTGGGTGAGGCTTCACTTGGGTAACTCGAACTCGAACTGAACTACTTCTGTATTCACCTGCGCCATATTTATATGCACAGCGAACAATCTAGTGCCAACCTTATTTCTGTCTCGTATTCCTGGGCAAAGCCGGGCATGTTCAGACAAGCCTTGACGGTAGCTTTGAACTCGACTCTGAGGGTATGGCACTGGCGCTGGTGGAACGCTATCCAATAAGAGAACGAAATATTATGGTCTGTACTAGGTTAAAGGGATATTCCGTGTATATGTACAAATAATACACAAGGGATATCAAACGATATACAAATATTATGCAATATATATCAATCAGTAAATATATATATTCGGTTTAATCTGACCCTTTGTAACACTCTCTATCTTAAGAACCTTCACTTATACAAAAACAGACTGAACGGATATATATAACAGACCTGCTGGGGCAGCGGACTGAGAGCAGGGGACACAAACAGGCTGGATAAGATGGTCAAGAAGGCCAGTAGCGTGGTTGGGGTGGAGCTGGACTCTAGCGAGGGTGGCGGAGAGGAGGAACCTTGCTAAGCTCCAGGCCATCAGGGAAAACCCCTCCCACCCACTACACACAGACTTGGCTGACAGGAGGAGCATGTTATAGGCTCACACTGCCTAAATGCAGCACTGAACGGCACACGAAGTCCTTCATTCCAACAGCCATCAGACTATACAATCCATCACTGTGCCTCACTGCATCACTGAGCACAGAGTGACAGTTACCATCTTCCTGGGCCCTCATTCATCAACGTGTTCTACGCACAGATCTGTGCTTACCCTGTGCGTACGATCATTTCTAAGCAAAGAGTGGGATTCATCAATTTCGATTTGAACTTGACTCCGTGCTTACATCTACGCACAGGTCAGACCAGGCGTACCTGGCGCCCAGTGGTAGAATATATTATTACAACAAGGAAATGAGCTTCTGTGCATAATAACACTGGCTTGTTCTGTACGAACCGTAGTTCATTATAGTTCATTGTAAAATAGCAACAGTAGTGTAATTATGGTCAAAACCCTATAAATAGCATTTGGAATAATAGATCTTTCTCTCAGAATGAATGCAGCATGGTTTATATAGCGTTATCGGAATATACGGGGTGTAGGCTACTGACTGACTGCGCTCCGCGTAGCTTGATTGATTGATTGATTGATTGAAAAGTTTATTAACAGATTGCAGAATGGGTACAGTACAGTACAGCTCAGTACATACAATTGTTAATTGGGGATGCAGACCAGAGAAAGACTTTCGTATTGTTTACATCAGGGTCCCCCATTTTCAATTCATCATAAATCATAAAGCTCAACTCGTTATTATTTTGCGCAGACCGCAGAAACACGGGAACGTTTTGATTATATTTAAAATGCTTTACGTTAAACGAAACAAGTGGAATTTCGAAGCTGTAAGCAGAATACAAGTAATATGAATATAGTGTTCTTCCCCCTTTTTACTGTATAAGAAAGAATAGAAAACGCATTGCAATGACACCAGATAGTGGACAGACTATGTATATGATGGGATTCAAGTTCGCATTTTTGTTGATCATAGGCATGCTGTCAGAGTATGATATCAGAACATTTGTCGTCACAGATCATGTCCTAATAGAACATAGGCTATGGCATGGATCGTGATATTGTGTGGACTGTTATTATTACTGTCTGTACCGGTACCACCCATTGTGACAACAGCCTTGTGAGTCCCGCACACAAACATGATGGAATTCAAGTTCATGTATTGAAAGGCAGGCTACATCATACATGCAGTGAGATTCATTGCTACCCAATACTGACATCAAAATAGATTGTAGTATGCCTCTAGAAATCATATGCAGCAGGTAGAAAATTGACGGGAGATCCATCGCGATTTGGAATAAAATTGAGGATAACTTTAATCCCTGGGTATCAATCAAACAACACGGGAAAAGGCAGTCATATTCCAGCGCAGTATTTATTAGTGTTTGCGCTGCCCAGGCAGCAATGGTTAATAGATATCATATCCGACATCACCGTAAGTGTACACGTCTGTCAGCCTGTCTCATGACACGCTTCCCTCGGCTTAGTCCATTTTTCCACATTTCATGGGTGTATTCTATTACCGTATATGGTTAATCGGGGCGTTTCTGGTATGCAAATACGTGAAAGCGTGCACGAGCCGCGGCGCAGAGCCAAGGTGGGATTCATCATGACAGGTGTGCGTAGAGCCTGCGTACGCACGTGTGATGAATCCCGACTTCCCTGTGCGTACACTAGTTCTACATTCCGTGCTTACGTGTGGAAATAGAACATGTTCTACGCACACATTGATGAATTTGGACTCTTACTTTTTAAACAGCACTGTGCAATATTACACCTGCAGACTTCAGTATATTTTTACTGTATTTATTTACTGTATATTTTATTCTATTTTTATTCTATTTCATTTTATTCTATTCTTAGGCCATTTGTTTTTTTATTCTTATTTGTGACTTGTTCTGTCTAAATGTTTAATGTTGAGTGATTTGCAGTGTCAAATTTCCCTCAGGATAATACATTTCTATTCTATTCTATTCTATTCTATATCTTTGAAAAGTCTCCATTTATTCAACACTTCTGAATTCACTGACAAACTGAACTGAACTGACAAAAATAAGGTGCATAAAAAAGCAAACAAAATTCCTCCACAGGCTACTCACCACCATCATAAGTAGAGAGGCAAGCGGTGTTTGGGGACAGAGTGAAATCTTCTTAAAACACTGCCCCTCCACTCATTCCTGAACCTTTTTGTTAAGTCCTTCTCAAATGCCAACTGAATTAAATTGGCCTTAGTTGCGTCGATGAAGCATACTAAGGCGATGTTCTGTAAAGACGTTCTTGAGGGTAGAAAACAAATTCTCACAGAGTGCCGTGCTAGCTTCAGTACTAGTGTTGTTGTTGACATCAGTGCCCACTAGGGCTGTCCCAGACTAAGGATTTGGATAGTTGACTTTGATTGAAAAAAAAAAAAAAAAAAACCTTTTTTTTTACCAGGGTGGGCACAGCTGACTCAGTGGGCGGGCCCAGCCCCCTAATGCCCGCCCATGGCGCCGGGACTGCGGAGACTGTACATTTCTACTAATAATATACAACCTACATATCTACTAATAATATACAAACTACATTACTACTAATAATAATCAACCTCACAACTCCAAATGACTGGGACACGTCTCTCATTAGTCAAGACCACGAGAGGAGAGCCAGACAGGTCTGTATCCACTGTGTTATTGTCTATATATTATATAATATATTATATTATGTAACCTTACTGTACCTTATATGAAGACCAGTCTATCTAGTGTCATGTGTTATTGTCTATATATTATAACCTTACTGTACCTTATATGAAGACCAGTCTATCTAGTGTCATGTGTTATTGTCTATATATTATAACCTTACTGTACCTTATATGAAGACCAGTCTATCTAGTGTCATGTGTTATTGTCTATATATTATAACCTTACTGTACCTTATATGAAGACCAGTCTATCTCGTGTTGCTCACTTTAACAATAAATCTAATAAACAAATATAAACTAACGAACACCAATAACTGCAAATAATTTGGTAAATATAACGTTAGGCCAACGTCAGTATGGTAACGTTATCTACAGTAATTGCATTTAGAATCTAACAAGCTATTAACTTACGATAAACATTAACTAAAGCTTGCTACATAAAATACCAATATTGACTAAATCCATGAGTGGTCTGCTAATGCATTAAAATGTACAAAGTAAGTAAAGTAAAGTAAACTTACCAGCAAGAGTGCCTCGTAAACAATGAAAAGTAATCGCGTTCAAAGCTGGAAACTTGTCCTGCTCGCAAAGCTTGGAACTACGACCGCCTCATGAGGCGCTCCACTTCGCATTCCACGATAACAATGAAAGCCTATGAGACTGTCGCAACTCTCTTTTACATGACTCTGGGTTTAGCAAATTCCTAGTAAGGCTGAGATCGGCCATATATATATATAAATGCACTTTCGATGCACATTTGATTAGAGGTTTAAACGAACTTGAGATGGAACACAAATATGAGTGACACCGAGGTGTTGAGGTATTCCTGTGCACTATAGAATAGTGGATATGACTGATGATAAACAAATGATGATAAAGGTAACAGCTATTGATGATGTAAGGAATTGTTTGACAGACAATTAGAATGAGTGTTATTAAAAGAAGACAGATACGATGTTCTCTTCCAATATGCCTAGACAGAGGTTAACAGGAGAATGTTCCCTTTTCACGTGCTTATATTTAAGACACCAAATATGTATAAAGACATAATTAATTACAATGTACAGTATATAATGCTGGATAACTTTGAAAGGAAAATGCTATTGAAGTGAACCAGGGTATCCTAAAATGGTATAATGTGTACTGCAATGATGAATATGCTTTTGAATTGATGACAAGAACGGAACTATAATGGAATGTATTAAAAGTAATGTAAAATAATTGAACTAAGTGATGGTATAATGTTATGATGATTGATTGAAGATTCTCATGAATAAATGAGTGCTGTTGTAATAAACACAACTGAGAGGATTCAGAACCAGTAACATCATGTCCGCGCCTCCTTTTGTCCATGACTAACTACAACCTGTTTCATAGGTTGAACATATCTAAATAATAATAATTTATAATAATTTAGGACCTGCTCAGAGGTCATCAATCGGCACACATGCGATGCATGCATGCAATTCGTATCTGCGATTAACCCATCCCGTCGTCCTTCCCCCCCAAGGGCAGCCGGGAGCAGACAGGCGTCAACGTGAGCCGCGCCAGGGGACCAATCCAATTGCTCCTGTCCGTCTTCGTCAAGGACGCCACAGTGTTAGCGATCTATTGTTGTGCATGTTTTTCCATTGGGTTTATCTTATCGGGGGGGGAAACCCTTGCGAGCACAGGGAGAACATGCAAACTCCACACAGAAAGGCCTGGGAGATACCCCACCTGGGTAACTGGCATCATGGAAACCTGGTCCCCAAGCGGGAATCGAACCCTGGACCTTCTTGCTGTGAGGCGACAGTGTTAACCACTACACCACCGTACCGCATAATATCTCTGCTATCAGGTGCCATATCCTGGTACCTGTAACACATGCAGTACAAAGAACACAGTACTGTGAAGCTTCCTACTATGATGGTAAGTAATCAAGAATGTGTCTTTTTCCAAACATGAGTGATCTTATAGGAAAAAGCATGACAATGAAGTCGTCATTGAAGTGAAAATGGAAAAAACATTATCGTACAGGCGAATGCAGATTGTGGAGGAGAGGCCCCTGGTCTGAGAGTTCAACTGGCCTGCCCTGTTCAGAGTGTAGTAAGTAAAAGTGTACACAGTATACGTTGACATTTTTAGCTGTGACCAGCAAAGGTCTCTTGGTTGATACACAAAAAAATCTTGTCTCATTCAGACGCAGTTGTGTGTAGGATTCTCAATGGCTGGTTTCTCCATTTGGTGTGCCTTCGAGTCCTCTGTCCATTTTAGGCTTAAAGGAACACGCCAACTTTTTTGGAAATTAGCTTATTTGCCATCTACCTAGAGTTAGACAAGCAGATACATACTCTTTTCTTCTCTGTGCATGCATTAGGCTTAGGGAACAGCCGCACCGTTAGCATAGCTTAGCGTCATTCACTAGAAGTAGGTGTGCCAGTGTAGCCTAGTTCCCAACAGTCACGAAATACACTTTTTTTGAAAAACAGGGCTTTTGAGGTGATGAAATCACTGCGGTCAGGCAGCAGCGGTTCGGCAAAAAACTAACCTCAAAAGTGAAAGTGGCAGCAGCATCAGAGGAGTTTAGTCCATGGTTCCGTCCCACTAGTGGTAGAAGCCCTGTTTACCACAAGCAACCTAGTGGTGTCTCACCTGCGGTAGTGAGAGGAGATGAAGGAGCCCCCCTCCCAGCAGCAAAGCAAGAGGGTCTAACAAATACACCACTATCACCTTCAACATAGTATAATATTTGTATTGCGTTTTTGAAGAGGACAATTGAGTGTAACACTTTAGTTTTCAGATTGAGTAGGACTCTGAGTAGGACTCGGCGCGTCAGAGGGTTAGGCGTCCTCTCTATGATATCTTCTTCGGCTAGATCTGCTTCCATCCTCATCTTCTGCCTCCTCCGGGAAAAGTTGATGGATGCCATTACGAAGAGCTTGTCTTCATGGATAAGGTAGCCGACTCCCAAAGCCTTGTTATCCTCTTCCTTATGTTGGTTCGGTAGAACTAGTGTCTCTGGCATGGTCTCCGGGGCGTCATGCCTCCCACTGTGACCAGATCGGACCCACGGTTTGAGGAGGAAGCCGCCTGTCTTCAAGATGACTTCGACCCCCTTGAGGATCTCTTCCAGTTTGTGTGAGTCATTGTGCGACACGAGGAGATCGTCCACGTAGCTGTTGTCCATGATGACAGTTCTTTCATCGGTTAGATGGGAGAACCGAGGAAGGTATGCGGTCTCTCGCATAGCAACTTGGGCAATACATCCGGTCGGCTTGTCTCCCATATTCACCCTGACGACGGCGTAATCTTCTATCTCGTCTTGCGGTGAGTCTCTCCACAGAAAGCGGTGTACATGAACCTCCTCCTCTTCCAGCCACACTGAGTTGTACATCTTTTTGATGTCACCGATGGCTGCATGTTCTCCTTCCCGGAATCTTAGGAGCACCGCTCGGATTGGGTTCAGCACATCAGGACCTTTCAGTAGGATGTTGTTCATGCTTACTCCTCTGTACTCTTGGCTGCTGTCCCAGACGATGCGTACTGGAGTGGTGACGGAGTGTGGGTTCGGTGCGGTCAAGTGACTCACGTACCATACTGCACCTTTCCATTGGTACATCATGGACCTAGTTAGTTTCACCGCAGCTCCTCTCTCCACCATTTCGTGGATTTGCCTGGTATAGGCGACCTTCCATGAGGGGTCTTTCTCGAGGCGCTCCTCCGTCCTGAGGAAAGTTGACTCCACAGCTCTGCGGTTGTTAGGGAGTGATGCTGGTTGTTCCTTCCAGGGGTACTTTGCATCCCAGTGGGAGTCCCCACAGTGCGAGTCTTTCTCCCTGAAGGTCAAGCCAGCCTTGATGGTCTCTAGCTCCCTCTCGTCAGCCAGTGTCATCTCCTTTCCTCCAGTAGGACAGTTACCGCAGCGACACCCCCCACAGACGGGGTCACAGGCTGCTCCTATGCTGTCCGATTTCAGCCAGTCGAAGACTTCCTTGTTGCTTGCGGCAGTTACTGCTTCTTTTATGCTTTTCCTCCTGGTTAAGTCCACAGCGAGGTGTTTGCATTCTCTCACGGTTGTTGTTCCCATGGAGCGTGCGAAGTGGGTCAATGAATGACGCGTGGTCATTTTTACCTCTTCGAAGAGGTCCGGATGCGCACCGCTCACAGTTTTGCCCAGTGGGCCGTCCCACCAGATCACCGGCTCTCTCCATTCTTTGTGGGGCCAAGCGACCTTCTCGGGTGCTGATGAGCAGATCAATGGTTTCAGGCCGGGTCAATTCTCCTGGCTTGACACATGGGAAAAACAGTTCTAATTTCTTTGAGTCCACCACTGTCTACTTTGGCGATGTCCTCAAGGCCGTAGCAGAGCATTTCGTGGGCCCTCAAGGTCCCTTTCGGGGTCCATACTTTTATTGCCACCACATACCTCTTGGTATCGACTCTGACTGCCATCTTCCCAACACCGTACACGACCAGTGTGATAGGCTCGCCAGCCAGCCCGAGCCTCTTGGCAGCTCTGTGAGTAATATAGTTGGTGTCGGAGGCAAGGTCCATCAACGCTCCAACACAGTCTCCTCCCCTTGTCGTGACATCCATGAGCATCATGAGGACTGGGTATTCTTTTATGCCGCTTTTGTCCAACAGGCTCTTGCTGGCGCACACTTGGGAGGTTGTTTTGTTCGTGAAGGCTTTCTTGAATGCTTCCATTTGGAGCGTCGACAACTTCAACTCCGTGACAACCTTCTCCTGCTCAGCCGTAAAGCCTCGGAGCCCTCTACGAGCACCGGGCTCATTGGTTGTTTCGCTCCTGCCCTGTGTCTTGGAGCAGAGGAGAAAATTATGGTTGACAGGGCCGCCCCCCTTCACACACTCATCCTTCTTACAGAGGAATCTCTTCTCGCATAGGCCGTTGGCCCCGTGATAAGCGAGGCATTTGGCGCATGCTCCAGCTTTCTTCACCTGGGCTCGTTTCCCAAGCAGTTTAGCCTTCTTGAAGGCCGGGCAGAAGTAAAGTCTTTTTCCATGTGCTTCCTCTCCACACATGGTGCACAAGTCCCTCTGGGGCTCTCTTCTTACTTCGCTCGCTGTTGTTCTGGTAAATGACCGTCTTGTCACCTCCCCTGTCGCTCAGCCTCTCACGCTGGGTTGGTCTATCGCCAGCGTGGGTGGCTCCGATCTCCAACTGTGCTAGCCTCTCGAGGATCCTTTCGTGTCCTTTCAGAAATGACAAGAGTCTATCGAAGTAACTTCCGGGCGTGACACCATTTGCGGGGTCACACTCATAGGAGATCCACTTCTCTCTCATGCCTATAGGCAGTTTTCTCTCTATGGTGGCGACAGTTAGGTAGTTTTTGATCACGTCCTCCATCCCAAGGTCCTTTAAGTCGTACAGTGCGGTTTCCACTGCCTGGACCAGGTCGATCATTGGCCTAGGCTGGTTACTCCGTACTGCAGGCACTTCTTCCAGACCTTTGAGGATCAGACTTGCGGTTGTGCTCCTGTCCCCAAAGCGGTTGTCCAGGAGCCTGAAAACATCGTCCGCCGTTCTGCAGCGATCCAGCCCGAGTTTCTTTCTCAGAGGCTCTTCTACGCTGTCGAGCAGGTGGTATAACTTGCATACAGGCAATCCTGATGGTTCGGCTAAAGCCTGGAGGTCCTCCCAGTTATCCCGCCAGCGCCAATAGGTCCTTCTGTCGCCACAGAATTTGGGTAGATTGATGGCGGCGAGCTTGATCCTTGGTCGGGCTCCCTGGTGGTCTCTGTGGTGAGCGAGACCTTCCTGCATTGCGCCCTCATCACCTGGTGGCATGGCGCGGTCACCTCGTGACTGAGGCATGATAGTGAGGTTGGCGCGCTGGTTAAAATGGGGTTCGCTGCCGGGTTGTCTCACCCGTGGGAGTGAACTCCCTCCGATATACTTGTGAGGCCCACTCCTTGCGGTCTCTTCTCCAAGCTGAAGGTGGGTGGCGTTAGAGGCCTCCTCATGGCTCCCGAAAGGTAAGGGAGAGTCTTTGTAAGTGCCCTCTGTTTGACTGCTGTCATGCTGAGGAGATGACGAGTGGATGTGAAGGACCGCCCTTTTGTCGTCGGTGGACGGGTAAGGTTTAGCTTCGGCAGCAAGTTGCAGAACATCGTTTGCAATACCAAGTGGGCTGGCAACGTCACCGCCCCTTTCAATGTTGTGTGTCCTTTCCTCCTCTTCATCCTCATAAGCACTTCCAATGTCACCCTTTCCCCCAGGCTCTAGGAGGGTCGACCACCTGTCCATTAGTGCTGCTCTTTCCTCGTCCAGGTGCCTGTACCGCTTCTCCAACTCAGCTACATTGGGACTTGGAAGAAGGTATCTCCACTCTCTCACCATCTGTTCGAAGGCGTTGAGTCTCCTCTCCAATTTGTTCCCCTCCAACGCTCTCTTGTCTTTGGGTGCCCATTGGGTGCTGAGTCTCTTTGTCTCTTCCAAGGCCTCCTCGAACTCCACAAGGGGGCCTAACTTTGGCTGCACGAAGCGGGACCATACCTCTGAGAAGATCCTCTTCTCCAGTGCCGCTTTCCTCTGCTTGCTCGCGTCTTTCTTTGCTGTTGTGTCGGCTATCATGGTAGCATGTGCGGTTCCGTCTGCCTCCTCCAATGCTCCAACATAGTCTCCCGTCGTGTCAACGAGCTTCGCAAACTCTACTTGAAGAACTTTCTTGTCGTTGATGAGCTCCGCTGGCGATGCAGTGTCAACATTGTCTGCTACCTGGTTGGCTCTCCTTGTGAAAGCTGTCTGCGCTGCAGTTCGCCTCTTCTTTAGCTCCTCCACATCTGCACCCTCCATCTTGTCCCAGTCAGCCGTTGCCCCAACTGGAGCTCCTTTTGCGGCTGAGTCACTGGTCGCAGGCAGTAGTAAAAAATGGAGTCAACAGTCAGAAGCATCTCACGCGGGCACTTCCTTCTGCGTTCCGTCCGTCCCGTCTCGTGGCGGCATGCGTACGGTAAATAATTGTCCAATTATCTAGCGGTCTCAGTCAATGAGTCAACTAAATGTCCCCATTGGAAGGGTGTAGGTGAACGACTTATAAATTGAACCAAAAGAAACAATTCGGACTTTGCAAGAATGTTCATTTATTGGGACTCCATGTCCAAACATTCCGTTATTTGGATAACTGAATTGCCATCATCACCAGGTCAATTAAGCAAGCAGTTAGCTGGTAGCTGGTAGTTAGTAGCAGCTTAAGTCTGTAGATAGTAGTACTTGTTAGCAGTTAGCCAGCAGCGTACGTTCAGACGTTAATGGATAATGTCAGTATAGAGGTCGATATGGCATTTGGTAATGTCCAGCAGAGTCGACACGGATAACAGTTTGTTGATGGTCAGGTTACAGTTAGTAACTGTCAGCGTTTAGCATTGGATAGTAGCATTTAGCAACTGTCAGTAGTCGATAGCATTTAGTCAGTAGTCAGATTATTTACCTATACAAAGGAAAGGAAATAAACTGCATTAATTAGTAACTAGATATATGAATGAAAGGATAATTGCGGATATTAACGGTGCATACAATGCAACGTACCGTTGGCCAGTCAGTTCGCCCACAGGGCTTTTCACCTTACAGCCTATTCTTCTTCTTCTTCTTCTTCTTTTGATTTTTATTGGCGGTTGGCACATCCTTCTTGGTGCATTACCGCCACCTCCTCTAGCTTGACGCGGTCTTAACGTTGCAATACCGCCATCTTCTGGACCCCTTTACCTCCTACAATGTCCATTCTGCATTCAGCATCCTGGAGTGCAGCTAACACTGCTTCCTCCTGACTGAGTCCCCCTCCATGAGACATGCTTCGCCTCCTGTGGCCTGACTCTGGACTACTCGATCACTCACACCCCCCTTCTCTAACTCTCTTACTTGATCACCCACAACCCCCTTCCATAACTCTCTTACTTGATCACTCACAACAACCCCCTTCCCTAACTCCCTTACAACTTCCTCCAATGTCAACCCCTTCATACCCAAGTGTATCACTGCTGCTTTAACTATCAACTTTAACCTATCTGTCCTACTGCTAACCATCGTTGTTGTATTCACTACTCCTGCCACAAAGGCCACTATATCCAACTTCTGCCCCCACACCCTCTCTTTCTCCTCCTGAACTTCCTCTACTGACAGATGCCCTTTCCTAAAACCCTGTTCCCTATCTTGCTTTCCCTGATCCTCCTGTACTATCCTTACTGCCAAATTCCCTTCTCTAAACCCCTGTCCCTTGTCTTGCTTTCCCTGTACTACCTTCCTAGCTGCCTCTGCATATGAAATCATATCTTCCCTTCTCACCTGCTGGACCACTGCCTCTCGTTTCATCGCCTCACAACCCCAATACGCTACACTATGCTTCCCACCACAACTACAACACCTCGGCTCCACTCCCTGGTCACAATCCCCATACTCATGCTCCCCACTACATCTAGCACATCTCTGCCCCTTCCTACATGACTTAGCTATATGTCCAAACTCCTGACACCTGTAACACCTCAATGGTTTCGGCACAAACTCCCTAACCCTATATGCCAAATACCCTAAAAATACCTCTTTCGGACTAACCTCACCCTCAAACTGAATAACTATTGTCCCTGTCTCCTCCTTCTCTGCACCTCTCTTCATCCTTTCTATACTCTTAACTTTCCCATTACGTTCGTTAATCCTCAAATCTCCTAACAGCTGCTCTATACTAACCTTAATTGGAATTCCACTAATCACCCCCTTGCAACCACCATCCCTTTTCTCCCCTACTACCACTACTCTACAGACATTCACTTTGCCACCGCTCTTCATTTCCCTCGCCTTCTCTACCTGCACTACACTTACACACCCTATAAACAAGTTCCCATCCCCCAACACCTTTCCGTACCTTACCTCTCCTAACTGCGCTTTAATGATTCTTGACAGCTGTCTCGGCTCTATATCCCTAACTCCGTCTTCTCCCTCAAATCGCACCACTACATTCAACCCTTCTACAAAATCCTTCCCTCTACCCTCATCCTCTGACCCACTCAAGCTATCTCCCCTCTCTTTCTTCCTCTTACTCCCCTTCCCTTCACTTCCCCTACTCTTCTTCTCCACCTTTGTCCACCCTTCTCCCCGCTCTCCTCTCCCTCACTACACTCCATACTGTCACTATCCGTCTCCTTTTCCTTGGCTGAAGTGTCCGTCACCTCACTTCCCTCTCCACACGTCGCACCCGGCGACTCCCGTCCCTCCTGGCAAGCCCTCATTCCACTCGCTCCCATCTCGATTCACCCAAAACCCTGGACAGTCTTCCACTGGCCGGGGCCAAACACGAGGACTCCACGCTCCCTGTCCATAAGCTGCATCGTTCGCCTTCCACCACCGGTCACTCCCCTTCATGTCCGATCGCCACCAAAACTAGTTCAAAATCGCTGCGGACCGTCGTCACAACCTCTTCCTCTCAAACCAGCTCCCGAAGCTCCGTTCTCCCTTACAGCCTATGGTCAAGAGTGTAATTTAAATAGCGCGACGCGCCGGCGCAGAGACAGCTTACCTGTCCAGAGTCACAATACGCGTTCCAAAGTGCGTCCACTAGGCGGCACCAAACAATAACTAACGCATGCATTAAATGTTACTTATGATAATAATGATAATAATAATAATGAACATATTGGGAAAAACATCGGATAATTCTCCATTCACCTATTCACACACATTCACACACCAATGGTGGCAGCTGCCATGCATATTGATCCATAAATAGTGTGTTTAGATTGTACTTCTATAGGTTTTTAACTTTACATACTGTATTTAAACATTACATTTAAACAAACACTGCAAGCTAAAGTTTGAAATAATTTTAATCTGTTTTATACAGCACACTTGCTTCCAAAATAAAGCAGTTTTACAATCCTGAGCGTTTGTTAACACTTGAAGCTTTTTGTTTCTAACAATCTGTACAATAAAAGTGTTTGTCTGCTTAACTTTTAGTGGTGCCACTTTATTAAATATGTTTGATAATCATTTAGGAGAAATCTGTAAAATAACAGTGTTTCTCTGCTGAGTTTTTAGTACCATAACTTAAGGGGTTTGATTGTAATAAGTTAGGAAAAACCTGTAAAATAACAGTGTTTCAAGTTCTGTCACTTTATTGAAGGAGTTTGATTGTAATAATTTTGGAAAAACCGGCCAAATAACAGTGTTTCACTGCTGAACTTTAAGTTTTGTCACTTAATTGAAGGTGTTTCATCGTAATAATTTTGGAAAAACTTGTGGAATAACAGTGTTTCACTGCTGAACTTTAAGTTCTGTCACTTTATTGAAGGAGTTTGATTGTAACAATTTAGGAAAAACCTGTAAAATAACAGGGTTTCACTGCTGAACTTTAAGTTCTGTCACTTTATTGAAGGAGTTTGATTGTAATAATTTTGGAAAAACCAGCCAAATAACAGTGTTTCACTGCTGAACTTTAAGTTCTGTCACTTAATTGAAGGTGTTTCATCGTAATAATTTTGGAAAAACTTGTGAAATAACAGCGTTTCACTGCTGAACTTTAAGTTCTGTCACTTTATTGAAGGGGTTTGATTGTAACAATTTAGGAAAAACCTGTAAAATAACAGTGTTTCACTGCTGAACTTTGAGTTCTGTCACTTAATTGAAGGAGTTTGATTGTAATAATTATGGGAAAACCTGTCAAATAACAGTGTTTCACTGCTGAACTTTGAGTTCTGTCACTTTATTGAAGGAGTTTGATCGTAATAATTTAGGGGGGAAAAAGCTTCTGATCGATGGATCTTTCCTTTGGGCCATGTCCAGAGTGCATGAACGTTAGGTTATGACTATCAGCGTCTCATTGCATATATCTCGCTTCAGCATATATATACTGAATAAATTTCAAAATGTACCTTTAAATGCCAGCATTCATCTGGCCACACCCCCATCCGCTTACCTACATAAGCAGGGGTGGTGCCACACACTCATCTCCTTCCCAACAAATTTCACCACAATGAAAAATCAAGGGCCGCAGCGGCGTCTAGACGCTGAGCGTCCACTAGTGTTAACAGATCTTGGTTATAGTCATAACCTAACGTTCTGTATCACACTAGCTCCCGCTCAGCGTCTCATTGCATAATAGGAGCTGAGCGGGAGCTAGAAGCTCGACAAATGTACCCCGCTGAGGCCCCCCACAGCCATCAGATCAGGGAGGACCGAGCCCCCCCGACCCCCCCTAATGGAGGGCACTCCCCCTATTGGGGGCTTCACGGGCGGGCGACGGACCCAACCGTGCGAAGAGGCACTCAAGCAACTCAACGCACAGGGTGAGCAGACCGTGGCTTGACCCCACGACTACACACACGCACAACCCGCATGCCACCCGGGAACGAACGGAGGGAACAACCTCGTTACTGCCCCCAGAATCACGGGGTCAAGGGCAAACCCAACCCCGTGGCAAGGCCGTAGCAGCGGAGCGCGAAGGAAGACCCAGACCCACCAAAGGGACTGGACCCCCTGGAACGGGGGCCCGGAGAACTCCATGATGCCAGCATCAAGACCCCACCAGGTGGGCACTTAGTGACCCCGCCCCCCACATCGCCAGCGTATTCGGACAAAGGCCCCTCAGCCGAGCGGGCCCTGTCCCCCCAATAGTACACCGCCTGGCACACTGACCCTGCAGAACAGGCAGTCAGCATGGCCGTAAGCACACAAAAAAGGTTAACCAACGGAAGCAGGCAGCGCACCGGGGAAAAACCAGGCAACAGGCTGTTAACCCTAGCCTGGAGACTGCGGACAAGACAGGCGCCAGAGGGGACAGCTGAACACAGCCGCCCCGGCGGAAGGGGCGTAAGCTGGCGTTGTTGCATGACCAAGCCTCCATTTAAAAAGCCCCCACCCAGAGGGGTTGAGGCAGAGAATGCTGACACGATTGGCAGACGTCATGAACGTGCAGGGGCACCCTCAACCGGTGAACCCGGGAGTTGACACTGCTCCAACACACCAGGGAATCAACCACCTTGGTGTTACCCAATGCGGTGGTTGTTCCTATAACCCCTCAAGAAAAAAACTCCAAAACACACCTGCGGGTATACACCGGCTATACCACAGTACAAGTGTTTCAGTTTTCAAAAAAGGGTTAACCCAGGCCTACGGGTCGACGAAACATGACTTCGGACCGGGCCCGGCGATACGGGAAGCACAGGGTCACCAGAGGAGGTCAAAGACCACCCCAACAGGCCCCTCTTCGCCATGCGTGAGAGAGGAGCGAAAAAGAATGGAGAACCAGCCCCAAGCACACCGTACTTGGTATTCCCAGGCGGTCTCCCAACCAAGTACTAACCAGGACCAACCTGTTAGCGGCCGAGATCTGACGAGATCGAGCGTGTACAGGTTGGCATGGCCGTAAGCCATTACGACAGTGCTGAGTAAAAAATTTACCCAACCAGGGTCTCCATAGCGCTTAACCCTGTGACACCCGGACCGACCTGGCATTTTTCCCCCTGAAAAAAGCCCAAGTCCCTCAGGGTACCAGAACAGCAGATCTGCATCCCCGGCGGACAACGGGTTCAACTGATCCGGACCAGCGTGACCAGAACCAGTCCCGTGCCCTAACCACACCGACATGCCTACTCCAGGAGAAGGGGCAGATATGCGTGTTGATCTTAAACATGAAAAGAAGGCGCCACCCAGACGTTCGGGCGAACCGCGCCCGGTGGCCCACCCCCAGGGCGTGAGACCCCTCTACATATGTTCAGATCCATTCCGTCATCATCCCCCAGATATGAACGAGAATCCGTCGATAACCAAACCAGGTCGTCGGATTTGGTCGTCGGAAGAGGAAAAACCTCCATCCCAGTTGCTTTATAAAAACGCCGTTTTAACCTCAAGCAACCAAGGCGTGCCAGTCAGTCGCCTGTTTACAGAACACCCCGAGCTAGCACTATACGTGCATCGGGACACACCCACATCAATGAACAGGCTATTTAGACCTGTCATTGAATCCCCAAGGCGCCCAGGGGAACGACAAGAGGGGTGTGATACTTCCTAATTCCAACTCTTTTTAATAGAAAAGAAGGAAGCACCAACAGTATGTATCCCAGTCTACACAGCCGGGGGTAAAGAAAATTCACATTTTTACATCCCACCACCCTCCCATAGGAAGGAGACGGGAATCCCCAGAGAGACTTCCCACGCGAGCTGTACAGATTGAAAAGAATATATTGCACCTTGAGCCATGTAAAAAATTGGTTTTAGGGCTCTCCGGGGAGGAGGCACTGAACCCATACACACTCAATAATCGAATTGAATCGAATACATACACAATAGAGTAGGACTCCTTCTTGAGGGTCCACTCACCTTGACAATCTGAGGAGGAGGCTCTGTACTCTGAAGGAGGCTCCCTCCTCACGGAAAGAGAATCCCAACTCACAGAAGGCCCGAATAGTAGCTTTGTGAGGAGGAGCCCTGACCACACCCCGAAACAGATCCATCACATGGACCTGAACAGCACACGGAAGTCCTACCAACAGAGACGCGCACAGTGACGTACTCTATGGCGGGGGAATTTCTGCGGTGCACACGCCCAATATTCCAGGCCGTGGGACCAGGAAACTCCCCCCCCCCCCCCCCCCCCCCTCACCCTGTAACGTGCCGAACCACGTACCCCTGACCAACAGAAAAAAGGGGGAGGAAAGGTTACCAGTTCACCCCTTTACGACCCCACACCCATGATACGATGTAATGACAAAAAGAGAGTATGACACAGTCATAGTCAGCTCCATGAAGCGTCTGACAGCTTCACACAGCGCATGAGCTAACCTGCTATCTGATTTTTACTAAGGAAAAAACACAGAATAGAGAGGGCTCTCCAAGAGCCCCGGTACCAAACTTACACATGTGCTTCTGTGGCCAGTCCAACCCAGTTGTAGGTCACATGACACACACAACCCATCATCACCTACAAAAAATGGCAAAAACACTCTACAGAGGAACGCCGTTTTTCATAATGAGAGAATACATAATTCTCGATTAGTATCGGCCACAGGCCTTGCTAAGCACACACGAAAGCGACCAAACAATCTTTTCTTTTAGGAAAATAACGTTTCTCCAGCTGTTTTAGCACAACCTCAGCAATCAAGCTAAGGGTTACATCGCATCCCTACCACACAGTGACACAATGTAGTGCAACAACATGTCTGAGAGGAGGATGAAGAAGTCCCCAGGGAACCGGGGGGAAACACAATCCTCCTACTTTACCCTTAATACGGCCAGTTAAAACAGGAAAACCTGTTAATATGTGAACACACTGTTCATTGTCATTACAGGCTGAGAAAAGAATAATTCTTTACTCATTTGTCACTAAGCATAGCTTTATAGGTTAGTTAACCCCCTTAGTTGTGAGTACACGGTACATATAAACACACATGATGTTTCTCAACACAACAAACCAGATCATTTTCACATCTGTAACAACAACCCGATTTGCATGGAGAAGCTAAATACCAGTGACAAGACAATTCACACATAACTCGCGTCGTATCCTAAATGTAGTACAGCAACACTCGTTTTGGAAAACATCGTTATTTACAAAACATTTAGAAGAGAAAGCCAGAAGAAGTGTACAAGGTCTGGTCAGGCCTTGCCTACCCGGAGCGTAGATCAAGCGAAGTGCAGTCTCAAGGCACCGTAGTAAACACAGCCGTTCTGTGTTGTCGATCTGGGCAGCGTCGCCGCTCCATCCCGTCGCTACGGTCCCCCTTGTTGACGCAGTCCTTGCCGTCCTGGCCCAGGGCAGGGTCGACGAACATCCTCTGTCAAAGATGACGTCGTAGTCAAGAGTGTTTAAAACATGTTATAATCAAAGCACGTTCAACAGAGTAGCATTAAGCTAACGGCCGCTCTAACCGTCGGGCGCTACCGCCCCTGCCCGCGAGACGCAGAGCAAACGGCGCACGCGACCAGAGGGGAGACTTCGAATCCCCCCCGCCTCTCCCCGTAAGGGAGAGGGGAGTTTGGAACCGCGGCGGCGCGCGAGGGGCCGGAGCCACCCCGCGCTGGGCCTCGGCCGATAGCAGCAAGCTAACGTTTCCTAGCCTAGCCAGGTAGGCCACCTAGTGATCACAGCAGGCTAGCGCCGCAGCTAACAGCTGACTGGCTAACAGTAGGCCACCACTAGCACGTAAGCTAAGCAGCTATCACCTGAACTTGTACACAATGATATAACACTCACTCAGACAGGCCGCCGTTCTGAAACCCTCCTCACTTTTTAAGAGAAAAGAGAAACAAGATGTTAACACAGTTTTACAACGGTGATTTTACCAACACCCGACGGAGCCAGCACAATACCAAACTGGCCTGTAGCTGACTTGAACACAGATCTTCCACTAACGAACATCTATGCCCATATTTCCTCGTGAGGGAATACTCTCATTTGGATATGAAAGATGGGGCCTACACGGTGACAGAGAAAACATCCACTCGTCCAGAAAACACAGGGATCACCAGTGTTAATGGTCGTGGCCCACTAGTTAAACTATAATGGGCTTCAGATCAAGGTCTTCCACTGTTGCCTAAGAGGCTGAAAAAAAGACCTTAATCTGGGGCCGGTGTTCGTAAACATTGTCAGCCAGCCCCCATAGCACTAACAGACAAGTGGAGCCGCAAGCAAACATCACTCACCAACCTGGAACTCACCGCTTCTCACAACAGCGGCGCGTCCTACAGTTCAGCTGTGTCCCGAAAGGTTTTACCGCAACCAGCACAGCAAGGAACTGCAGTTGAGAGGCATGCAGCGGCGTGCTCCCAAATACGAAAACCGGTGGAGGATTTTAGAATGATCACCATCTTCCAGACACTCCAGTGACGAAGACAATATCGCCGTATTTTCTCGAAAATAGTGAGAGAAAATAAAGATATGATGTCAACGTATCTCTTGTTCTTCCTTTCCTCGTAAACATTGTCAGCCAATATTTTTCTCCACGTCAAGTGGGCATATGAGCAACACGTTGCTTGTGATGAAATTTGAGAAGGAGATGAGTGTGTGGCACCACCCCTGCTTATGTAGGTAAGCGGATGGGGGTGTGGCCAGATGAATGCTGGCATTTAAAGGTACATTTTGAAATGTATTCAGTATATATATGCTGAAGCGAGATATATGCAATGAGACGCTGAGCGGGAGCTAGTGTGATACAGAACACTGTTGAGGATCCAAACATCACTTTGCTTGAATAGTACACAAGCGAAATCTGTATCATCACATTTGACAATGAGACGAGAATGTGACTGTGCAAGGTGTATTGCATGTAACACCAATCTTGTGTCAGCCTCCTCCTGGTCACTATAAATATATGTCAAGCAGTCAACGCCTGACTTGCTAATAGTCTTAACCTCCTCACCATTTTCAAAGCCACCTGCCAAGATGACCGTGTTCTCTGAAGAGATTCTCTGTGGCCCTTTCAGACATACAATGATCTGGGTGAGTGTGTCTGGAAAAGGATTGCAACGTTAATGGGAAAGGAAGGCATCAACTGCGTTTTTTATAGTGTTTTACAGATATGACCATCAACACTCAAAAACCTTGAAAGGCAAAGAAGAGGCACCATCCAGCAGACCAACATTTATCACAGAACAATCAAGTGTTCCCAACTACAGGAAATGCCTAAGGATCAGTGGGAACAAGGCTGCTCTATGTAGCTTTTTCAGCAACTACATAACCAATACAGGGCCACAGAGAATCCCTTCAGAGAACACAGTATGCCCTCCTCCTGTATGACCAAAAGAAAATAGAGAATGGACGTCCTTGCACCAACCTGGATGAGCAGAGGTACACACTAGCATCTACCACAGATTCATCAGCTGCAAATCTACCCCCAACAGAAGATGCCTCGGCTCAGAGAGGCTTCGGCTCAGCTTCTTCCCCCAGGCCATCAGAGCCTTGAACAATGAACACTGAGTGCCACAGAACACTGAACTTCTCACACACAAGCACACATGAGCACACACACGACACGCACGCTGTGCACGCTCACACACTAGCAGCCACTTTAACATGAGAAGGCACACACTCATGCCGCACACGCCCACACTTATGGCCAAAAAGGAAAGGTCACTTTAGAAATAGTATAACAACAGTAACAGTGTATTGCACTACCAAAGGACCCAGCATGTCCTATATGCTCTGTAAATAACTATGTACAGATACCGAGATGTCCCACCATGTTACCTGTTACCTGTTTATTGCACAATGTTTTTTTTTTATTGGATTCTATATGTTGTACCACTGTATTGCACATTGTTGCGGGCAAGACCACCCGCATTTCATTGTATACTTGTATGCCGTGACAAATAAAACTCTTGACTTGACTTGATTTCCAGCAACATGTGTTGAGAGCCTTGTACCAAACAGCAGTGTGGCGTCACAGCCATCTGGCCAAGCCTCTTCTCTGGAACCCAGTTGGTAGAGGGTGGAGGCTCAGAGAAGATGGGACCATTGAACCTGTTCCAGAAAGCACAGGCACCTAAGTAAGTTCAAGACATCACCCACCTGTACTGTAAAGATGGAAACTGCAATGATGTCAGCAAATGCCAATGTCTTTCAGTGGGCTTCACTTGCACTGAGTTTTGCTCTTGCTCTTTCCCGGACTGCCCAAATATGATCCATTTAGTCACTGATGATAATGTGGATGAGTGACGGTGATGTGTTGCTAGAATCAACCACATCTGTTCTTTCCTTAAAGTGACTTTTATATTCTTCATTCCTTTAAAGTGACTTTTCCATTTAGTTTAAAGTTACATTTTGTTTAAAGTGATTGTTTAAAGCGGTTGCAGCATGTGTGTGTGTGTGTGTGTGTGTGTGTGTGTGTGTGTGTGTGTGTGTGTGTGTGTGTGTGTGTGTGTGTGTGTGTGTGTGTGTGTGTGTGTGTGTGTGTGTGTGTGTGTGTGTGTGTGTGTGTGCTCATGTGTACTTGTGAGTGGAGAGTTCAGTGTTCAGTGTTCTGATGGCCTGGGGGAAGAAGCTGAGCCGGAGTCTCTCTGTGCTCGTAGCGTAGGCACTTGCCTGACCGCAGCAGCTTGAAAATGCTGTTGTTGGGGTGGTGGGGGTCTTTCATTATTCTGCAGGCTGTGGATTTGCACCTCCTGTTATATAAGTCCTGCAGGGGTGGTAGTGCAAAATGTGTGTTGACCATGTCATGTCCTCTGTGATGTGGACTCCCAGGTACTTGAAACTGCTCACCCTGTCCAGGATAGCCCCATTTATCTGCAGTGGCGTGTGTGTCACCTGCTGTATTCCTATACAATCCACAATCAGCTCTTTGGTTTTACCAATGTACAGGAGTAGGCTGTTATCCCGGCACCAGCGTGCCAGTTCATCAACCTCCTCCCGATAGGCCTTCTCGTCATTGTTAGAGATCAGCCCCACCACCATGTGTCATCCGCAAACTTCACTATGGAGTTAGAGCTGAACCTGGCCACACAGTCATGTGTGTACAGTGAATACAGCAGGGGGCTCAGAACGCAGTAGATTTAAATAAAGGTGTTCTATTTCTATTTCAACCTGATTCAATTGGATATTTGTTTCCATATGAAGTATCATAAAATGTATCATATGAAATGTATAATTTATTAAATGTATCATAAATATATTAACATTATAGACCAGAACATTACCTCAAGTGACTTTACTTTGCATTAACATTGAATTTGTCAACATGCTTCTCACCACTGATAATGTGCTTTGGACTGAAAACTTCATTATGTCAATGTTTAATTTTCTTTCATTTAGGACACCTCATACATTTACTGATGTAACTCCCTGACCATGCATGCTATATTTACACATGTGGTATTGCTGGATTCAGCACAACAACACCTTTCCGAAGAAGCCGTCATCTGTGTTTCTATGACAATCCATGGCAGAGCTACTACAAAGTAAATGAGAACATTCTGCATAGATATAAATTTTTTACATTGTCCGCTTATTTTAAGTATGTGTACATAGGTATATATATTTCCTACATGCATAAAGATATAATATTCACATCCAGGTTTTTCTATTAGGTTAAGCAACTGTCTGACTGCTAGCATGTCAAATTTGAAAGCTCTTGGAGCTTGTATTATTAATCTACATGAGTTTATATGTCTCAACTCCCATATACGGCCAGGCTATATTTTGGTTCTTTTTTCCTTTGGGGGTGTATAACAATATCTATCAATTTAACAAGTTTTGCAGTAAAATATTTGTATACAAGAATCCATTTAATATATGGGAGACCTTGGAGATGAGGAAAAACGTTCTTGTGTTTTGTTCTACCACCGGTAGGGCGGGGTATCTCAACATTTTGGGGGCATTGTCATCAAACAAGAGGTGGACGCGAGCAAATACTGCGGCATGGTCATGCTGGCCCTACAAAAGGCCTTCGACTGATTGATTGATTGATTGAAAACTTTATTAACAGATTGCAGAATGGGTACTGTAACTGAGGGGTACAATTCCCTGACTGTATTACTAGATATGATACTTACTACCACTACCTTTGTACTTAATATTCGGCCACCCAGTACTCGGCATAAATATATTATGATAAACACTCTCACGTAGATGAAACGGATCCAACACAAATGTACGAAGTCGAAGTATGTATTTATTCCTACACAGCAATGGTGTGTAGAGCAAGCACTTAATCACTTAATTACATTTATGAATTGAAATAGTATGCACTTTTATGGCAAAGAGTATTCGTCGGTATATCAATAGAGAATGTCCAATCTCTGATGGCGCAGGCGGTAAATATACGACCTGGAATAGTTAAGGAATAACAGCAATGATACTTTAATGATTATAAGACTGGATACACTAAGGGGGGTAATCCGGTCGCTTGTAAGACAACAGGAGTAGGAGGGGGGGGGGGGGGTAGAGTCTGGCTGCCTCGTCCGGCCAAGGGTATCCTGGGTGAACCCACAGTTGTGCAGCTCGGTGCGCCAGCGATCCTTGGACCACAGATGAAAGCAGGTGGACTCTCTGTGAGCCGGCTCTCTCCGGTCCACGGGGGAGAGACGTGAAGCGACCTCGTCTTGCAGAGCATCTCCTCACCTTGCGTCCTCTCCAGGGGGGGGGGTTCCAACACACGGCAGTGTCGGGGGTCTTTATCCATGGAATAATCACTGTACACAAAGCATAATCCGTGCCTGGGAAGGCGGGCTGTCGTCGGTAGAATAATCCGGTATACAGGTCCACTCGCTCGTCTGCTCTGGGGCTCCTCGGATGCAGTCTCACATGGGGTCGACCATCCTGGATAAGCAGCCAGTTCTCTGCCCGAAACGATGGGGTACTGACTACGGTAGTATTCTCACCGCACGAAGCACTATATATTAACAGACTATTATTAGCTTAATAGACTACGTCCAACTCGACGATATAGTGCCAAATATGACTATTCAAATATTAATATACACAATGTCTCAATACCGATGGTAGGCCGAACTTGGCCTTACTCCCACACGTGGCGTCGCGGGGAGGCTTTACGTCTGTCACTCTATTGGAGGGTAAGAAACTGGACTGAAAAAGGAAGTCCTACTTTAGTAGCGCAGTATATATACGCACTATGAACAAATAGTACCGTTAGTGGTGCGGTAGCCAGATTCCTACGCGGAACTAGGACTTGTTCGTACATGTTGAGCGGTACGTTTGAACTGGGTCTGGGGGGTATGGCAGCCTGGCACCAAGGTCTCGACCAATAGTAGAATGGAGACTATTATGGGATGTTCAGTAGGCTAGAATGGATATTCAATGCATATTGTACAAGGAATATACAAGGGATATCAGGGAATATTAGAGAATATACAAATACAATTAAATATATATATATAAATAAATATATATATTCGGTTTAATCTGGCCCTTCACAACAGCCACCCCCTGATTGGTCCCAGACCTAATCAGTTAAGCAGAGACAGATTAATCGCGTTGTCTATTTACACATAAGGGTTTGCTGTAGGGGTCAGTCAACTTCACAAAGTCATAGGGTTATAGGGTCATGGTCATCATCGATTGTGTCTGGGAGTCGGGGCAGTTCTATGAGCCTCGCCACGGGACGGGTGTAAGTGCGACCCTGGACAAGCACTTCAGCTGCTCGGACCTTGCCGTCGGCACCGGTGATCACTTTGCTTACGCGGCCGGCCGGCCACATAGCTCTGGGCAGTGATTGATCAATAATCATGACGACTGTTCCTTCTGTCAAATTGTCTCTCTCCTTTACCCACTTCTGGCGGGTCTGTAGAGACGGTAGGTAGTGCAGTAGGAAACTGCTCCAAAACTTGTCGGCTAGTACTTGGCTGTACCTCCACATTCGTCGGCCGTTCGCTTCTTCAGGCCGGTACATTGTCTGGGGTAACGCGGGATCTAGCCGCCCCATCAGGAGTGTGTTGGGGTAACTGGGTCGATATCCGCCACATCGCTGGAGACGTAGCCGAGGGGCTTAGAGTTCAATACTCCCTCAATCTCCATGAGGACTGTCATTAGGACTTCTTCCGCCACAGTCTGGGCCCCAAGTACTGCGTACAGGACTGTCTTTATGGAACGCACTTCCCGTTCCCAAGTACCACCGAAGTGGGGTGCGTTTGGGGGGTTGAATTGGAAGTCAATCTGTGCTGGAGCGAGGTGGGTCTTAAGTTCTGGGCCCATAGCTTGGAAGCTCTCTCTCAGCTCTCTTTCGCCGCCTTTGAAGTTTGTCCCATGATCGGACAATAGTGTAGACGGTCTTCCTTTCCGTGATGTGAATCTACGGAAGGCCATAAGGAATGAGTCTGTGCTCATGGTCGGGAGAAGCTCGATGTGTATCGCTCTGGTGGTCATGCATTTGAATACAATACCCCACCGCTTCTCGGTTCCTCTTCCTTTCTTTATGTGCAGCGGGCCAAAGCAGTCCATACCCGTTGAGTGGAATGGCTTGTCACCGATTCGGAGGCGACATGGAGGAAGGTCAGCCATCCTTGGTATGCTGGGCTGCGCGCGCCACTTGCGGCAGTCTAGACATGTTCGCTGGAAGCGTCGTACCGCCTCTCTTCCTTGTAGGATCCAGTAACGACGTCTGATTTCCGCGAAGACTCTTTCTGCTCCTGCGTGATGTACATCCTCATCGTATTTCTTTATAATCAGCTCTGTGACCTTGTGTCGGCTGTTCAATACGATCGGGTATTTAATGTCATCCGGTAGATTGGGGGCTCTGCGTAGGCGACCACCCACTCTGATGAGGGTATGAGCGTCGCTCTCGGGGGCCAGATGAATTAATCTGCTGTCGGATGGGACGGGCTTTCCTCCCTGTAGACAGGCCAATTCATCGGGGAACGAGTCTCTCTGGGCTCGCTGCAGTAGAAGCAATTCTGCTTCCTCGTAGTTAGCTGCTGACATTTCAGCGGGGGACTTACACTCCGGGTGGTGCCGCAGGAATGTCCTTTGTTGTGCACTCTCTATGGTAGTGCAATCATCTATGTTGGGGTCTGCGGAGATAACAGTGCTCAATCCACAGAACACAGGCTTCTTGTTCTCAGCCTCCTCCTGACTGGCTTCCCTCGGGATAGGCGTGGGCCACTCTCCTTCCGGGAGCTTTAGGAATGCTGGGCCGTCACTGTAGACATTGCGACGGGTGAGGTCATCTAGAGGCATTCCCCGGGTGATGACGTCAGCTGGGTTCTGTTTTGTATCAACGTAGCGCCACTCTGTTTCTCCGGTTAACTCTTCGGTTAAGTCTTGAATCTCGGTGACTCTGACTCCCACGAAGACTTTGTACTTGCATGAGTCCGATTTGATCCAGGCGAGTACTGTCGTGGAATCTGACCACAGGATTGTTCTAGACACCGGTATGGTGAGCTCACGTTGGATGAGCGTGGCTAGGTGCGCTCCGGCTAGGGCTGCGCAGAGCTCTAGGCGTGGGATAGATTGTTGCTTGCGTGGGGCTATTCTCGAGCGGGCGAGAACAAATGCTGTGTAGATCTCTCCCCCCTCTTCTTGGGCCCGCAAGTAGGCTACTGATCCGTATGCGACCTCTGAGGCGTCACTGAAGACGTGTAAGTCCATTTTACATGTCTCTGGCCTCACCGTGGGTGGGAAGTAGCTTCGGCGCATATTAACGCCTGGGAGTGAGTGGAGCTCCATCTCCCACTCTCTCCAGGTGGATGCAAGGTGTGCGGGAATGGGGTCGTCCCAGCCCTGGTCCTTGTCCCACAATGCTCGTACAAACATTTTTGCCCTGGTGGTGTACGGTAGAATACATCCTAGCGGGTCATATTGTCGGGCGAGTGTTGTGTACACACTCCGTCTGGTGGTCGGCGCCGCCGCCGGCCTTCCCTGCTCCGTAGTCAGGGGCTTGTGTCTGTAGTGAAGCGAATCTGTTTTGAATCGCCACACCAATCCCAGGGTCATCTCCTGGGCTTCTCCCGGGATTGTAGCCATCCAGGTCTCGCTGCTGGCTGCCTTGTCCTCGGAGGAGAGGCTGCGCAGTACTTGCGGATCGCTGCTGGCCCACTGCCTGAGATCAAAGCCGCCTTTGATCAATGAGGCGCAGAGTTTAATCAGGAGAGCCTCGGCTTCTTCCTGGGTTGAAAGGCTTTGTAGACAGTTGTCTACGTAGAAGCTGTTCTTTACGCTGTGTCGGACCTCTTCGTCCGCTGCTGGGTCCTCTGCTACATGTTTCTGTAGTGCAAATGTAGCACAGCAGGGGCTGCACGTCGTTCCGAAGGGGAGGACTTCCCATTGGTAGATGGCTGGGTGCTCATCTCCTGGCTTCTCTCTCCATAGGAACCGTAACAGGGGCTTGTCCTCCTCTACTAATCTCACCTGCAGGAACATTCCTTTAATGTCCCCGCTGATGGCCACCTTTTCCTGGCGGAAGCGGAGTAGAACGCCGAGTAGGGAGGGGCCGAGTGTGGGACCGGGCAGTAACTCTTTATTCAGATTTTGGGATCCGATCTGGTAGCTGCAGTTAAATACTATGCGGTCTTTACCGTTGTGATGGACCTTGTGGTGAGGCACGTACCACGATTCAGTGGTCTGGTCAGCCTCTTTAATGTCCATCTTTGTGACGTGTCCCGCTGTGATGAGCTTCTCAATCTCAGCGCGGTATACACTCTCTTGGGCGGGGTTCTTGGCTAAGCGCCGCTCCGTGTTCAGCAGGTACCGTTCTGTGGCGTCTGTCTTGGCGTGGAAAGTAGGCATTCCTTCTCGCCGCAGGAGTGGCGTGGCGTATCTCAACACGCCGTTGACCGGGACTCTCTTGGTCCCTGTCTCGAGGAGGTGAATGGCGTAAATGTCATCTTTAGAGCGAATGTCTTTCTTTCCGTTCTTAAAGGGCATTTGTTCCAAGGTCCATAACCGCTCTACGTGTTGCAGGAGTGCGGTTTCTCCCTCTGTGACTCGGGAGTGGAGACATCTAGTGGCTGTACTTCGGTTGAGAGATTTGGCGAGCGGGCCTTGGAGAGTCCATCCCAAACGGGTCTCGACTGCTGCAGGACAGCCTCGGGGTCCGGTATGAACCCGGTCTATCGGGACAATGAGGTCTGCATGGTCGGAGCCTATCAACAGGGTCGGCGTAGCATTGTCTATGAGCGGGATCGGTAACTTGCGCAGATGTGCATATTTCTCCATCAGCTTGGCGACGGGGTATGTGTACCGCGACAGTCCTATTTCTTGGCTGGTGAAAGCGTCTGTAATCTGGTACCGTCGCTCAGGCTGGCCGCTTGCTGCGATAGAGAATGAGACATTCTCGCCCTTTATCGTCTTCAAATCTCGTCTTATTGTCCGAATTGTCATTTGGGTTTCGCTTCCCCATAGCCCTAGCTGGGCCGCAGCGGAGGCGAGCAGAAGGGTCTTCTCTGACCCGTCATCGAGGACGGCGTAAGTGTCCAGGACTTTATTCTGGTAGCTTAGTGTCACACGCACTACTTTTAGGAGTACTCGGGCTCCACTGCTGCTGGCGGGATCGATGTACATGACGCTCGCTTTGCTGCTGGATGGTGCGGGTGAAGAGCGCCGTCTGTTACTGTCGTGAAGTATGTCCAGATGGGCTCCATCGCACTTGGTGCACCTTTTCTTTAAGCGGCATTCGGCTGCCATGTGTGAGCGCGCACAGCGAAAACAGCGCTTGTTGGACTTTATCCATTGACTTGCTTCCTCCGCGTTCAGCTTGGGGAAGGAGTCACATTGCGCTAGCCAGTGTTCTTTCTCACAGTAGGGGCACACTATCTTCCACTTCTCCGTTCTGGAGGGGGTACTGTGGCTCCTGCTGCTCGGTACTGACTCCGATTGGTGCATCACAGTCACCGATCTTCTTCCATCATTTAGTCGTCTGGTTCCTTCTCTGGAGCCAGGGGTGCTCCGTCCGAATGTATCTAGCCGTAGGCTGCTGACTTCTCTCGCCAGGAAGTCTGCTAGATCGAGGAGGTTCGGTTCGGGGCCATTCGGGTCTCGGTGGTCTCTCTGCCGCCTAAAACGCTCCTGTCGAGCGGGCGGCAGCTTCTCCAAGATCCTTTCCACATTTGAGTTGGCGTAAAGTTCATGCCTCCCCTTCTCTCTCTGCGCTCCCAACATCCCTACCAGGGACTGCACTCTGATGGACAGGTCGTCCAGTGCTCGATTGTCTATTGCTGGGGGTAAGCGGTCGATGTGTCGGATCTCCTGGATCACGTAATCCCATATGCGCCCATACCTCTGGTCCAATGCTACCAGCGCTGCTGTGTATGGGGTGGTGGAAGTCGCGTAGGCGAGCGCTATATTATGTGCGCGGGGTACCTTTAAGTGCTTCAGTAGGATGGCGTATTTATGGCGTTCATCCAATACATCCACCAACATGGTCTCCAGACACATGCGGAGTTCTGTATACTGGGCCCGGTTCTCTTGGGTGAAGTCGGGTACCATAGGCGGGCCAATGTATGACGCTGACTGTGGATACATCGGCGAGCGTTGGGGGAGAGGCCTCCTAGGCGAGTCTCCTCCCGCTCCTTGGTATGGGCTGGTACCGGCAGTGTACCATGGCCCGCTTGTCCAGGTGCTGTTCCTCGGTGCGGGTCGTGCGTCGTGCTCACCCGGGTATAGAGTCGGGGGTCTGTAGCGCAGCTCCGCGGGAGTATAGCCTGGGCTGTACCGGACCTCCTGGTCCGGTAGAGTACTGTGCTGTCGTCGGGCGTGGTTCTCCTCCTCTTCCTCTTCGTCTTCAGTTAGGTCATCCAGTGCTTGTAGTCTCTGGTTTAGCCTCTCCACAGGATATGCTGCTCCTTCCCGGTTGCTAGGTCTCGCTTGGACCGGTGGGGGGAGGTGGTCTGTGGGGGGTATAGACCTCGTCTGTTGGTCAAGTTCAGGGTTGTTTACTCGGCTAGGGGATGCCGCCCTGGAGGTGTGTCTAGACGAGTTCCTGGAGCCTCTGGCGGAGGGAGAGGGTGTTGTCCGTCTGATCAGCTGTTCTATTAGTTGCGCTTGCTGTCTGTCGCGCTCTGCGTCCCGTAGAGCACCAGCAGCTGCTCGCTGGCTGTCTGCTCGGTCTCGGGCCACATTCTCTTCCCTCTGAATGCGTCTTATTTCTAGACGTATATGCTCTTCTTCGCTCCGCTGCTGGATCTGCAGTCGGTCGCGTTCAGCAGCGGCGTTCAGGCTGATGAGGAAGGCCTGCTGTAGGGTCCTCTCTGCCTCGCTGGGAGAAGGCGGTTGTATAGGGGAGCCTTCCCTCGGGGTACTCCTTGCGGAGCCTTGGAGCTCTATCTCCACGGTGCTCTCCCCGTCTTCTTCCGTGCCGAGTTCTCTCTCGGTAGCGTTGTATTCCTCCCGGGACTCATCGGGGACTACTTCTTCAGTACTGGCGGGGTGTGAAGTCATGTCTGGTTCCCACTGGTCCCCACCGTGAACTTGGTCAGTTACATTAGAACCCGTAGGGGCCTCTATGGTCGGGGTAGTCTGGGCGTTGGGGTTAGACATACTTTTACTTTCTAGTTTTACCGCGTTTACTGTTAGTAGAAGACTAGGTTGTTGACTGACAGCGTAAGCCTCTAAGTACTGAGGGAGCCGTCGTTCGCGCTGCGGGCGTTGGTTAGGAGGATCGTTTCGTGGAGTGTTCATCATAGGCCATTTCAATATTA
This sequence comes from Notolepis coatsorum, assembly GCF_963971535.1. Lineage (NCBI taxonomy): Eukaryota > Metazoa > Chordata > Actinopteri > Aulopiformes > Paralepididae > Notolepis > Notolepis coatsorum. Next base: position 78,986,690 of record NC_140171.1, on the reverse strand, counting down.
ATAACACTATATTAATATTACACTAATTACCCTCCGGCTCGAAGGACCAATTGTAACTGAGGGGTACAATTCCCTGACTGTATTACTAGATATGATACTTACTACCACTACCTTTGTACTTAATATTCGGCCACCCAGTACTCGGCATAAATATATTATGATAAACACTCTCACGTAGATGAAACGGATCCAACACAAATGTACGAAGTCGAAGTATGTATTTATTCCTACACAGCAATGGTGTGTAGAGCAAGCACTTAATCACTTAATTACATTTATGAATTGAAATAGTATGCACTTTTATGGCAAAGAGTATTCGTCGGTATATCAATAGAGAATGTCCAATCTCTGATGGCGCAGGCGGTAAATATACGACCTGGAATAGTTAAGGAATAACAGCAATGATACTTTAATGATTATAAGACTGGATACACTAAGGGGGGTAATCCGGTCGCTTGTAAGACAACAGGAGTAGGAGGGGGGGGGGGGTAGAGTCTGGCTGCCTCGTCCGGCCAAGGGTATCCTGGGTGAACCCACAGTTGTGCAGCTCGGTGCGCCAGCGATCCTTGGACCACAGATGAAAGCAGGTGGACTCTCTGTGAGCCGGCTCTCTCCGGTCCACGGGGGAGAGACGTGAAGCGACCTCGTCTTGCAGAGCATCTCCTCACCTTGCGTCCTCTCCAGGGGGGGGGGTTCCAACACACGGCAGTGTCGGGGGTCTTTATCCATGGAATAATCACTGTACACAAAGCATAATCCGTGCCTGGGAAGGCGGGCTGTCGTCGGTAGAATAATCCGGTATACAGGTCCACTCGCTCGTCTGCTCTGGGGCTCCTCGGATGCAGTCTCACATGGGGTCGACCATCCTGGATAAGCAGCCAGTTCTCTGCCCGAAACGATGGGGTACTGACTACGGTAGTATTCTCACCGCACGAAGCACTATATATTAACAGACTATTATTAGCTTAATAGACTACGTCCAACTCGACGATATAGTGCCAAATATGACTATTCAAATATTAATATACACGATGTCTCAATACCGATGGTAGGCCGAACTTGGCCTTACTCCCACACGTGGCGTCGCGGGGAGGCTTTACGTCTGTCACTCTATTGGAGGGTAAGAAACTGGACTGAAAAAGGAAGTCCTACTTTAGTAGCGCAGTATATATACGCACTATGAACAAATAGTACCGTTAGTGGTGCGGTAGCCAGATTCCTACGCGGAACTAGGACTTGTTCGTACATGTTGAGCGGTACGTTTGAACTGGGTCTGGGGGGTATGGCAGCCTGGCACCAAGGTCTCGACCAATAGTAGAATGGAGACTATTATGGGATGTTCAGTAGGCTAGAATGGATATTCAATGCATATTGTACAAGGAATATACAAGGGATATCAGGGAATATTAGAGAATATACAAATACAATTAAATATATATATATATAAATAAATATATATATTCGGTTTAATCTGGCCCTTCACAACAGGTACAATACAGTACAGCTCAATACACACAATTGTTAACGGTTCCCGGTCGCGGCTCACGGCGCCGTGATGAAGTGACGTCATCAGTTTGTGCCGCTCTGTATCGAAAACTTAGTCCATTTCCGGGTTTTTTTCGGCGTGGCATTATGACGTGGCCTTGAAACTACACGCTACTTTTTATTTTGTCTTGATAAACCAATAAATGACTCAACCAGGATCATTTCAATTCGATGCTAAATAAACTTTTACGCACGCGTAAAATGTGCCAGATATAATTTTACATGCGTTACATTTTTATCAATATCTTGGCCATTTTTTGTGCTAGAATGAAACTGAAAACATTGGGAGGAAGTGACGAAGGAGGCGGAAGTTACTGCCAGAAAAAAATAGTAGAACAAGCCTGCACAATTCGTCCACTAGATAATTTCTGTCGGACAGTTAGTAGTTAGTAGTTCGACTTTTATAACAGTAGTAGTAGCAGTAGTAGTAGCAGTACTAGCAGTAATAGTAGTGGTAGTAGTAGTAGTAGTAGCAGTAGTAGTAGTTGTAGTAGCAGTAGTAGTAGTATTAGTAGACGTTTTAGTAGTAGTAGTTTGAGCTATCCATGTGCTAACGTTGACGATCCAGTGAGGAGGAGCAAGGAGCAGAAGGAGCCCTGCCTTCAACCAGTTCAGTGAGACATGGAAGGAGGGCTAACCAAGACAGGTGAGAGACTTATTATTATTATTGTTATTATTATTATTATTATTAGTGCTTTTGTTTTAGTTATTACTCTGTTCATAAAAGTTGAAAATAATGTATTTTTACATGTCATTGTCTACAGCAATGATTTGCCTGGGACATCTAGGGGGGCAGGGCGTGCCCAAGCCAACCCTAACCCTAACCCTTATTACTAGGTTTGCAGACTTTGTACGCAATATATACAGAATGGAATATTGAGTGTATATACAGTGTGTGTGTGTGTTGTATGAGCAGTGTCTTATATGTACAATGTGTGTGCCATTTATGTGCAGACATGATGAGCAGCCTGCTCCAGGCCGACGCAGGACAACCCAGGCCAGGCCAAGACGTCCAGCCCAGGCAGGAGATCAGGCAGGAGATCAGACGCCCTGGAAGACCGACAGTGATCCTGATCCAGCCCCTCAGCCCCTCCGGTTCATGCCGTGCAGACCCCCAGGACCGCAGCTAGACCCCCATGCCACGTATACACAGGTAACACCTGTCAAAAGGCGTTACAGTTTGACAGGTGCAATATTTTTTTTGGATACGCCTCAGGCATCCTGCACTCTATATGACTGCACTCTAGTCATATGTGTACTGTATATATGTATATTGAATATCCCACAATTTAATTATTTAGTTATTTTTTACTTTTTTACTGTAAAACATTTTTTTTGTAAAAAAAATTACCTTTACTGACTTTTTGTTAAAAAAAAAGCATGCTGGTGATCATTTCCAGTTGAGAATCAAAATTTCGCCTGTGTTTATTACCTGTGTATGGAGAAAATAATGCTTTGTAAATTGAATTCTGATCTGTTCTCTTTTGTTTATGTAAATATGCTACCTGAGGGTGCATTTCCAGCAAATGGGATGCTGTTAAATGTTCCTTTGATGCAGTCAGAGCTTGGTAAAGCTGCATTCTCCCACTATGCTCTCTTTTTATGGAATACGCTGCAAGTGAAACTTTGTCTACAGGCACTTCCTACTGTGAATGCTTTTAAAGGTATGCTACGATTAGCCCTTTATGAAACATGTAACTGTTTTACCTGATGCTATTGTTGATGTGATTATGCTCCTTGCCACTGCACAAATGACCCTCTGTATTTATATTTGAATTGTATGTTTTTTGTTTAATGCCCTGTTTTATGTTGAAACTTGTTGTGTGCTGTGTTGGTCAGGACTCCCTGGAAGAAGAGATCTTGTATCTCAATGGGACATTCCTGGATAAATAAAGGATAAATAAATAAAAAATAAATAAATGTCCACTGTTTTATATCCTTGATTTGATATGTTTGCATTGGTTCATACTAAAAATAACACATTTTCTCAATCCGATTTTGTGTTTTGTGTTGTACATTATGCAGTATACAGTATATACAGTATTATACAATATGAAAATTAACTGTCAGGTCATATATGTGAGGCTGTGCTGAAAAAAAAGATACCAAACATACCATGGTAAAACATTTTAAAATGGGAATTATACAATTTAAATCAAAATTAGCCAAAACATATGAAATATCCCAAGACCCAGAAGGGTTTTTAAGGGGATGCAGACCAAAGAAAGACTTTCGTCTTGTTTACATCAGGGTCCCCCATTTTCAATTCATCAGGATATATATGACATACAGATAGACAGTACTGCTACATCTATACATTTATGACATACCAGATTTGCAAATACAGTACTGTTTGTGATACAAAAAGAGTCAAGAAAAGGGAGTATATACATTTGACGTAGAAACTGTACATTGGAGGAGGTTGGGTGGGGTTGTGTGGGGGGGGGGTTGGGTACATTGGGATATTCCACATTGATGTGGCATAATTGCGAAACGTGTTTAGTCCCTTGTTTGAGCCGAATCTGGGTTTAACATGGTTTGTGGAGCTCCCTCTGGTGTTGTGATCATGGTATTCACTGACCTTTGGGAAGTATTTTGACATGTACATGGGTACCTTGGTCGTGTAGTGTATCTTGTAGACCAGGCCCATTGCAAGTTGCTGTACTCTGTCGTCTACTCTAAGCCATCCTAGGTTGTCAAAGTGGGCAGGGGTGAGGTGGGATCTAGGAGTAAGGTCAAGCAGCTGCAGTAGTCTGACCAGTTTGTTTTGAGATGTTTGTAATTTTGTTTTAGCGCGTTTTAGGTGCTTTGGTACCATGAGGTGCAAGCATAGTCGTAGTACCCTTGAATGAGTGCTCCTGCCAGAGTCTTCAGGGTATTCTTGTTTACCAGAGAGGAGATCCGGTACAAGAATCAAGTTCGTTGGTTGACTTTTTTTTATTACATTTGTAACTGCAGCGGTGATGTCATAATAGAACCGGTTATAACAGGCTAGAATGCCCTGGTTCATTGTGATGTCATAATAGATCGCCCTGTGTGGGCGGTCCTGCTGCCTTGTGATGTCATAATAGATCGCCACTAGTGTATAAATATTGAGAACCCATAAGGTTCGCCCTTTCACTTCTTCACCATCTTCAGACAAGCCACATCGACACCAAGCTCCATAACAGTCCTCTCATATTGCATGCAGTCAATAAGGTACGTTTGGGACCGTACTGCGCTTGTAGTTAAGTTCAGTGGGTTAACAACCACCCTTGTACGACCGATAAATTGTATGTATGTTGTTATGGTTTGATCCGTGATTGATTGTATTTCATGTATGTTTCACAGTTTTACGGTTCGGAATAAAGATGTTCTCTTCGAACGGAAATAAAGCCAATCAGTAAACATCAAAGACGAGTTGCTTCATCATTGCAAGAGTGACAGTTACAGTAAAACTTATATGCACCACGATGACCGTGCAATTCTAGACCATCGAACATCCACAACCTTCCGGAACATTCTAGAACCTCGAACCCACAACCTTCCGGAACATTCTAGAACATCAAACATCCACAACCTTCCGGAACATTCTAGAACATGTTAATTGTTCTAGAATGCGAGCTAACCAACCCAACGGTACCGGTTTAGAAAACGTCCGCTAACTTAACAGCCGGTAGCCAAGTCAACGTTCAATCATTAACGTCATTGTTGGGTAATAATGTGTTAATAATGTGTTAATAATGTGTTAAACATTCTAGAACCTCGAACATCCACAACCTTCCGGAACCTTCTAGAACATCGAACATCCACAACCTTCCGGAACATTCTAGAACATCGAACATCCACAACCTTCCGGAACATTCTAGAACATGTTAATTGTTCTAGAATGCGAGCTAACCAACCCAACGGTACCGGTTTAGAAAACGTCTGCTAACTTAACAGCCGGTAGCCAAGTCAACGTTCAATCATTAACGTCGTTGTTGGGTAATAATGTGTTAAACTGGTGACACATACTGTCAGGTTAGACTAGCTAGCGAGCACGGTGAACTACTACGATGCGATTAGCAGCACCGCGTCACTAAGACATGTAGCGAGTAGCCACCACTGTATTTAGTTACAAAACGGATGCCATTTTGTCACAGGAGAGATTAGCCTCTAGGATGGAACCCAGGTAGGTAATTTCATCTTTCCTTGTGACAATATTGTCACCCACTGTAACTGAGAAGCCGTCGGTCTTGCTGAGTTTGTTATTTGAACCGAAGAGAATGGACTCTGTTTTGCCCACTCTTTTTCTGGACACTTTTTGTATCACAAACAGTACTGTATTTGCAAATCTGGTATGTCATAAATGTATAGATGTAGCAGTACTGTATGTTTTGTATGTCATATGTTATGATGAATTGAAAATGGGGGACCCTGATGTAAACAAGACGAAAGTCTTTCTCTGGTCTGCATCCCCTTAACAATTGTATGTATTGAGCTGTACTGTACTGTGCCCATTCTGCAATCTGTTAATAAACTTTTCAATCAATCAATCACTAGGCTATTATACTTTACCTCAAATACCCCCACATGTGATGGTGGGTGGCGCGTCAGTCGCGCGTGGCTGTGGACGTCGTCGCCAAAGATGACGTACGGGCGCGCCACCATTTCTTCCCGGCGCGAGCTCCCATAGTAGAGAGCACGTTGCTCTCAACAGCGTAACTAAATACACTCACTAAAATTATTGTCTATCGTATCATTGGGACATAAACATAAAACAGGAGGGATTCGAGGTGAGTTTTATTAACAGGTGAACGATACATTGTACAATAATCGTTTGACAGTTGCTGAATGTGAATGGACTCGGAGCCCCACAGCTAAGCTAGCTAACGCGAACCGGCTAATCGTGTACTAGCTAGTTAGCATGGTGGCTACTCGCTACATGTCTTAGTGACGCGGTGCTGCTAATCGCATCGTAGTAGTTCACCGTGCTCGCTAGCTAGTCTAACCTGACAGTATGTGTCACCAGTTTAACACATTATTACCCAACAACGACGTTAATGATTGAACGTTGACTTGGCTACCGGCTGTTAAGTTAGCAGACGTTTTCTAAACCGGTACCGTTGGGTTGGTTAGCTCGCGGTACGTTACCCATTACTTGAGCAGGCCAGGCATTCTGTCCTAATAAAACCACTCATATCTCACTCAGTGTTGTTCATCTGCAGTGCAGCACCTCGGGAAGCGACGATCTGTTCTGCCGAGAACTCAAAAACAGGCAGACAGAATGTCAGAGAAGAACACTAGAATCGCCATCGTCAGCCATGACAAGTGCAAGCCAAAGAAATGTCGCCAGGAGTGTAAGAAGAGCTGCCCAGTTGTCCGAATGGGTGAGATATCATCAACTTTCTGTAGAAATCTGTTACTCACTTTACACATCAATTCTTGTTAGGGAACAAGTAGACCTACAGATAGTAGATGGTAGACCCTCTTATGAGGTTGGGTGAAATACCATAGGCCAGAAAACAAATGCTCTCCATTACGTTGTTGGCGTTATTATACTACCCTGGTGTAATATTCAGTTGATCGCTTGTGAAGTGCAATGTTGCCAGCCATGCCAAAATTAGGCTTACTATGGGTTTCCCTAATTGAAGTTACCTGCCATGTCACTTAATTTTTGCATAGCCAGTCACCTGCAAATGCAATCACGTGTCAGATTGTATAGCTCAGTTTGAGGAATAGCCATTAGGCCTAACAAAAATAATGGGTTGGTTCCGGTTGCCGACCGACCCTGCCGATTTAGGTGCGACCCAATTTATTTTATGAGTTTAAAAATATATATATTAAAAATTAAAGTTTCATAAAAATCTTAGTCAAACCTTTAGTATTATGGATATTAAACATGCTGTCAGTTTACATGCATCCATGTTGTCGTGAACATTTTAATTAAATAAAGAAAGCCCTATCCATAGTCGCCGTGGGAAGAGATAAAATAAAATAAATTCCCTACCTACTCATGGCCTTAACTGACAACCAACAGGAACCAAACAATATTTTTTTTATGCCTTATGCCAAACAATGCTGGGATTATAAACATTGCACTTGACTTTACAAATGATCGACTGAATATTGAAACTTCATGCCATCGGTATGACCAAGTTAGTGTAATAAGTAACAAAGCTAACAAAGTAATTTCATGTCTTTACATTATGTCGCCCGATTGGCGAGCAGATACAGATTTCAAACTGGATCAATTTCATATTCGGCCGATTCTTAAAGCTGTGAACCAGCTGTGAAAAAGTGGTATCAAAGAATTCCTGATTCATGTCACGTGAGTTTTTGAAGCCTTGCGATTGTTTTCTACATATGGTGTGTCTTTGTCTTTCCTCCAGGTAAACTGTGCATAGAGGTTACACCTCAAAGCAAAATTGTTTGGATTTCTGAATCACTCTGTATTGGATGTGGAATCTGTATTAAGGTAAATGGAATGACATGTCGTCTCACATAGTCCGTTGGAAGAACTCAGGAATTCCTATTTTCTTGAGTTTGTACTAACAATGTTTTCGTTCACAGAAATGTCCATTTGGGGCCTTGTCCATTGTCAACTTGCCAAGCAACCTCGAGAAAGAGACCACTCACAGATACTGTGCCAATTCCTTCAAGTTGCATAGGTGGGTTCAAGTCCATAATAAAGATATACATCGAATCCTGCTTGTTAATCCTACTAGCTTGGAGGTGTTTCATCCATCGGCGATGTGTAATGGCCATCAGCGATGTTTTGAGGGCATAGTGATGTGAAATAATAGTTTAATTAAACTTGACACAGGAACTTACATTAACACTGTTGTGGCTAGACTGAATACTGTAGCTACTGTTTTTCAAGGTTTAGACATTCAAACATTTGGAGACACGTTTCACTTGCCAAATTTTACAACAAATCCACATTCTGTTGTCAAATCAACACAACACTGGTTATTTACACCGATTTACCCTCTGCTCATGCTGCAGCATACCCTGCTAACTTGAGGCAGAATGGGCTAGTGTAGTGTGACATACAAACAACGTCAGAGTTCCTTAAAAGTTTTATGCTGTTGATTAAATTGGCAACACTGAAACAAATTTGTCATAATTTGAATGAATACGGCGACTAGCAGGCTGGTTTAAACCACCGAAATCAGTGGTTACATGAAGCAGTTAGAAAAGGAATAGAATAATAGAAATGGAAATTATGTCATTCTCTATGTTGATACAACATCTTCCAACATTGCTGCCTGTAACATAGCAACCATTAGACCTCATGCTCGAATGGACTTATGAGAAAATTATGAAAAAAATTCTTCGTAACTCCACTTACAAACTTCTTGGGCCGATTTTGGCATGATCGAATGGTTTCTTTTCTGTCATTCGTTTGTAGCTATGAACAGGATTTACAAACTCGAAACAGGCAGTCGTAAGTCTGACAGACTGGTGTGCGCAAGGGCTGTCAGTGTCACGATTCATCGCCCATGTCATCGAATATGAAATTTCGTCGATTTGCATATTCATGATCGACGCATTGTATTGTTAATTGTATGTGCCTTTTGCGGTGGAAATCAAAGTCATAACATGTGCCACGCGTAATCTAACAAATACGCAGCGAATCACGTTCAAATATATATAACTTCTCTTAAACCACTATTCGTGATTCTGCCTAGAGCCAGGACTTGACAGTCACAGTGCGAGTTTCGCTGGCATTTGATAACTTCCGTGTTTCACTCCAGCTGGAAGGGAGGGGCTGAGCCCCATACCCCCACCTTAAATTTTAGAAGCTATGGCAGCTCTTCAGCCCTGCGTTCTACAGCCTGTGATAATTCCTCTTGCGAGTTGCGAGTTTCTATGTAAACTCTGCGAGCAACAGGTCCAATAAATGCGTCTAACATGCTTTATATCCTCGCCATTCCTGTATGCCCGTGGCGTCGCGGCATAACTAACGCTAAGCTAGCTCACAGGCACAGGAGAAATCCGTTTCATGGAGTTCCAATAGTGAGGAAAGGTGGGCGGCAGGGGAGGAAATTAGGCCCTTTTACTCGCCAAATGCGAGTATTATTTATGTTTGGCGAGTGATTCATGAAGAGCACTCGCCACACTGGCGAGTAGTAAACAACAAAACCAAAAAAATCATTCTGCAATCTGCTGATTCGCTCACTGGCACAAGCTGAACTCTGACTCCCCCCTTATGATTCCTCCCATTTGCGCCTCATAATAATCCATAACCAATGAACATCATCGTTGCGCTCTAAGCTCCTCCAATGAACACTCGTTTTCTAGAAGATGCCGCCCAATCTACATTTACATTTACCGGTAGTCATTTAGCTGACGCTTTTATCCAAAGCGACTTACAAGTTCTGTACGACAGGTCATCAGGTCACGTCGCGAACAACAGCACGTGACGTGTCTCCTTCGAGTCGGGTGAGAATGACAAGTGGGCGTGAGGCTCACTCAAGTCAACCAGCATTAGCCGGCTAGCTACCTAGCATCATGCTAGTAGCTACTAGCATGTAACAAGCTACCATAACGCGCGTTCAACATAGTGGACTATACTGAGCGGCTTTGCATGCAGCCGAGTGACATTTTATTATTACCGAATTATTACCGGGTTTTGCCCCATATCACCACTCGCCCATATGCCCTTCACAACGGTGATGTTGTCATACTTGTCATTCAGAATACACCTGCTGAACCCCTAGCGTTGACATGAGATTCGATTCCAATGTATTGTCGTCATACATCACAAGTACAGTACAACCAGAATACGTTTGGCATCCAACCAGAGTGCAAATGTAACAAGTCAAGTTCAAGTTGTTTTATTTAGCTATTACATTACAGTGAAATGCTTGGTTCTTTCACTGCCCAGTCCAGCCCAACCCAGTCCAACCTAGACCAGCCCAACTTTCCCTGCCCAACCCAGTCCAGCCCAGCATATTACACTGCCCAGTTCAGCCCAACCCAGTCCAGAATACTTCCCTCTTTCATGTTAATATGTGATATCCTAATATTTTGAAGAATAGAGACAGTGTGATTAATATGTTTTATGCTAATATTGTGAAGAGTAGAGACACTTATTAATGTTTTATGGTAATAAATATTTTTAAGAGTAGAGACACGGTGTGATTATTACTATGATTGAAAATCAATTTAGATGATGACATACAAAGAAGTAATTATCACAATTAGCGATTTATTTATGGCTGGTGAGTGGTAAAAAATCTGTTTGGCTGGTAAAAAAAAATCATATACTCGCCAGTTGGCTGGTAAGCCAAAAAGTTTCCTCCCCTGGCGGGGGGCCTCTCTCTCCCGCTCTCTGTACGTTCAATGATGAGGATCAATGAAGTAGCATAAAAACTAACTGGATAGTGATAATGGATAATAAATATTTCACTTCATTAGCAAAAATATTGTAAAATCATTAAGTCGGCTATAAACTATTCTCCCTCGTGTGTGTGTGTGCATACATTTACTATAGGCTACTCTTTTTGACATGGATTAGGCTAATTAGCTTTAACAATCCTGATTCCTGAGCCTATTTTATTCAAAAGGAAGATATTGATTTAAATATGTATATAGACACAAAGGACAAGTTTAACTAATTCCATGTAAATCTAGCTTATTAACATTACGATGCAGCCCCCTGATGCAGACACACACGTACTGTATATGTGCGTAATTAATCGTTCCAGCAACAGTAGGCTTCTATAGTTATTTTTTTTGTTTTTTTAAATATGTTTTTGTAGATTTTATTTTTATTGGTTTGTACTACCGGGCAGTCCGGTAGAGCAGTGGTTCCCAAAGTCGGGGTCGCGACCCAAAGGTGGGCCGTGAGCAGCCACGGATGGGCCGCGAGATGATTTAAAAAAAATTAAAATAAAATAAAAAAAAACAAAAAAAAATTTTTATTTTATTTTTTTATTTTTTATTTTTTTATTTTAATTTGTCAGGCCACTGAACTTAGAAGCAGGCCAGGACAGTGTTTCTAGTTGTATTCTAAAATTCTATTCTATAGTATTCTAAAATGTGACTATATGGTTTTATATTAACTTAATAAATAAACAAAAACGAAAAATCTACTTATTTCAACGAACATTTCAAACTAAATAACAGATTATGCACATAAAACGCTGAAAACAACCGAAGCAACAATAGTATTTTAATGAGGCTATTATTATTATCATTATTATTTTGCAACAAGTTAGCCCTCTCATAAATAGCACATATAAATTAATAACTAACTTGAACTAACTTAATAGGATTGAAGTGATATTTGGCTTAAAAAATCGGTCGCATGACCAAAAAAAAAAAAAAAAAGCCAGACGATGTGCATTGGGCCGCGGCTCTCTGACGCCTTATTTTCTGGGCCCCGGCCTGAAAAGTTTGGGAACCCCTGCGGTAGAGAGAGAGGGAGAGGAGGAAATGGGAGACAGTGCAGGGGAAGACATTCGGCAAAGGACACCGGGTCCGGGAGTCGAACCCGGGTCGGCCGTTTCGCGACGCAGCGCATTTCATGGTGTGCTACTAGAGCGCCCCAGGCTTCTATTATTCTAATGAGATCGCGGATATGCACTGCCCCCCTGATTCATGACTACACTCGCCAACCCCCAGACGGAGCAGGAGGTGGAGAGCCAAGCGCGCAGGCGTTCCGGTCATTTTTGGACTCTGATTTTACATGAGCCCATTTCTTTTTCACTTCAGCCGCTGTGCGCTCCTCTCCTGACACCACATTAACCTCACCAGTTATCTCATCCCATGCTGCTTTTTTGTACCCGTATTGACACTACTAAATAAGATGTCATGTTCTACAGTATGACTTAGGGTCTTTATACCTCTATCACTGTACATATTAACCCATTTAGACCTAAAACGCCTGCTAATAATGCGTTATATAGCCTGCAATGCATATACACACATGTGTTTCCCAGTTTCAATGGGTTAATACTACAACTGTACATGCATCTGATGAGCACTATTACTCGGTAGTATTTATATATATTTTTTTCTCCACTTTTTCTCCCATTTTTCTATATTTTCTCCCATCCCAATTTCGTATCATCCAATTCAACCATCCCCTGTCACGAACGCTGTTTCTTGCCTCCCACAAGCCGGCTGCAATGTGGACTAAGTCATACATAGCACAAGTCCCCTCCGGTACTTGAGGTAACAGCAGTCGCATCTTTTCACCTGCGCAGCTCGATCTCAGTGGCGAGGAGTAACGCGTGGGAGGCTCACGCTGCCCCCGACACTTCCTGATTCTACTGCGCAGGCGCACCAACCGACCTGTAGGAGTCGCTGTCCACAACGCCCGATCCCTACCCATCAGTTTCCCACCCCCTAATACGGCCAATGTGTATGAACGACCAGCTAAACTGAAAGCAATGTGGAGCGCTGGGCTCGAACATTCGTGGCGAGCGCCTTGCCCACTACGCCACGTAGCCGCCCACTATATATTTTATACCCAGTTTAATGACCTGTGTGTGTTGTATGTTACTATTGCACTTTACTGTTACATTTGTACTCTGGTTAGATGCCAAACTTATTTCCGTTGTATTGTACTTGTGCTGTATAATGATAATACATTTTAATCTAATAAAAATCAGTCGCAAATTGCTTTTGCGTTGCCTGTGGACTCGGTCCTGTGCACATGGTCCTCGCCGGTCGGCACGACCCAGATGCAATGCTTAGCCTCTCTCTGCCTTATAAGGAGCTGGTGGGGCATTTCTGTACGAGAGCGCGCTTCCAGTTTAAGAATGAGTGACGTTCTTCATTCAGGGGAGTGCTGCTGAGAGAATTTATGAACAATGTTTCATCCGTTCAGGCATCCGTAGGAGGATTTTTGTAAATTTGTTCGTATAAACTTCTTATGAAGATGGTTATGTACACTTTCAATCATGTGGTCCATTGATTTGTACATGGCAATGGAAGAGACAACAGTTGCTATGTGTTGATATTAGGGATGGACATTGATTTTCAAATATTCAAATGGTTGTTAAATGATAAAAAAAAATCGAATAGTTGCAAATATCATTTTGTCTGGGCCACCGCTGAGTGGCATGCTGGGTACAACTCCCTATCTAGCCAGGTAGCATAACAGTCTATTAACAGCTGGGAGAACAGAAAAGAATGACGAAGAAAGAGACCAGAGATGTTATATTGTAGCAACATTTTGTATGTTTGCCATGTTGTAAGCTCAGACATTTCAAGCATCAGTGATGTAACGTTTAGAATTAATGCTTTTGTTCCCGGAAAATATGCTTGCCTCGTCCGCTAGCGGCAGCCAGCTAGTTCGCTTGTTGGATTATCTCATGTTTACTATTAAGTAAAAACAAAATCAAATGTTAACGTAGCAACTAGTTCCCAGTGACTATTGAATAGTAATTTGGGGAATTTTGCCTATCCCTAATTGATGGATGAGATATCTATAAGAAAAAAACATAATTAGTGTCTTATTACTGGATCTTGTAAACGAGTAACAGTAGAAGAGTATGCTTTTCCAGTGTTTTTAGTCTACCACTGCACAAATATTTGCATTTTATTTTGAAAGTGGTTACTAATGGCAGAAAATAACTGCATAAACATTCTGTGCAAGGCCTCTAATGGAACAGCAAGTATCACTAAAATGAATGGTTAAATTATATAGATTATAATGTTTGAAGGGAATGCTGTTTAGTTTTTTCTTGCATTGAATTCACTTAAGTAACATAGCTAGAGCAATGACACTCTAATCCAAGCCGGGTTTCACCCTAGTCTACCACAAGCAATGGTTACATCAAATCCTGTATATTGACAAACTTGATTATTTGTTTAATTGATCCGTTCCCCCTGTGGAATTCCAGATTACCAATCCCCAGGCCAGGAGCGGTGTTGGGTCTGGTGGGCACCAACGGAATCGGGAAATCCACAGCGCTGAAGATTCTGGCTGGAAAACAGAAACCCAACCTGGGAAAATTTGATGTGAGTGTGGGTGAAGGTAAACTAGATGGTTTTCTAGTTTACAAGCTTGAATATATATTTAATAATTACAAGGTGATGTAAACCTACCTTTGTGATTCTTTAACTAAAACTTCTTCAGGACTTGAATCAGGTTTAAAACCAGTGCGTCTCCAGTGTTACTTCTTGGTCCGGTGTCACTATATTACTGAGCTGCTGTTCCCTTATTGTCCTGCAAGGTCTCAAGACCTTTGACCAGGCAGTCTTTTGGAAGTTAATCCTAAATTTAAGGTAAAATCAAGAAGTGTTAGTGCTTTTACAGTCGCTGCCCCTAGATACTTCGCTGTATCAGATTAAGAGTTTTTGAAGCATGTTTTTTCTCAACTGTATTGATTAAAGGTTTACGTAACATACCTACTCAGCAGTTCTGATTTATAAACCAGAAAAGTAGGGTGGTATCTTGTCTGTCAAAACGGTCAAATTAATATCAATGAGGGGAATGACAAACCACCTGAACTGGACAAGCTAGACAGGCACCATGGGAACCAGCCAATATACCATTGAATCTTCATAAATGGGGAACAAAATTTACTTTTTGGCTTACCAGCTGAGCCAAACTACCAGCCAGGCAGATTTTTTACCAGCCACAAATTATTAATAGCTTTTTAGTATTTCGCCATGTATTATTATTACTATATAATACTCTCGTATGCCATTTCCAATTAATATCAGAAACAACATAAGGAATATTAGCATAATTGAGTGGACTGAAGGAATGAGTCAGCGTTAATAGTTTAAAATGCAGATAATTGATTAAAATATATATTTAGTGCAGTGGCGTCGCGTGGGTAAAATAACGGGATGCCAAACAAAATTATTTATTAAATATTTGTATTAATATATATATATAATATATTATTTTTTTTATTTAAGTCAAGCAGTCACTATGTACAGTATGGCTCGGTGGCCAGTCAAACTTTATTTTTTATTTATTTAACAGATTGCAGAATGGGTACAATACAGTACGGCTCAATACACACTTTTATAAGGGGATGCAGACCAGAGAAAGACGTTTGTCTTGTTTACATCAGGGTCCCCCATTTTCAATTCATAGTGACATTTATGACATACAAGACATCATGACATTTATGGCATAGGGACATACACAACATACATGACATTTATGGCATAGGGACATACAGGTATTTAGTACTGTTACATTTGTGACATACCGGTATACGATATTCAAATATACAGTACTGTTACCCATAGATCCTGACAGAGTATATACATATGATGGGGAGGGGACTGTACATTAGGAGGGGGTGGGTGGGAGAGAAATATACATACGGCCGGGAGAGAATATATACATGCGGTGGGGAGGAGACTGTCTAATTAGACAAACGTCTAGACAAACAAGACAAAAGTCTTTCTCTGGTCTGCATCCCCTTAACAATTGTGTGTATTGAGCCGTACTGTATTGTACCCATTCTGCAATCTGTTAAATAAAGTTTTCATTCATTCACGTGTTTGGTGCGCGGCGCGCCCAGCCATCGGAGCGCTCCTACTGTAAAATGCGGAAGCAGCCATTTTAGCGAAGGCTAGCTCAGCCTCAGTTTTACTCGTTTATAAAAATGATTTAAAATGTTTATTAGCAACGCCAAGCGTTGACATTTATATTTGATATATTTTGGACCCACCGCTAGCTTTTAAGCAGTGCTTGATGGTGCACTACGGAGGAATAAGTGACTGCATATTCCAGCCCCTGGCTTGCATTGCATAATTAATAAAGTGCTATATGCTTCATTGCATAATTATGCCAAAGTGGTGCTTCATCTCGCGAGGCCAAGACGTTTGGTCACGTTTGCTTTTAATGTGATTTGATTGGCCACTATGGCCAGATGCGAAATTAGCATATATTCCCCTACGCAGACTGCGTCACTCTGCCCCTACCTAGAGAATCAAGCTGGGGGCGTGTTAAGGAGCTAAGCCCAACCCAGCTTGAATCTTATTGGCTAATAATGAGGTAATGGGATGAATAACCCCAAAAAAAAAACGGCCTGGCGTCCTACTCCTAACCTCGTTCACAGCTTTATCTCGTGAGCCTCCAGCACGCGGGCAGCCTAAATATTAAAGGCAACCAACTTGTGTCTAACCACGCCCAACTTGCGTCTAGCCACGCCCCCGCGGCGACGCGGCAGCAGAGCGGAGCGGCAACAGCAGAGCGGAGCAGCAGCTCCGCTCTGCCGCGGAGCTCCGTCGCGGCAGCATTATATGCCAGTAACCGCCCCTTATTCAGTATCCAGAAATGGCTCAATTGGCAACGCTGCATGGCTGTGGATCCTACGGCTCGTTGCTGGCTAGTTCGATTCCCTTCATTTTTTTTTTTTTTTTTTAACGTGCATTCGCATTCTTTCGCCGTTAAGTTTAGGCATAACTTTAAGCATTGTTTCGGAGTTGGTTAAGGTTAGGCATTGTTTCGGAGTTGCTTAAGGTTAGAAGGGTTAAGTTTAGGCGCTGTTAAGGAGCTGGTTAAGGTTAGAGTTTGACTTAGAGAATGGCAATATTTATTAACGTGCATTCATTTCGCCGGTTAAGTTTAGGCATTGTTTCGGAGTTGGTTAAGGTTAGGCATTGTTTCGGAGTTGCTTAAGGTTAGAAGGGTTAAGTTTAGGTGCTGTTAAGGAGCTGGTTAAGGTTAGAGTTTGACTTAGAGAATGGCAATAGACAGCCTATTTCCGCGCTGCAGCGCGAGGCAATAGACAGCCTATTTCCGCGCTGCCGCTCTCTCGCGCTGCCGTGGTCACATGGGCGTATTGGCCAATCAGAGAAACGCTAAACACAAGTTGGTTGCCTAAAATATTCACGCTCCAGGGCAGGCTGGCTGCCTCAGTCAGTGACAAAGTGTTAGAGAGTGGGCGCAGTTTCGCTCGTTTGGTTAATTTCTCCAGGAGGGAGAATTATTATAACACGGCGATGAAAAATAATAAAATGTTTTATTATTGTAAACTATAAAAAAAATATATATATATATATATATATAATTTTTTTTATTCTACGGAAGCCAGGCTTCCCTTGGCTTCCAGGAGAATTCGCCACTGATTTAGTGTAGGACTGTCCCGAATACCATTTTACCGGCTTGGAATACTCCTTGGTGTTTCCGAATGAGTATTCGAATATTATTTCTCAAAAACACTGTTAAAAACAATAAGATTAACATTTCATAATTAACCAATCGGTCACAAATCATGAGTGTTGGCTACCATTCTGTTCTATCCAGTAGCAACCCGAGACAGTCACCATCAAATTGCCTTGGCAACATGCATTCTGAATCACTGTTGTACTACCAGTATGCTTCTGCGTGTATAGACAGTTGTGTGTGTGACTAGGAGAAGTGGGGTCGGGACACACACACACACACCCCAGGGTTTCCGTTAGAATTTTCTTTTGTCGGTCTGAGTGTCCGGTAGATTTCAATCTACCGGACAAATGGGATCAATTCCGGTCAGAGTTTATTGAGCTTAAAAACAATTGATAGGCCTATATAAAGAATGACATCCTCAAGGCATTTATAATATTTAACTTAAAACTAGGCTACTTTTGCGTATATACAGTCATTAATATATTCCAAATAAAATAAGTCCCTCGAGACTTCGTGCTGCTGCCGACTTGAGGTGTCTGTGGGGGCAGTCTGCCCGACATTAATAAACAGCAGTCTGTTATAATCACATTTTTATGAGCTAACGAATTCCGTTATATTGGACATTTGTATTAATTATATCAAGCGAAGAACTGAGAAATTTGGCAGAGAGAGACGGCAACATTATCGTGGGTTTGCGTGATGTATATCTCCACCTCCCAACGACTTGGTGCTGGTCATAATGTCCGGTGAAAATAATTCCCTCTAAGCACAATTTGATTATTTGAATTGTATTAAAATAGGCTAAAATTAAATAGCCTATGCGATGAACGAAACAATCATTACATTTGTTTCATCGTTGCTTCACCAAGCAGGTCTGTCTAATAATGCCAACGATGTGTCAGCGCGAGCTTGCTGCTAGATTTACGAGAAGCATGGAGCTGCAGACCCACAGAACAGCAGTGTTTTCAGGTCCGGTCGGGGGACCGCTCAGCAGCGCCCCCCCACCCAACAGCTGAATTGCCAATGGCTGAATTGGAGTACTGCACTGTGCCGGAAAAGCTGGTGGGTTCTGTGGGTCTGCAGCTCCATGCTTCTCGTAAATCTAGCAGCAAGCTCGCGCTGACACATCGTTGTCATAGACAGACCTGCTTGCAAATTTGCTGATGACACAGTAGTGGTGGGCCTGATCTCTGCCAACGACGAGAGGGCCTACCTGGAAGAGGTAGAGAATCTGTCACAGTGGTGTCAGGAGAACTGCCTCTCCCTGAACGTCAGCAAAACAAAAGAGATGATTGTGGACTTCAGGAGGTCGGGGGTCAAGGACTACAGCCCCCTCAGCATCGACGGGGCACCGGTTGAGAGAGTGAACAGTTTCAAGTACCTCGGAGCCCACATATCCGAGGACTTGACATGGACCACACACATTGACAGTGTTGTGAAGAAGGCACGACAACGCCTCTACTTCCTCAGGCGCCTAAGGAAGTTCCAAGTCAGTCAGAAGATCCTTAGGAACTTCTACTCATGTACAATAGAGAGCATCCTGACTGGCAACATCACCTCCTGGTTTGGGAATAGCACTGCACAAGACCGTAGCAGACTACAAAGAGTGACACGTTCAGCCGAACGCACAATTGGAGGGGGGCTTCCCACCCTCCAGAACATTTACAACAAGCGGTGCAGGGGGAAGGCTAAGAGAATCATCAAGGACTCCAGCCACCCGAACAACTGCCTCTTTGAACTGCTGCGGTCAGGCAAGCGATACCGGAGTCTTAAGGCGAGCACAGAAAGACTCAGAAGAAGCTTCTATCCCCAGGCCATCAGGCTGCTCAACGAACAATAAACACTAAGCAACAACCATCAAATGCACACGGCACACACATCCACACGCACACACTCACTTTTAAACAAACAACTCACTGCAGCACCCACTTTACACACTTTAGAACACCTAAACACACTTTACACTTTATATTTATTGGTAAAGGATTTGCACTACAACTCGTACACCTTACTGTAAATTGTACCTAAATTGTACCTCATCCCATTTCTGCTCTGCACTATATAGTATTGTATATTAGTACATTGCATAGTATATTGTATATTGTATGGTAACTCAGTTACTTCTATTCTGCATCGAACATTGTACATATGTCTATACTGAACACTGTGACCTCTATTTTACATGCTTTTTTTGTATTTTTGTATTTTTTAAACACGCATATAAACAAACATGACAACACACGATAAGATACACAAGCATTAATAGTGTATATCCAACGAAATTACCATTTATACCAATGTCTTATACAGGATATATCCCTAATACCTGTTATCTAAAAACCTACACACATATGCTCCAGCTCGAACCCCCCCCTCCCGGACCCCTCTTTGGATAGTACCTCCATTATCCCTCGCTCCTAACCAGACACTACCATTATAAGCTAGCTTTTATTCTCTCCACCACTTCTAACCACATTGTCATTTTGGATTCATTGAGACCCAGAATTCTTGCTGTAGATATTTCTTGATAAATCACATCGAGATATGTAAGAAACCAAACTTTCCGGCACATTTTTTCCGGTTGAAACCAGCGTGATGCGATCAGCTTTTTAGCTACTGTGATACCCGATAAAACCAATCTCTTTAGCTGTGGATGTACTGCAAACTCAAAAACATCATTCAATAGTAATACAGAGGGGTGTACAGGTATATTCCAAGATAAGAGTTTTGATAATTGTTGGGTCACATCTTTCCAGAATATCTTAACTGGTGGGCAGTCCCAGTACATGTGCATAAATGTCCCTTCATCCCCATTTGTACATTGGGAGCATTTAGAGTCTTGTTTAAGACCCATTCTGTTCAGTCTTATAGGAGTCAAGTATGTCCTGTGAATATAGTTAAGATTGATTTGTTGATGGTCCGGGTTCCTTGATGTAAGTTGGACATTTGCCCAGGCTTCTTGCCAATCAAAGTCACTTTCCAGGTCTGGTATATCCCTCCTCCAGACAGTCTAGTTGGAGGGTTTCATACGAGGACGTTAGTAATTGATGATAAAAATCTGAAACAACCTCTCGATGTCTCTCTTTCATAGAAGAATTTGTGGTATCTGTGATGTTCAATTGGTATGTCTAATGGAACACCGTGAGACTTCAAACATAGCCGTAACTGTATTTAAAAAAGCCATGTGGACTTGGTGAGATTAAATTTTTTGCATATTTCTCCATAACTACAAAAACCCTGTTTGTTAAAAACATCCCCTAATGAGTGTATGCCTTGCTCTTCCCATATAGGGAATCTTATAGGTCGTTTTTCAATCAAGAGTGCATTGTTATTGAATAAGGGAGTATGATTGTGCCATTTATGTGGGTTAGGATATTTTTTTTGTGTTTCACGCCATATCCGGATCGCATGAGTAATTATGGGGCCAAATTTCCGTTCACAATGCTTGATTGGTAGTTTAGTGTATGCTATGTCCTTCAGTCTATGTGGGGCTACTATGTTTTCTTCTAATTTTCTCCAGGATACTAATGCTTGGGGATCAAACCATGTTGTCAATGGTCTTAATGTGTACGCCTTAAAATAGTGGAAAAAATCTGGAAATGCCATGCCACCGTCTGCTTTATTTCTCTGTGCAGTGGATCTTTTTATACGTGGTGGTTTGTTATTCCAAATAAATTTGTATGTGGAGGAGTGTAATCTTTTCCAGTAACCCTCTGGAGGGGGTAACGGTAGCATTGAACTGAAGAAGTTGATTCTAAGTAGTACGTCCATCTTAACTATTGATATCCGTGCCTGTACTGAGTTTTTAAGTTTTGCCCACTTCTATTTTACATGATGCTATACTATTTTATTTCATACTTATCTTGTCTAGCACAGTCTCTGGAGCTTAACAGTAAGAAGCATTTTGTATAAAAGTATTCTGTACTTCTGTATGACAACTATTAAAGAAACGTGAAACTTGAAGCAACGATGAAACAAATGTAATGATTGTTTCGTTCATCGCATAGGCTATTTAATTTTAGCCTATTTTAATACAATTCAAATAATCAAATTGTGCTTAGAGGGAATTATTTTCACCAGACATTATGACCGGAGAGATTAAATATGTCGGACTTCAACAGATTTTGCCGGTCAAATACCGGTAATTACCGGCTAACGGAAACCCTGACACACACACACATACACACGTCAGGTATAGAAGCGACTGCTGACAACAGAAGCTATTTCTTCTATGAAAATTTGGAAAGTTGGCTCCCAATTTTTTTACACGCCAGAGTGGCTGAGTAGCCTCCGTAATTTACCAGCCAAAGAGGAAATCTACACGCCATTGGTGGGTGTTAATTTTGTTCCCTGTATGCCTTATTAACCCAAACCACTATTTTTCCTTGACTCAAATGTGTTTCATGAATGGCATTACTGTTCCTTGATTCAAATGACAACCTATGCGAGTAAATCTCCCATCTGCTTCCTAGCATCATATGTGGCCAGCTGTAACTTGAGACATGTCATTCAAGAGTTTTATTTGTCACATACATACACAAGACATGCAGTGAAATGTAGGTGGCTATGCCCGTCTCGATTGTGCAAAAAATACAAATAACAAAATAGAATATATAATATACATGTTAAAAAGTAATACGATTTCATCTAATTAATCGGCACAACTGACAAATGTATTCATGCTAATTGAACGTGTTCCTTTCCCAGAATCCCCCAGACTGGCAGGAGATCCTTGCTTACTTCCGTGGCTCAGAGCTCCAGAATTACTTCACAAAGATCCTTGAGGATGACCTCAAGGCAATCGTCAAGCCTCAGTATGTGGACCAGATCCCCAAGACAGTCAAGGTTAGTAAAGCCATAACACAACTTGTACTTTACACATCTTTAACTACTCTTAACACTAATGTTGGACACACAGGTAATGTTGTTTTACAATGATTAATATCTCAAAGAAGTTACCATTTCCTTTAAAAGCTGCCATTTTTATAAATAATTCTAATAGTCTAATCCAGCGCCTCTCAAACTACGGGTCGCGACCCAAAGTGGGGTCGCGGGTAGGTGACAGTGGGGTTGCGCATTGTAAAAAAAAAAAAAAACGAGCCCAACTCTGATCAAGTTTTCCACCTGGCAGCTGTTTGTATTTGTCTCGCCCCTTCATCAACGGAGGCCGACACAGTATTCCAATACACATCTCACTACATCCTGCGCATGTATAATCGCAGAGATAACGTCTCATCTTTTGTGTGTAACCTTGACACTCGCAATGGATAGGTTTGTTGTCAGAAGCGTAGAGAGAGAGAGAGAGAGAGAGAGAGAGGGGGGCGCGGAAAAACAACCCATTGCTTGGCAGAGAAATAATGATAATTAATGGTTGGCACAGCTGGCATATCTAGCCGAGATCTTTGACCACCTCAATGCGTTGAATCTGGGACTACAAGGTTGGGACACAGACCTGTTTGGACTTGCAGCTAAAATGGAGAGCTGGATGAAGGAACTCTTGTTTGTGGCACTCCAGGATAATCAGCGGATATTTGGGGGTATTTACTCAGCTTGGAGGAACAGAATGTTGCAAAAAAATATTTGAAGCCCATCTGTAGCCACATTGAAGGGCTCATTGAACAATTGAGAGAGCATGGACAATTTGGACAACTGGATCCTAGATCCGTTCATTATGCATCACGCAACGGGCCTCACTGTCTGAGCAGAGCAAATTGATCTTTCGTGTGACAAGTTTTTTTTATTATAATAAATAATAAATACAGATCTCTCCTCAGAGTAGAAGCGGATCTCCGCCTCTTTCTCAGCACAACGCAGCTACCTATCATGGAACTGTTCAAATGTACAAGCACACCCTTCCCATTGAGTAGTTTTTCTTTTGTTCTTAAAGCGCACGTGAGCGATTTTCTTAAAAAAAATCTGTTCTGGCAACATATTATGGCTAAATATGCCTTGTTTTATGTGTATACACAGAAACAATTATGTTGCTTTTGTTGATAGTATTAATTAATTTCATTGATAACAGTGCTGTAATTTCATTTTCTAATAAATATGCATGATCAAGTTCAACAACGTGTGCTTTTATTTTGATATTCCTTATTTTCACGCTGAAATTACACGATACATTAAGTGTGGGGTCGCCAAAAAAATCCTAAATAAAATGGTTGTGGTATAAAAGTTTGAGAACCCCTGGTCTAATCAAACTAAGCTTGTCAATAAGCAGATAATTGCAATTTATTTCTGTGTAATCTAACCCATCATTGCACTTTCACACAGTAATTAAACACACAAACACTGTAAATATCCTTGTAGTTTTACCACAATCTCCATAAGGTGTTTGAGGGACTGAGCTCCTGTGTGTCAGTCTAAAGATTGGTGAATAATATTGTTGAACGTCGTCCACTAGCTAATGGCTGTATCCCACTCTACCACCAGGGGAGCGTGGGTGCCATCCTGAGCAGAAAAGATGACACCAAAACTGAAGCCATTGTCTGTGAACAGCTTGGTATGTTTACATGATATTGTCCAGCTGTTACCTACACTCATCTGATCATTATTTTAACTTTGATAATTATTTTAACTTAAAGGGGCACCATGAAATGATGTAGATGAAAAAACATCATTACCTTGTCTTATAGGGACTGCTACCGTATTATTTCATGTAGCTGTTATTAACGTAATGCAAGGATTCAATGTCCCAGATGATCACTGGTGGCTATTCAAACAAATGTTTACTCTTAAAAACTGTTTTTGAATGTGTGAGGTTATGTGCAAAATAAATCTGCATTGTTTTTTGGTGAAGTGCCCCTTTAATCTGGACAAAGTGGCTGAGGATTCAGACATTAACCCTTTCACTACCACACTACAGAAGGTTAACCCTTTACTATCACACTACTGTGATAGTAAAGGGTTAACCTTCTGTAGTGTGGTAGTGATGGGGTTAATGTCTGAATCCTCAGCCACTTTGTCCAGGTTAACCCTTTACTATGACACTACTGTGATAGTAAAGGGTTAACCTTCTGTAGTAAAGGGTTAACCTTCTGTAGTGTGTTGGTGAAAGGGTTAACCTTCTGTATTGTCGCAGTGAAAGGGTTAACCATTCGGTAGTGTGGTAGTGAAAGGGTTAAGCAGATGTTTTTATTATTCAAATGAAATGATTTATTTAGAAAAGCGCCTTTAATTGATTGGACATTCATCCTCCCATCTTCATATACCGTACTTTTCGCACTATAAGCCGCACCTGACTATAAGCCGCAGCAGCTAAATTGAATGATGTGTACATATATAAGCCGCACTGGACTATAAGCCGCATGTGTTTTAATGTTTAATTACCATATGTAAGGAGTGGAGCCTGCGGCTTAATTTGACTCAACACGGGAAACCTCACCCGGCCCGGACACGGAAAGGCTTGACAGATTGATTGCTCTTTTTCGATTCTGTGGGTGGTGGTGCATGGCCGTTCTTATATTGAGCTTTAAGTTCCCACCTCTACAGAGAACGACTCCCACCTCTACAGAGAATGACTCCCATTGGGACACAATACTGTCGGACAAATAACAAGAATTAACTCATTTACAAGTTGTATTAAGTAAATAAGGGAACAGATAAATAACATTTCAATGCAGTAAAAAAAGCAATATTTCGATTTTCGGGTTGTCCACATATAAGCCGCACCGTTATATAAGCCGCATGCTCGAAAAATGGGGGGAAAAGCCGCGGCTTATAGTCCGAAAAGTACGGTACTATTGGTCTGGGAGTTTTATTATTTTTGGACAATTTACAGAGAACCACTCTTTTGGCAGTAGTTAATATTAGAAATGAAGGATCTCGTTCTAAAAGGCTGTATATGCATTTTGGACAAATCAATTCATATACCTCATATTCATTGTCATCTTCTGAAATGTTACTGTTGATATTCAGTTCTGAGGTTTACTCTTATGACCGCAATAATCTTATGAGAAGGTGCATTTTCTTTTCTTCTCTTGTGGATATCTCATTTGGGATGAACATAAATGTCACGCTCACCTGTCTTTCTGTCTCTCTCTCTCCCCCCTCCCTCCATCAATCTGTCAGATCTGACTCATCTCAGGGACAGGAATGTTGAGGACCTCTCGGGAGGGGAGCTGCAGCGCTTTGCCTGTGCCGTAGTCTGCATCCAGAGGGCCGACATGTACGGTTCACATGCCACGTCTAGCTACATCTCATCCAGATCTGCAGTGACTGACTGCATTTCGTTTACCATATCAGGCCATATTCAGCAATGTATTAGTGATTACTAGGGATGGGGTATGGGTACCGAATTCGGTACTTTTAAAGGTACTTACCGAAACACATCGGTACTACAGAGTATCGATTCACGTGAGATACTGTTACTTTTTTCTTTTCATGTCAATGTTCACACGCACAATACGCTTACCTAGGATTTGACTTGATTCAACAACAAAGCAGTCGGGGCAATGGCAAGCCGAAAACGGTCGAATGTGGTTATTTGAAGTTTGGATTTTTTTTTCTTCTTTTTTTACAACTGAGGTAGGTAGATTACATTTTTAGAGACTAAAGTACCGAAAAAAAGATACCGGTATCGGTTCAAATGTGAACGGTACCCATCCCTAGTGATTACTAATTTGATTAAAAGAAAAGGCAACAGCCCCTCGAGAGATTTCAAAACTAAATTATGTTGCTTAACACTTTGATTGCCGGAAAACGCTTTTTCACGTCATTCAGAGCCATGCTAAAGGTGCCGAGGACGCCGTAACTCGTCTTTGATATCAATATTTCAAAAATCTGTGATCGAAATCATATTTTCTTTCCGGAGCCCTGAGATGTGCTGGTGGGCTCCCACCAACTGTCTAACGGTTCGAGAGCGCCATCTGGTGGCCGATCGGCCAAGAGGGAGGGGCGCCCCAAACAGGAAGTGCTCATCCATATGAGCTCCGGGCACTCGCGTCCGGTAGCCGGACTCCATCTCAACACACTGGATGATCAATCGCTTGCCCTAACTCAATAAACAACGTTATTTGGACGTATATAGTATTATACAAGCTGGAAATGGTTCATCAGGATAAACATCCCATAATCGAAAACGGTCTACACCACGCTGATCGTCCCACGGCGCGAAGATGATACGGTAAGATTCAGCGTTATTTTTGAACGTTTTCCATATAAACTGTTATGATGAACATATGACCCACACTAGATGAATGATATAACGCTGCCCACGGAATTATAAACGATCCCCCGCCCATCCGGTCATCATCAGATCATACGTAGATCATTCTAGAAGTACGTCCAATTGAATTTTTTTATATCGCCCCGATTGCCATCAAACTGTATTTCATCATCAATATAATGCATTTGGGGCTATAGATCACGTTCTGGAGAAAGCTGCAGAAAGAGATGAAAACATACTTATACATTAGACCATACTTTACTATGAATATGTGAATGAAAACGTTTAACGTTGCTACACAATGAACAATACATATAGGACTTTGAATGGGCCCTAATAATGGCAATGTAGCAATAGAATTTAAAAAGTTATAGCCATGCAAAGAAGGGGTACTTCTCCATAGACAAATAGAGCTGGCAATCTATGGTATATCATGAATTTAACCCATGGCAATCAAAGTGTTAACTGGTCATTGGCTGAAGAAATGTACAGAAATGTCTAAAACTGACTAAATATATATTCTTGTATCACCGACATCGGATATCTTGCTAGCAAATATGTCAGAAAACGTGAAGCGAAAAGTGGATTGCAGTTAGAATGGCGTAATGTTACGCTGAAGCACAATATTGCTAAAGCTACAGAGGTGGCCTAATGTAAAACACACGTTATTGAACTTATTGATTATTAACTACAAATCACCACAATACTGCTAATCACCAGAGAGAACAAGATAAGAGGGATGGTAGTTCATGTGTACTCTTTGTGCATAACATTAGCTGGTACTATGTGAACAAAGAGTAGCTACTGATAATGAAGATGTTAATCTCACTCACCAACAGGAGACTGGGCAAAAGTGACTAGCAGTCTGTTATATTCCTTACAGCCTTTGTGTTGGGAGTCCCAGCAGGGACAGATAGAATTGCCCATTGCAAAGCTCCCAAAGTAACCTTAGTCCGTGAGTTGGCTAGTAGTCTGAGTTTGCTAACTACTTTCTCATCTCCAGACAAAGCTAATTGATCAGACTCAGCTGGGTCCAGCTCAATTACAATGGCGGACCTCAGCATATGTCTGCATAGGCATGTCTGTGCACCATAAAAATACTCATGACAAAACTGGTATTACCAAATGGCGCTCAATATCTGTAGAGCGCTTACTTTGAAGATCAAATGTTATGTGGCTACATTGATCCACTGTGTGTCCATCTATGTCTGTTTTTAATACATTTTCAATGAGTATCCATTTGTTGGACAGATAGTAGTTTGATTCTAATTTAAGCCTGAGTGGTCCGGTGCCGGTACGAAATTAATATCACGTCATAAATAGACCAATACAGTCCTTATTAATTAATGTTTCATTTCTTTTTCAAATGTAGCCCAGAGTAAAGACATAACCCTTATCAAAACGGCAGTCAAAATGTACATTTTCAGCACTACGTTTGTTTACCAATGATTTTTTTTTTTTTTTTTTTTTTAGCATTTTTTACAGCTTATATTGGTCACGCACGACCGACAGAGGAAGACATGCAGCAAATGTCACCGGGAGCGGGAGGCGAACCTGGGACGGCCGCGTAGGTGTGCGAGGCACTATGCGGTGCGCCACGAGGGTGCCCCATTTACCAATGATTTTAAGTGTTACTAGCGAAATATGAGTTTATAAATATCTCTGCGCATCCCGGTGGAAACCGGATGAATTAGACCGAAATAAAGGAAGCTGTCATACGTGTTTGTAGTCCTATGAAGAGACCCTGGGCTTTCGAATTTAAATAAAACTACACTACCCAGCTCACGCCAGCCCCTGTCAAACTTGGAGCCGCCTGGCATTAGGGTTGGGTACTGTTCACATTTGAACCGGTACCTGTCAATCGATACCGGTACAACCGGTACCTTTTTCCGGTATTTTAGTCTCTAAAAATGTAATCTACTTACCTCAGTTGTAAAAAAAAATTCCAAACTTCAAATTATTTATTTAGAACAATTTGTTAATATATATATATATATATATATATATATATATATATATATATATATATATATATATTATGGCTGTCCCAGACTAAGGATTTGGATGGTCGACTAGGATTGGCCAAAATCTGCCGTTAGTCGACTATTGGTCGACTTAAAAAAAAAAAAAAAATGTTTTTTTTTTTTTTTGGGGGGGGGTGCTTAATGTCTGAAGGAGTCGACTGAAGGCTTCTTGTCCTCTGCAAAAGCGTGCAATTGGTCCACTGATGGATACATCTTGATATTTGTCTAGTCTAGTGTGTTCATTAGATGGGTGAAATCCTCTTTCAGTGCCTCTGTGCCTGTTTTCATAGGCAGTTAGCCTCTGGTATGCGTGCCATTAGCGTTAGCCACGCTTCTAGGCCTATTTTCTTTTGGAAAGAATGATAAAAAAAAAAAATAAAAAAAATTATTATTATTATATTCGACTAAGAGGTTGGCCAGTCGACTACGGCCCCTTTCGACCGATTAGTCGACTAATCGATTAATAGGGGTCAGCCCTAATATATATATACGCATATCTTTAAAGGGGAACTATTTTACTATTTCTTTCACTATTTGGGCACTTTTACACAATTCCTGTGAGTCCTCTGTAATTTTTTTATTCGTTGTTTTGTATTTCTAATCAAGTCCTCAAAAACAGCATTTTTCGGGCGGCTACGTGACGTAGTGGGCAAGGCGCTCGTCACTAATGCGGAGACGCTGGGCTCGCCTGTTCGAGCCCAGCGCTCCACATTGCTTTCAGTTTAGCTGGTCGTTCATACTAATACACATTGGCCGTATTAGGGGGTGGGAAACTGATGGGTGGGGATCGGGCGTTGTGGACAGCGACTCCTACAGGTCGGTTGGTGTGCGCCTGCGTAGTAGAATCAGGAAGTGTCGGGGGCAGCGTGAGCCTCCCACGCGTTACTCCTCGCCACTGAGAGATCGAGCTGCGCAGGTGAAAAGATGCGACTGCTGTTACCTCAAGTACCGGAGGGGACTTGTGCTATGTATGACTTAGTCCACATTGCAGCCGGCTTGTGGGAGGCAAGAAACGGCGTTCGTGACAGGGGAGGGTTGAATTGGATGATACGAAATTGGGATGGGAGAAAATATAGAAAATGGGAGAAAAAGTGGAAAAAAAAAAAAAAAAGCATTTTTGAGCCTGGGCTCCAACCACTTGTGTGCAGCTCATCATGTACCTGATGCCACACAGCCACATTATCATGCAGCGGTGTCTCTCTGACATCACAAATCAGCGCAACCATCATAATAATATTGTTAACAATAACAATAATGATGTAATAATGTAAAAATGATCATTAAAAATACCTGATTATGAGGAAAAAATATTTACGATGCATGGAATATTCTTGAGGCACACTAGTTACAACTATATTTCAAACAGGCACTCCATGTCAAAAAGGTTGCTGACCCCTGCTCTAGTGTCTACTAGTCGATTTTGTGTTTTGAGCACAACGTTCATCATAGATCTAGCCTTTTAATTTTGCTCTCAAAGTGCACCAGATCGATGCATTTAACTTTAAAACTTAAAAAAAAATAAAAGCTCGCCATCAATCAGAAGCTAGCCACAAGACTTGCATTCACACTCTCCAGCACACAGCCTCCCTGCCTGGCACAACAACCACAACAGTAGGGTCTATAGTCAGTCAGGACAGTAGGCTCCCTTAAAACGCTAACGCTATTTATAAAATTTTATTTTTTTTGCTTTAATCCCTGCTTATCAATGACTTGCTTGCAGTCAACATGTACGAAACGGATTGTTTTTTCATCGGTACATTTCCGTTTTATACCGTTTTGAATACAAGTATAGTTTTGGAGATTTCAAGTAATTACAGAGAAAGACGCGATAATAGCCCTTTAGTGGAATACACAAAACATGTAATTTTTCCGCTGATTTATGAATCGTTTTCAAATAAACGCTAGATTATCGATAGTATTATGTGTCCTTATGTGGGCTGAAAAATCGCTTATCCGTGCCTTTCTCAGCGCCAACGGCACCCACACACAGACACGTTGTGATCGCTATGAAAAAAACATCTGATTAACCCAAGACTGGTTACATAGAGTCCTTACCTCACATCAGATGTTCTGCAAAAAGATTAATCCAATTCCTGATCGCCATTCCAAATATCGATTGTGTCCATTGATCCAACGTTATAGTCCAAAACACATAATCCACGCTCCTCCCAGCCTCCCCAGTCAATGTGGTAACACGATACTGCTTGCCCGAGAAGCAAAACCCCGACCGGATTTTCTTTTTATGCACATCCCCAGGCAATCCAATCCAATGATGTGCAATACCATCCGGGAGACGATAGGCGGCGGCATTTGCCCTTTTGCGAGCTCAGACCCATTCCCAACGATAACATCAGGTTGGATGGATGAAAATGAATGGATATCGCTAATAAAAGAAATAACGATTAAAACCAGACTATACTCGTGATTGGCGCTCAAGCGATGGCGAGTTAACCCGACTGTACTCGTGGTTGCCGTCCAATGAGTTAATGGGTTAAATGTATTTAATGACCAGTTTCTTCTTTCCCTCCTCAGCTTCATGTTTGACGAGCCGTCCAGTTATCTGGATGTGAAGCAGCGTTTAAAAGCTGCCATCACCATCCGGTCCCTCATCTCTCCCGACAGGTCAGTGCTACAGACAACACTCTGTAGGTGTTGTTAAACTCCAGATAATACTCTGTATATAATATCCTATTTTGGCTTGGTGTGTCGGCCTGATGCACAATGTGCAATATTAGTACATTCCTAACACATTGTGAAGTACGTATTCAGTCTAAGGCGACATTCTCCCTTTCTCTATCTTAAACAGATACATCATAGTGGTGGAACACGACCTAAGTGTCCTGGACTACCTGTCCGACTTCATCTGCTGCCTGTACGGAGTGCCCAGCGCATACGGAGTGGTCACCATGCCTTTCGGCGTCAGGGAAGGTAGCGGAAATTCTTGAAGTTGTCCGTTTCTCCATGCGAGTGATAGTAGATGACTTGAATTTTCATTGGTGTTCAATGATCTAAATAGCTAAATACCCTCTGTCCATAGTCGGAGAGGACAGTGATCTGACCCTATCTCTACCCAACTGGTCACTGAGCCAGTTGGTACACCTTCTGAATGTATGTCATCTGTGTGCCCCATGTTTAAAGGAACAACTTTTTGGGAAATTAGCTTATTTGCCATCTACCCTGAAGTTAGACAAGCAGATACATACCCTTTTCTTCTCTGTGCATGCAGAAGGCGTAGGGAACACCCACACCGTTAGCCTAGCTTAGCGTCATTCCCGGCGGCGACCACTGAAACTAGCATTCATTGAAGATATATATCTGTTCAGTCTGTTTTTGTAAGTGAATGTTCTTAATCACTTAACACATTCGGGGCCAGACCCGAGATATCTCGGGTTAACTCGTCGCCGCTTGAGCGCCAAACCCGAGAAAAGTCTGGTCTTCATCGTTATTTCTTTTATTCGATATTTCCATTCATTATCCATCTAGGGAGCCTGGTGTTATCATAGGGAATGAGTCTGAGATCCCAAAAGTGCAATACCGGCTGCATCCTACCAGGCGGCGGTATCGAGCACCCTTTGAAACTCTGTCTTGGGCTGTGCGTCGATTATGTAGGTCCGGGCGGACTTTTCCATGTCGGGCAAGGGGAGCGGTTGTCCCGATCGGCTTGAGGAGCGTCAAATGCTCCAAATGTTTATACGTTATATGGGATTTGGTCTAGTATACCGTAATTCCTCTAATAATGACCCGGGCTTGTATTTGTTTCAACTGTAGTGGGTACCAGGCTTTTATTGAAAGGAGGCATGTATAAGAGAGAGGCCTATATTTCTAATTGTCAAACGGATCATAATGAATAAATCCAACATTTTGTGTCAGTTTGAACCCAGTAAAATGTACTGGGTTTATTTATTGAAACCAAGTACTGTATGAAATAGTAAACAGTGCAATTACAGGTGGTCACTGGTCATTTCAACGTTTTCAAAGTGAAATCATGTAACTTTACCTGAGTAAAATAGTGCAATCACAATACTGGTATAAACAATTCTGAGGTAGGCTTACTCTCTTGGTAAACATTAACACTTTGGCGACCGATGGGCTTAGTCTAATTAGTGGCTAGAGGACCGGGGAATGTAAACAAACATGTGGGTTTTGTAACAACTTTATCTATGCTTTATAGCATACTAAGCATAGGTGTCAAACTCATGGCCCGCGGGCCAAATGTGGCCCGCCACGTCATTTGATGTGGCCCCCAAGAGCTCTGGTAAATATATATATATATTAGAGGTGGGCATAGAATAATTTTTTTAATCTAGATTAATCTATCTGCAATCCTGGATTTAATCTAGATTAAAATGGCTCAAAAAAAGAAAAGAAAAAAACCTGCCGAAGGCATTCAAAATATGTGTGTTCTACCCAAATAATGACCAGAAGTAAGTCCTTACTTTTTCTTTCCTCATGTTTCTCAGGCCAGGTGGCCCATTACACCATGAGCCCGTTTCCAAAATGCATTACAGACCGTTTGAAAAAGCTGTTTTGCTATGATAATTGGTAATGAAATATCAAAATAATGTTCAATAAGATGTACTTGTGTTTAATAAGTTGTTTTATTCAGAAGTTAACACAAATAAATAATATTACCAGTACAGTATCTAGCACACTCTCAGGAGCAAAACAGAAAGAATCATTTCAAACTTGAACTATGTGACATGGCTTGAATCAACTGCTCCAGTGGAGTTGCTCAGTGGCCAATGGTGTCAACTGTGGTTGTACTGGGCAGCTCCCAGGTGTGAATGGAACTGTGTGAATGTGAAGCAGGGCGTTCCTGAAAAAGAGCATCTGTGCTCAGCGAACCTACCCTGGGTAAATAAAGGTACATTTTTTTTTTTTTTTTTTTTTTTTATAAGATTAATGCGTTAATTATATTATCGCGCGATACTAGTAACGGCCCAGCTCTAATATATATATATATTTTTTAAACATTACTCTTGGGTTCAAAAATAGCGGCGTTAAAATAATTGTGGGTTAATGCGTTAATAAAGCTTTAACTTTGACAGCCTTAGTTATTACACATTCTTACACACAATCTTTTTGTAGAGCTAAATCTATACTTTATAGTATTGCTATCTGTCCATTCTCATTGTCAATTGAGTGCATAAACCGTCCCTTCAAAATGGCTTAAAGAAAAAAAAATCCATCAATAGGTTGTCATTTTATAGCGCAGTGAATATAAGCTTTATCGCAGATTTCGTCTCATATTTTCTGGAAAGTAGTTATGAAGCTAATTGCTACTAATGTTATATTCAACGGCATTTCCGTTTTATATATGCTAAAGAAATAACACAAACTGCATATGATCCGGGCTGTCCCAAAGCATGTATGGATGAAAGGGGGGCGGCCGGGGACGTCGATTAGTATTATTGATCACAGATAACGGTGTCCGTGTAACTAGCCACATTGTCCGATCGGCTACTTGCGTTACACAGCAAGCTCCAATCCGGCTGTAATTTAGGTGAAAAGGGTCTTACCGTCAGCCCGTGGGATACCCCCCAGCATTTCCCCGTTATCGATCTGCATCTGGTAGATCGATATGTCCATTGGTTGATGATGAATCCTCCTATTCCATGGTGAAATCTGCGATTCGAAACGTAATACACGGTGCATGATGTTCGTTCGGGATCAGGGTAATATGATCCTCCATTGGAAGGTAAAAAAAAATAAAAATCCATTGCCCACAATCCATACTGCAGTGGAGCGATGGCGCCTCTAAGAGGATCTGGCCGGTATTGCATGTTGTCGAGTCCACAGAGGAGGGTAGATCTGCAGAGCCGATCGGGGATCTTGATCCGGTTATTAATATGGAATAAAACAATAACAACTTGCCACGGCTATATACGTGCCTCTGGTCCACAACGCATGGCACCGAAACCCGTATAAACTCGTGGCTGGTCCTTAATGTGTTAACACCATACCATATGGTATTTACTGCACAGCCAGCATAACAACAATAACAAAATATTGCGGTGTAGAAACTTCTCTAGCCAACCTTTACTGGCCACAAACGCCTTGCCTTCATCACTCACTGTTGGGTAGATTTCCATTGCTTTTCTTTGTATCATTTTGTGCAACACATGGTTGTGTTTGTCGCGCAATGCATAAATCCACTCGGAAAGTAGTGTCTCCATCTCCTCGCTCACTTTTTTTCTCCCTCCTCCAGGGAGAAATGCGTGCTCTTTTACCGTCCGCTGCTTTCAGCTCATTCCTTTGTTTTTTCCAATATCGGATTTGTCTGGAATCAATGTTAAAGTGCTTTGCGGCTTTCTCCCGAATGCTCCGCTGCATACCTCAAAACGTCCTCTTTAAACTTAACGTGTTTGTTTCGTCTCTGTTTAGTACCGGTAGCCATGCTTGTTCTGTTGTTGTTGTGTTGCGTTCTGTGCGCGACCCGTGTTCCATATACGGAAGTAAGGGGAGGTTCGCTCACGCGTATATTAGTAACCCGGCTTGTATTAGGAGGTCGGCTTATAATTGCTTATTTCAACAGTGCACCCGGTCATTAATAGAGAGTCGGTTTTTAATTGAATACAGGTCACTATTAGAGGAATTACGGTATTTCCTGGAAGGCAAGATACAGGGCGCTAAGCTAATAACATTAAATCGAACTGCGTTTCGGCACTACAGAAGCTAAAACTCAAAATGCATATTGTCTGTATTCATGGTCCACCATGAATGTATGAAAGGGGGGGGGGGGGGCGGGGGACGTCGTTTCTGATTATTGATTACCAATAACGCCGTTAGCCACATTCGCTGATCGGCTGGTTGAGTATGATAACAAGGCCTGATCAGCATTTAATTTACGTGAAAAAGATCTTACCGTGGGCCGGTTGGATCCCCAAAAGGATTTCCCAGTTATCGATCGCCATCTGGTAGATCGATATGTCCATTGGCTGATGATATATTCCTTTACTGCATAGTGAATTCGGCGTCGCAATAGGTATTCCAAGCAGTGTTGGGCAAGTTACTTTTAAAAAGTAACTAGTTAAATTACTTACTCAGTTACAAATTATAAAAGTAACTAGTTACTTCAGAAAGTAACTATTGCGTTACTTTCATTTTTCTTTTTTTACATAAACAACATACACAAATCTAAACTATTTTAATGTTGCTGTGGGACAAAGTGAGACTAGCCTCCAATCAAATGCCATGTATGTAGATATTATAATTACTATGTTTATATAGTGGATCATACAAATACAATAGATGTTTTGGAACTTTTGATATGTATTGCCCCTCAACAGGCCACAACTGGGCAACATTAAATTATGCTTGTTAACACTGAGTGCCGGGACCCGTCTTTAGACGTCTTTCCTGGCCATGCTAAAGTTGCCGGGGGACGCTGTACAGCGTCCTTATATCAATATTTCAAAAATCTGCGATCGGATTCATAATGTCCCTCCGCTGGCCTGAGATCCACCAGCAGGACCCACTGAGCTCTCTGGCGGTTCAGGAGCGCCATCTGGTGGCCGATCGGCGCAACCGCTTAACAGGAAGCGCAGTAGAGGTTTTGCTGGTCGGCCATATTACTTCCGGGCACTCGGTATAGGTTCCGGCACTCTAGCTCGTCACACTACATAGCGATCGATTGCCAATAACTCGATAAACAACATGATTTGGACGTATATACCATTATACAAGCTGGAGATGGACCGGGTAATAATATATCCCATAATGATAAAATTTCTACTCGACGATGATCGCCCAACGGCGCGCGGAGACTGGGGTGAGTTTCAGCGTGTAACGTTACTGTCTTCGATAATAACTGATATTATCAACATTTGACCCACATTAGATGATTGGTATAACGCTGCCCACGGAATTATAAACGCCCCCTCGCCCATCCGGTCAACATCAGATGACGTGTAGTAACTTCTAGAAGTACGTCTAGTTGGAATTTTTTATATCGCGCTGATTGCCATCAAACTGTATTTCATCATCAATATAATGCATTTGGGGCTATATATCACGTTCTGGAGAAAGCTGCAGAAAGAGATGAAAACATACTTATACATTAGACCATACTTTACTATGAATATGTGAATGAAAAAGTTTAACGTTGCTACACAATGAACAATACATATAGGACTTTGAATGGGCCCTAATAATGGCAATGTAGCAATAGAATTTAAAAAGTTATAGCCCTGCAAAGAAGGGGACTTTCTCCATAGACAAATAGCGCTGGCAATCTATGGTATATCATTAATTTAACCTTAGGCAACCAAAGTGTTAAGCACTATACCAAAAATAAATAACATATATACTGATTGATTGAACATTTTCATTAACAGATTGCAGAATGGGTACAGCAGTACGGCTCAATACACACAATTGTTAAGGGGATGCAGATCAGAGAAAGACTTTCGTCTTGTTTACATCAGGGTCCCCCATTTTCAATCCATGACATTTATGACATACACAACATACAGATATAATAATCGAATCATTCTAAACCAGGGGTCTCAAACTCAATTTACCTGGGGGCCGCTGGAGGTAGAGTCTGGGTGAGGCTGGGCCGCATCAAATATTCCAAAAAAAAAGGGTTTAAACTAGTATTCCAAAAAAAAGTACAACTGATCCAATCTTCTCACAAACAAACTCACTAAAACCTCACAAACACCAGCAACTGAGCATTCTCAGTGGTGTCAGTGGACTCATCCACAGCTATGGAAATGCATGTGCATTTTTTTAACAATAATTCTGCTTGCAGCTTGATATGATTTCATTCCATTTATTTTTGTGGTTCTTAGCACTGAATTCTGAGGAAAGGCTGCATCAAAATAACTGTGTTTTGTTTGGCTTCAAATTGCCACTCTTCACAAGAGCTACCGTTTCTTGGTGCTGGGAGGATGCACGCATATTTTTTAGTCCATGCACCATTGAATTGCAGCGATTTTCACTGTCTACTTTTCTTTTACTTTCTTTGAACATGCCACATTTTTCTACTAACTGCCTGCTGGCGAAACTAGGCTACTAGCTACATTTATCTTATCTCACAGGGATACAACTGGGAATGAGGTTACTAGCTACAGTACCTGCAGATTAGACTACCTGTCGATGTGCTGTCAACTCGCTCTGACTCGGCCCCGCTGAAAGACAACATGCATTCCGTGAAGACCCGCCCTACTCTGCTCTGATTCGCAGACTGTGGGTGGGGGGGGAGACACGCTGACGGGACGCTGAATGTGATTGATCCAGAGTAGACAGACACAGACAGTGGAGCAGTGCTTGCAGAGGAGATGAGTGGAGAATTTGCGCACTAAACAAGGAAGAACATATTGCCCCTCAGCGCAGATATCTGTCTGATGAAAGAAACAGGTTCATTCATAGTAACGCGCCGCATTTATTTGCAGTAACGGTAACGGCGTTATTGAGATTGGAAGAGTAATCCGTTAGATTACTTGTTACTGAAAAAACTAATGCCGCTAGTAACGTCGTTACTTATAGCGCCGTTATTCCCATCACTGATTCCAAGCTACAGGCTACACGTATAGATTCCAGCTAACCGGAAACTCCATTGAAAGTATAAAAAAAAAAAAAAAGCACCGTTCTGCCACAGGGAACACTGCATTATCGAGACAGCGCCCCTACGAGGATCTGGCCGGTAATGCACTTTTCAGAATTCCAAGAGTAGGGTAAATCTGCAGTGCCGCTCGGTGACATTGAGTAGGTTATTAAAATGGAATAAAAGCCAAAACAACCTTGCCACGGACATGTCCGTGGTTGGCCCTCTACCGTTGGATCCGAAACATGGACATGTCCGTGGTTGGCCGGGAACCAGTTAAACAGACAACATAACATATATCGAAGTGCTTGACTTAAACTTAAACATAACATATGAAAGTGCTTGACTTAAACTTAAAAGTATCTTGTAGCCAGCGTTTCCGTTAGAACATATTCGTGCCGGTCTGGGTGTCCTGCAAGATTTCTATCACCGGACATATTCGAGATATTCCGGTCAGAGTTTTAAACAGCAGTCTATTATAATCACATTTTTATGAGCTAACGAA
Source organism: Notolepis coatsorum (assembly GCF_963971535.1). NCBI lineage: Eukaryota > Metazoa > Chordata > Actinopteri > Aulopiformes > Paralepididae > Notolepis > Notolepis coatsorum. The sequence continues at coordinate 78,947,840 of NC_140171.1, read as the reverse complement.
TTCCGTTATAATTGGACATGTGTATTAACACTTTGACTGCCATGAAACGTCTTTTCACGTCATTGCTGGCCATGCTCAAGTTGCCGGGGGACGCTGTACAGCGTCCTTATATCAATATTTAAAAAAATCTGCGATCGGATTCATATGTCCCCTCCGCTGGCCTGAGATCCACCAGCAGGACCCACTGAGCTCTCTGGCGGTTCAGGAGCGCCATCTGGTGGCCGATCGGCGCAATCGCCAAACAGGATGTTGAATAGAGGTTGTCATGGCGACCGTAGTACTTCCGGGCGCTCGCTATAGTTCATGGGACTCTGGCTCGTCACGCTACACGGTGATCGATTGGCAATAACTCGATAAACAACATGATTTGGACGTATATACCATTATACAAGCTGGAGATGGACCGGGTAAAAATATATCCCATAATGATAAAAATTTCTACTCGACGATGATCGCCCAACGGCGCGCGGAGACTGGGGTGAGTTTCAGCGTGTAACGTTACCGTCTTTGATACTAACTGCTATTATCAACATTTGACCCACATTAGATGATTGGTATAACGCTGCCCACGGAATTATAAACGCCCCCTCGCCCATCCGGTCAACATCAGATGACGTGTAGTAACTTCTAGAAGTACGTCTAGTTGGAATTTTTTATATCGCGCTGATTGCCATCAAACTGTATTTCATCATCAATATAATGCATTTGGGGCTATATATCACGTTCTGGAGAAAGCTGCAGAAAGAGATGAAAACATACTTATACATTAGACCATACTTTACTATGAATATGTGAATGAAAAAGTTTAATGTTGCTACACAATGAACAATACATATAGGACTTTGAATGGGCCCTAATAATGGCAATGTAGCAATAGAATTTAAAAAGTTATAGCCCTGCAAAGAAGGGGACTTTCTCCATAGACAAATAGCGCTGGCAATCTATGGTATATCATGAATTTAACCTTAGGCAACCAAAGTGTTAATTACATCAAGCGAAGAATGAGAAATTGATTTGCAGAATCAAATTACTATCTCTCGCCTCTCAAGTTAGTGCGATACGCTACCAGCATCAAGCTCCCGCCCTGCAGGCTTGCGCTGCAGCAGCTGTCACACGCACCCCCAAATGAATCTCGAGTAGACATCGCTTCACCTCGTTGTATCAGACACGTCACACATATCATAATGTTCAACTTCACACACAGCAAACTGTAGTTGATCATCACATTGCCTCGTTTGCTAGCTCGTCGCCACATGCAGAGAGGACGAGCCAGTGGAGCCACATGCGTGTAACGCATTTGTTAATTTCATTATAGGTTATAGCCTACATTTAGTTATAATCAATAATATGCATTACTATGTGACACGGCAGTCAACCAACAGTTGCATATGATTAAAAATGTCAACACTCACTCACCCCGTCTCTCGTTGTTTGTGCCTATCCGTTTTGTACCTGCGACGGCTGCGAGAACAGCGACTTTAGTTGCTGGTTCGACTTTAATAGATCCCCATTGGAACAGGCGAGGCTCGCAACGGTAGCAGCAGACTGGGGATGCTCTTTGTGGTTCAATCAATAAATTAATAGTAAAAGTACGCTCGACATTTTTGTTTCTTTTCCGCGGGAGCCACCACGGAGCGTCAGCGGTCTCTGTGACTTCAAGTTCAGAAGACTCATCTTCGTTGTCATTATTAGACCTGCTTGTGCTTGGTTTCATGAAATATTTACTAAGCTTAGCTTGTTTCGCCATCTCTCTCTCTTCCTCGTATACCTGTTTGTCGTTATGGTGGCCAGAGCGTGCAGGCTCAAAAAAAAGAAAAATAAGTTTCACATCTGAGCGGCGCCATCCTATCAGAGTGAAGCAACAATTAAACTGAAAATGGAATTATTGTTTCGTTCATCGCATAGGCTATTTAATTTTAGCCGATTTTAATACAATTCAAATAATAAAATTGTGCTTAGAGGAATTATTTTCACCGGACATTAAGACCGGAGATATTTAAATATTCGGACTTCAACATATTTTGCCGGTCAAATACCGGTAATTACCGGCTAACGGAAACGCTGCTTGTAGCATACAAAATAACTCAACAGAATAGTCATAATTTAGAAAAATTCACGTATAATTTTTTTTGTTTTTTTATTAATTAATTTATTGGCCAGCCCTAGTATTAATCCATCCCTAATCAATAGTATAATGTTTCCAACCACATGACCAGAAATGTAAGTTAAAAAAGAACCCCCTTCGTTCCTCCTCTCGTCCCCAGGTATCAACATCTTCCTGGACGGATACGTCCCCACAGAGAACCTGCGCTTCAGAGAGACCTCGCTGGTGTTCAAGGTGGCTGAGACGGCCAACGAGGAGGAAGTGAAGAAGATGTGTCGCTACCAGTACCCCCACATGAAGATAGCCTTGGGCGACTTCAGCCTGGAAATCCTGGAGGGAGAATTCACAGACTCTGAGATCATGGTCATGCTGGGAGAGAATGGTGAGAGGGCGAGCAAGTGTTTCTGAAATAGTTAGTGATTTTTCCATATAATGGTGTATATTTCATTTATTTTCATTTCAAACCTTTATTTCAACTCGTACGACACTGAGGTTACCCTCATTTACAGTGACGATGAGCTTACAACACAAAGACAGTTTGTCAGCAAATTCATACATATAGGCAGGCACAAAAAATAAGAATAGACAATAAAAATCAGCTAAGACGGTTACAAGTCGACGACTCGACGCACAGTAGTCTGACATCATTCTTTTAAATGTAGCATAAGAAGGAAGAAGCTTCAGAGTCAGTTGGAGGGCATTCCAGGTGTTGGAAGCATCAAAGGAAAGAGCTGTTTTACCTAGTTCAGAGCAAACTGGGTAGAATGATCGACAAAGTCCAGAGGTTTATCAAATGTATTTGTATAGACCGAAATCACAACAAATTGCCCCCATGGGCTTCAGAGATCAAGAAGAAACATCACAATAGATCCAGAACAAAAACCACCATACAATCCACATTTTGCAACACCCACAGACTTTCCCCAATGAAGATGAGGAATGACTCCCTAAAACATAGCAATAGGAGAACAAACACCACAGGCGCTGTGTTGGGGAGAAACCTCAGAGGGCTGTTCAAAGGGGATGCCCCATCAGGATGTCAGTGATATTATAGTGTTGGATGGATGGAGAATAGAACAAGCGAATAATTGGTATGTGTATGTATATATTAACACATTCCTTGCCAGCCATTGTACCCATCAAAGTACCCTCTCTGCCAGCGCTATAAGTCTATGGAGATGTTTACCTTCTTTGCAGGGCTTTAACCATACAAAAATACCTTCTAGAATATATTTATCATTTTCTGCAGTAATTCCTAGAACGTGAGTTATAGGCCTAAACGCATATATAGATTATCGATTGGCGTTTCTTCCCTATACACGCTATATAAAAAAAATGCAACTGTATATGATCGGTATACGTTATGCTTCATCATGCGTAAAGGGAGGGGTCGTTTATAATTCCCAGATCATCAGTAAATGCTTTATGTAGGTTGGGTGATATATTGATCAGATCGGTTTGCTCACAAGGAAACTCACAATCGGGTTGAAAATAACGTTATATTCCTCTTACCGTGGGTCAATGAGACTGGCGGTGAAAGATCCCAAGTACACGACGCCGATTGCCTAGGTCCATTTCCGGTTTGTATGTCGCAATAAACGCCGAAATCATATCGATTATTAAGTTTAGAAAGCGATCCATTATGTACATAATGTCTGTCGGGAGTCCTGCAACGAGATGTGACTGTCGGATGATTTTCATCAACGCACATCGGCCACATCCTGTAGGCGAGTGTAACTTGCCCAACCATCCACCAGGCGGCGGTATTGAGCCGTCGTTGCCGTCGCCTATAGGGTCCAGCTGCAGCGTCGCGGGTGTATATATGAATTATGAATGCCATGGCGAAAAAATTAAATATTGATCTCAATAACGCTGGACAGCGTGGTCTGGCGCTCAACGCATGGCGGCCAATAACGCTGGAAGGTGATTTTGGCGCACAATGTGTTAAGGCTGTCAATCGATTAAAATATTTAATCTGATTAATCGCATGATTCTTCATAGTTAACTCACGATTAATCACAAATTAATCGCATATTTTTTTATCTGTTCTAAATCTACCTTAAACTGATCTTTTTCAAGTTTTAATACTCTTATCAACATGAGCGTCAACAAATGCTTGCTTTATGCAGCCATTTGACACAAAAGGATGACCCTCATGCATTGCAAATTTGCATCAAATTCAAAATGTTGAAAAAAATTCAGAAACGAACGGTATCAATGAGTATCAATAATACACCTGAGTGAAGTCTACAAAACTATTTTCTTTACGTTAATCTCGCAATAAAAAAAATAATGCCGTTAAAAGAATTGTGCGATAGCGCGTTAATAACGCGTTAACTTTGACAGCCTTAGTATATATACATGTAATAAAACATATATACATACATACATAGTAGCAATAGTATCTAAAGTATATAAGAACATTAAAAAAAATTTATAATAATAGAGCCAATAACAAAATAGCATAGGAATGAATACAAGCACTGGTATGAAACATTTTAAGGCTCAAATTTTAAGAGTTGAAGCCACGCAACATGCCTATAAATCACATCACCATAGTCAAAAATGTATAAGAAAACGGCTTCATTAATCCTCTTTCTACTACCGGTAATCACAGGAAATTAAATCACTTAAATGAACATTTCTCATCGAGCCACAAGCAAAGATAATTATACTCAGTGACTCTGTTAGAATCACTTACGATAGGTACTTCATCATAATCAACATGTCTGGCTCTGGAGTATAGATTTAGTTTTACTAACATTGAGGACTAATTTAACCTCTTAAGCCCTGTCAGAAGGAAGCAACAGTTGTGATTGGAGTCATCAAGAAAAGAGGGTAGAGTTTCAGATGGGTCCATTGCAAACTACACTCTGTGTCAGTAGTCTGAGAGGACAATGATTTGCCTCAATTTGAGTTTTGCTACAGTGAACACCGACTGGACTTTTAATTAGGCGCTCTCTACCCATGGGTCTGCCTCTGAGCCAGTTGGTACACTTTTTTTTGATCCACTTTTCTCCTTATTTTTCTCCCATCCCAATTTCGCCTCGCCAATTCTCCCTTCAATTCTCCCCTCCTCTGTCTCGAACGTTGCTAGACTATGCCTCCCACTGGTCGGCTGCAGTGAGGACCAAGCCTTGCATCACGTGTCCCCTCCGCGTGAATACTTTCGGCAACCAACATGCCCTTCCGCGTTGCTCTGATTGGCCAGCGATCGGCCAGCCCTCTACGCTCGTTTTCCCCCTACGCCGGTAACGTGCGCATGCGCATTTTCTTTTTGATGGCACTCACACGCCAAGCAGCTTTTCGCCACACAGCTGGATACTATTGCACAAAGCCACAAGCTGTGCAGCTTTTAATAGCAGGTTTTAATAGGTTTTGCCGCAGCCGCGGCAGGTTTTAATAGGTAAAATTATGCATTCGTCACTACTCTCTATATCAACACATTAATAGGTTTTGCCGCTGCGGCATTATGCATTTGTCACTACTCTCTCTATATTGACGCATAGCCACCAGCTAATATACGTTCCACAAACGCTCCACACCTCCACAAACATCCCGCAGCACAGACGCACACATCCGCACACAGCAGCACAAACATTCCCCACATTTAACATTCACAAACGCACAATATTGAAACATAAACACCGCATAACGTTAAACACTAACACTACGATACCCAGAGCTCATCGCGCAAACCGGAAGCGGACATACGTAATCTTTCCTCACCGCGTCACTCTAACGTTACCTCACCGGCAACTTATCTAATTTAACAGAAAATTAAAACATCTTTTCAAAATCTTTCTTCACATCTATATTTGTAAATTCCACATAACCTTAGATCTTGTTCTTTAAACATTACGTAGGCCCCTTACCCGCTCGCGAATTGAACTCCACCCCATACGTTAAGCTAAAACCAAAGATTTTCGCCCATCACCCCGTTTTAAACAGCGTAAATACGACATTTCTCCGTTTTTAAAGCAATCAACTTATATACGCCAACTCCCCCACACCTTAGCTAGTATCCCTCCGTTTTTAACAACAATCCGACGGTCGCAACATATTTAAAACACATAATATTCATCGCTAGTCATTACACGCCAAACCCCGCCGCTCTCGCAAGACGCTCGTATTTTCAAACCTCTTTGTCTAGTTTAGCGACACGACAATTCAACATTACTTTTACAGTTATACTGTTTATTAAAACACACACGTATTTAACAACGACCTCAAGTACTTCCTATTTAGCTCCTGTATCATAACACAAGCGTATTTGTACGCTCTGTAAACGAGCACCTGGGGGAGCCTCATGCGCGGCGTAGGGGGTAAACGAGCGTAGAGCGCTGGTATTCACGCAGGAGAGCGCTGGCCAACACTGGCCAATCAGAGCAACGTGGAAGGGCATGTTGGTTGCCGAAAGTATTCACGCGTCCCCTCCGGTACACGAGGAGCCAGCTGTCGCATCTTTTCACCTGAACAGCGCGATCTCTCAGTGGCGAGGAGTAACGCGTGGGAGGCTCACGCTGCCCCCGATACTTCCTGATTCTGCTGTACAGGCGCACCAACTGACCTGTAGGAGTCGCTGTCCACAACGTCCAATCCCCACCCACCGGCTTTCCCACCCCTAACACTGCCAATTGTGTTAGTATGAACGACCAGCCAAGCCGGTAGCAATGCCGAGAGCTGGGCTCGAACCCAGCATCTCCTGCGTTAGTGGCGAGCGCCTTGCCCACTACGCCACTTAGCCGCCCCAGTTGGTACACTTTTTGAATGCAGTGTTAGATTAGGTGGTCTTCAGCCTCTAATCAACTCATCACCTGCTGACTTCCCTCTGCGTTGTGTTTGTGTCATCTGTTGATGGTTATCTTACTGGCTGTCACACTGTATCACCCCGCTGGTACATCCGTAATCAGAAGAATCAACACTGGAAATGTGGTCTCTTTCCTTGATGGTTATGTTTATTTCATAAACATAAGACTCGTACAAGATGGAACAAATTGAAAGTCTTTGAAAGGTGAAGAAACTAAATGTATAATTCTATCTCTTGATGGAAGCCTGTCCTGTTAGCCGGAGATAGCTATCTGTCCTATTAGCCGAAGCTAGCTCGTCCTCGTGGTCGGGGTTTCCCTTCCCCCTCTCCCAACCCTCATCCGAGAGCTGGGAGCTCCGCTCCTGTCTCACTGTCAACTAGGCTTGGGCGGTATGACGGTATTACGGTATACCAGGATATTTCGAAATCCCGCCGGTATGATTCTCAATACCGTGACGTCACAGACTGCTATTACACTGACACAAGTTGATTGTAGTGCACAGCACGCACCAGCAGAGGGTTACGTGGCCATCGTTCTGTGAGCTAGCGTTGATACCTGGCTGCTGCGGGCCAGAGTCATGTAATATAATTATATTATACGACTGGTGCGGGCTAACTGGCCATCGTTCTGGGAGCTAACGTTAGTAGCACTAGGTTGCTGCGGGCTAACTGGCCATCGTTCTGGGAGCTAACGTTAGTAGCACTAGGTTGCTGCGGGCTAACTGGCCATCGTTCTGGGAGCTAACGTTACTAGCACTAGGTTGCTGCGGGCTAACTGGCCATCGTTCCGTGATTTGTTTACTTGGTAACACGGGTTGCTAAGGAATTTAGGTTCGAGGTTGAAGAAAGTGCACTTTTAGGATGAAAGAACGGCCCTAATGTCAACGTGTTTCAATATAAGCGTTATGTATGGTGATAACGAGTATATTGTTAGCTCCGCTAACTTTCTTACAGGCCCCGTCTGTGACTCTCTTACAGGCCCTGTCTGACTCTTACAGGCCCTGTCTGACTCTCTTTGACTCTCTTACAGGCCCTGTCTGACTCTCTTACAGGCCCTGTCTGTGGCTCTCTTACAGGCCCTGTCTGTGACTCTTTGACTCTCTTACAGGCCCTGTCTGTGACTCTCTTACAGGCCCTGTCTGTGACTCTCTTTGACTCTCTTACAGGCCCTGTCTGTGACTCTCTTACAGGCCCTGTCTGTGACTCTCTTACAGGCCCTGTCTGTGACTCTTACAGGCCCTGTCTGTGACTCTTACAGGCCCTGTCTGTGGCTCTCTTACAGGCCCTGTCTGTGACTCTCTTACAGGCCCTGTCTGTGACTCTCTTACAGGCGCTGTCTGTGACTCTCTTACAGGCCCCGTCTGTGACTCTCTTAGAGGCCCTGTCTGTGACTCTCTTAGAGGCCCTGTCTGTGACTCTTACAGGCCCTGTCTGTGACTCTCTTACATGCCCTGTCTGTGACTCTCTTACATGCCCTGTCTGTGACTCTCTTACAGGCCCTGTCTGTGACTCTCTTACATGCCCTGTCTGTGACTCTCTTACAGGCCCTGTCTGTGACTTACAGGCCCTGTCTGTGACTCTCTTACAGGCCCTGTCTGTGACTCTCTTACAGGCCCTGTCTGTGACTCTCTTACAGGCCCTGTCTGTGACTCTCTTACAGGCCCTGTCTGTGACTCTCTTACAGGCCCTGTCTGTGACTTACAGGCCCTGTCTGTGACTCTCTTACAGGCTCTGTCTGTGACTCTCTTACAGGCCCTGTCTGTGACTATCTTACAGGCCCTGTCTGTGACTCTTACAGGCCCTGTCTGTGACTCTCTTACAGGCCCTGTCTGTGACTCTTACAGGCCCTGTCTGTGACTCTTACAGGCCCTGTCTGTGACTCTCTTTGACTCTCTTACAGGCCCTGTCTGTGACTCTCTTACAGGCCCTGTCTGTGACTCTTACAGGCCCTGTCTGTGACTCTTACAGGCCCTGTCTGTGACTCTTACAGGCCCTGTCTGTGACTCTTACAGGCCCCGTCTGTGACTCTCTTACAGGCCCCGTCTGTGACTCTCTTACAGGCCCTGTCTGTGACTCTCTTTGACTCTCTTACAGGCCCTGTCTGTGACTCTTACAGGCCCTGTCTGTGACTCTTACAGGCCCTGTCTGTGACTCTCTTACAGGCCCTGTCTGTGACTCTCTTACAGGCCCTGTCTGTGACTCTCTTACAGGCCCTGTCTGTGACTCTCTTACAGGCCCCGTCTGTGACTCTCTTACAGGCCCCGTCTGTGACTCTCTTACAGGCCCTGTCTGACTCGTACAGGCCCTGTCTGTGGCTCTCTTACAGGCCCTGTCTGTGACTCTTACAGGCCCTGTCTGTGACTCTCTTACAGGCCCTGTCTGTGACTCTCTTACAGGCCCTGTCTGTGACTCTCTTACAGGCCCTGTCTGTGACTCTCTTACAGGCCCTGTCTGTGACTTACAGGCCCTGTCTGTGACTCTCTTACAGGCCCTGTCTGTGACTCTTACAGGCCCTGTCTGTGACTCTCTTACAGGCCCTGTCTGTGACTCTCTTACAGGCCCTGTCTGTGACTCTCTTACAGGCCCTGTCTGTGACTCTCTTACAGGCCCTGTCTGTGACTTACAGGCCCTGTCTGTGACTCTCTTACAGGCCCTGTCTGTGACTCTCTTACAGGCCCTGTCTGTGACTCTCTTACAGGCCCTGTCTGTGACTCTCTTACAGGCCCTGTCTGACTCTTACAGGCCCTGTCTGTGACTCTCTTACAGGCCCTGTCTGTGACTCTCTTACAGGCCCTGTCTGACTCTTACAGGCCCTGTCTGTGACTCTCTTACAGGCCCCGTCTGTGACTCTTACATGCCCTGTCTGTGGCTCTCTTACATGCCCTGTCTGTGGCTCTCTTACAGGCCCTGTCTGTGACTCTTACAGGCCCTGTCTGTGACTCTCTTAGAGGCCGCGTCTGTGACTCTTACAGGCCCTGTCTGTGACTCTCTTACAGGCCCCGTATGTGACTCTTACAGGCCCTGTCTGTGACTCTCTTACAGGCCCCGTCTGTGACTCTTACAGGCCCTGTCTGTGACTCTTACAGGCCCCGTCTGTGACTCTCTTAGAGGCCGCGTCTGTGACTCTCTTACAGGCCCCGTCTGTGACTTACAGGCCCCGTCTGTGACTCTCTTAGAGGCTGCGTCTGTGACTCTCTTACAGGCCCCGTCTGTGACTTACAGGCCCTGTCTGTGGCTCTCTTACAGGCCCTGTCTGTGGCTCTCTTACAGGCCCTGTCTGTGGCTCTCTTACAGGCCCTGTCTGTGGCTCTCTTACAGGCCCTGTCTGTGGCTCTCTTACAGGCCCTGTCTGTGGCTCTCTTACAGGCCCTGTCTGTGGCTCTCTTACAGGCCCCGTCTGTGGCTCTCTTACAGGCCCTGTCTGTGACTCTTACAGGCCCTGTCTGTGACTCTTACAGGCCCTGTCTGTGACTCTCTTACAGGCCCTGTCTGTGGCTCTCTTACAGGCCCTGTCTGTGGCTCTCTTGCAGGCCCTGTCTGTGACTCTCTTACAGGCCCCGTCTGTGACTCTCTTACAGCCTGAGTTGAACAAACACACACACACAGAGGAGATGTCTGTCTCATCTATAGATATTTACATTATATACACATCTGAAAAACAAGTGCTATCTTTCAACAGTATGTGAACTATATATGTCATGCTTTAAGGTACAAATAAATTCATATTCATTTTATAGCCCCAGAATGCAGAATTTGCATAGAGAATCGTGACTCAAAGAATTGAAGGTGAATCATGAGATTCCCAAATATTTCAACCCCTACTTGTAATATAATTTTAGTAATGGGGATATTCTTATGATATTCTTATGATATTCTATTTTAACCTCTTAAGCCCTAGCCATATTTTCTGAAATTGCTCCACTTCTACAAGGCCCATTTGCATGTTCTTGGTATCTATGGACCTCAGGGAATGTATTCCCAGTCTCAGAAATATTGTGTCTGTTACTATGCTTGAGTAAATTGTAATGAACCAAAGGAGAATATCAATTATTTTATTTGTATTTTTTCCATTTTTGAATGTGAATAACACCATGCTAACATTGACCAGACATGAATAATTGCCACTGAGCTCATTCAGCACCTCCTTGAGATCAAATGTACTAAAAACCTAAGCAAATTAACAAAGGGCAGATGATTTACAGGGATTTTGTATGAAAATCATGTCAATATAGAGAACTTCCGTTGTCTGGCTGCTGTGAGCTGAGATTTTTATAAGCTCATATTTAGCTAATAACACTTAAAATCATTGGTAAACAAACGTAGTGCTGAAAATATACACTTTGACTGCTGTTTTGATAGGGTTAGGGTCTTTACTTTTTGCTACATTTGAAAAAGAAATGCAACATCACTTAATACGGACTGTATTGATCTATTTGTGACGTCGGACGACATATCTCGTTTTATTAGCCCCCCCACTGAGTGCGGACGACGACAAATATCGTTTTATTAGCGATCTGAAATCGTATTTCATCAACCGAGTCTCCCGTTGGTACACCAGCTCCTACAGGAGCTCAGAATGGAAAAAAGCTAATAATCTAGAGTTGTATTCGCTGAGATCTCAGCGTTTGCCCTATGTGTGATGTGTGTGTGTGCGCGATCGCTGATGAGGAAATAAGAGAATCGATTTTTCAGCTCGCGTCCATAGCGTGCATACGTACACGTATATTATCGATAATCTAGCGTTTATTTGAAAACAATTCATAAATAGGCAGAAAAATTACAGTTTTTGTGTATTCTAGAATATTCCAGTAAATGTCTTATCATGGAATCTTTATATTTTCCTTAAACGAGGGCTTTTCAAAATGCTATAAAACTAAAATGAACCGATAAAAAAACAATCCGCTTCGACAATGTTGACTGCAAACGAGTCATTGATAAAGCGACGGGCAGAATAGACACATAGCCATAATTTAAAACATAGATTAGGCGTTTTTAAGTTAACATTTAAGTGGGTGGCGGCATTCAAGGAGGTTCCGGGGCACCGAGCTCCGGCACGGAAAGTGTTAAGATTGATAAAAGCTTCCTGAAGAACATTAAAAGAAAGTTCTCAGTGGCCAACTGAACAGTTTCAGTAATACCCAACACAATTATTGACTGATATGGGTTTTCAATTGCTGAGAGCAGGGCACCCAATATAATGGCTGTATATATGTTTGTATGTGTGTATATATATATTTATTACATGGCGTTTTAACATTCGCGAAAATGCTTGATTGTGATTGGTCAATAGCGCTCGGTTGCCCATAGCAGCGGTCAGTTATTTTTCGATAACTGACCGCTGTCAGGGGCAACCGAGCAATAATTAGGTATATTGTTAGTAAGTTAGCCATGTAATAAGCGGGATAATGTATAGCTATACTCGGTCATTGTCGCAAAATAATTGACCTTCACTGCGTTTAGAACACCTCGGCGAGGCGCCTCGGTATTCTAAACTCCGTGTCGGTCAATTATTTTGCGACAATGACCTCGTAGCTATACATTATCCCTTACATATTAGTGATGGCATTTACTCGATCAAAAAATGATATGTTACAATGTCTCTTATTACATTGTAGCCATCAGTAGAATGGTGTATTTTCAAAGAATGTTTCAATGAACAGATAAGAGGGTGCAATATATAACTGATGAGGAGGTAACTACCTCTGTGTCTGGAAAATAAGCGAGGGGGAAAAAACACGAGCGACGGCAACTTGCAAAATTAAGCAGGCTAAGAGAAGCGTTGATTTTGAAAAAAAGAACCCAAGCCAGTCTGCCCATTTATCAAAAATGGTGTGATCTATATGGTTGACGGCGAAGGATATCGGCAAATGATACACAAGCCAGCATACCATATCCCATCCTGAGGCACAATCACCTTGCGACCTGGCGACCGAAAGCTATAGCCATAATATGGCAGACCACCTCACGTAACAGTTAAAAGAAGCCATTCCCCATCCCGGGATACAAATCTGACCAACCTGCCTCAGCCTGCGAAAGATGGTAATGTCAGTAGGCGATATCGAATACAGATAATATTCGATAGAGAACGGCTAATATCGGCCAACCACTAATATTGATATTTAATAAAGAGCTTCTGATTATCGTGATATTCATTATTTCCCTGGTTTTACTATTGCGTCACTATGGAAACCTCTCACATATTTGTGTTGCGTGAGTCGGGGGGGTTATTTCCCACTCATTGAAAACGGCTGTATTGACCTTACCTTTTTTGAATTTTCACCCATGCTTAACATTTCTGAAATGTTACTGTAAGTCACTGTGTATAAAAGCTTCCACCGATGTCATATAATATTATTATATTGTGGAGTGAAGAGAGACGGTGTGCGTGTGTCTCAAAGTAACTGAATGCTTTTATTTCTTTCCTTCTAGGGACAGGTAAAACTACATTCATCAGAATGCTGGCCGGGCGACTGAAACCAGATGAAGGAGGTAAAGGAGCTATGACATTTTATTATTTTATATATATTTTTTATATATATTTAAAAAAAAATTATTATTATTATTATTACGCACACACTGACTTGTGATTCTTTAGAAACAAAATGTGATGTTTTGGTCCTTTCCCTGTAGGTGATGTGCCTGTCCTTAACGTCAGCTACAAACCACAGAAGATCAGCCCCAAATTCAAAGTAGGTTTTTATCAGTCTGAACATATAATACTGTTTTTGTCTGGGATGCAGTGCTACTACTGTACTTGATCACACTGATACTGTGAATAATTGTCAGAGGGAAGCAACAGTTGTGATTGGAGGATCAAGAAAAGAGGGCAGAGTTTCAGATAGGTCCATTGCAAACTACACTCTGTGTCAGTAGTCCGAGAGGACAATGATTTGCCTCAATTTGAGTTTTGCTACAGTGAACACCAACTGGACTTTTAATTAGGCGCTCCCTACCCATGGGTCTGCCTCTGAGCCAGTTGGTACACTTTCTGAATGCACAGTATGTGAACTATATGTCATGCTTTAAGGTAAAATAAATTCATATTTATTTTATTCTCCCAGCCGCCCCATTGGCAGATCTAGTATTTTTGGTGCAAAAAAAGAAAGAAAAGGAAATAGTTTTGCTTTGTTTGAGATTTATTTTTCTCTGGAACAAATTCCACCCATTTTTCTTTTCAGTTATGGCTTATGGTTATCGCTGAATCCTATAGATTAGCCAAGCAGAAAGACTAAGAATATACAAGCTTTGTAACACAAAGCTTTGTATCGAATTTGCATGTGACTCAAAGAATCAAAGGTGAATCATGATATTCCCAAAGATTCCAACCCCTACTTGTAATAGAATTTTAGTAATGGGGAAATTCTTATGATATTCTATTTTAACGTCTTAAGCCCTAGCCATATTTTCAGAAAATTCACCTAAAAGTACATACCCAAGTAAATGGAAGATTGCTCCACTTCTACAAGGTCCATTTGCATCTGGATTTAGTACCTCCAGGGCTCTACAGTGCGACCATATTGCTCGCATATGCGCCTAAAAATATGTATGTGTGAACCTGAAAAATCAATTACTCGCACGGCGTGCGACTGAGTGCAGATTACAGCCTCATTCGTTCTTTTTTTTCTCCGCTGTGAGAATCGTTAAACTACAAGTCCCACAGTTCACAGCCGCATAAACGTTCCAATCACAGTAGAGTTTCCTGTGGTCACGCGACTGGAAACTGAAAGTAACGATCAGCGTCACTGTCTTGAGTCAGACAATACAGCCATGTCGAAGCCCATTCATTTTTATTTTGCGCGAAAGATACCGGAGAATGAGAAGTCAGGCGAGGCAGCTCATGTTACAGAGGTGATAGTTAACGTTAACCAAGATACTGACGCTAGCCAGCATGCTAGCGAAGTTGGCCAAGCTAGCGCGGCTACACCCACTGTAGCACCCAATATACCCACTGTAGCTAGCGAAGCTACACCCACTGGAGCCGGAGGGAAGACATACAAATTTAACGTGAATTGGCTAAACATTTTCCCATGGCTAGAGTTAGAAAACAATGTCATGTTTTGTAAATATTGCAAAGTAGGATCGATGCATTGCGATGCATTGTTAACCCCTACACCAAAGTAACTGGCCCACTGTGTATGTGTGTACAGCTAACTTGGCTAGCGTTATCAACCGCAGAGGTGGGCAATAGGGTCCAGCTGCAGCGCCGGACGGCCAGAGTGCAAGCGGTGTGACGTCGTAATTGGCAGAATCGACTGTCAATCAATGGTCTACCTGACACGCAAACTCATAAACAATGTTTCTGTACTGGAGGTGTACAGTATGCCTTTCTTATTAGGCAGAGTTGTTGGCTACAACTTTGCCACAGTAGGCATTAATCACTTAATTAATAGTTCAAATGTCTGTGTCCCATTCCCGTTTGCACACGCAGATGATACACACACACGCACACAGTGGGCCAGTGACTTTGGTGGTATGTGCTATTGCACAGATGCGTGTCCCGTTCCCGTTTGCACATGCACGCACAGTACAAATATACATTTATTTTTGAAAAAAAAAAAAAAACTGTTACTTGAAATATTTTCACTGTGCTCCTAAATATTTTTGGGTGCTCCTACATTTTTTCATTTAGGAGCACCTGTGCCCCTAGTGAAAAAGGTTAGCGTAGAGCCCTGACCTCCAGGCGCCCGTCACAGGGCAGCAAAGATTGTGAATGAAATCTACTGTAAGTGCAGTTACTTTTGTATAATGTCCATAGCTCCGCCATTTTTCACCGTTTTTTGTAGATGTTCACAGAAATGTATAGAAACTATTAGGGGTGTGGAGATTTCTCGATTCTAAGATGCGTCGCCACGTGGACGATTCTGCATCGATGCAGTGACCGAACATAGATTATTATAGCCTACTAACGTTGTGTTAAAAAAAAATATATATATATATATATGGTTTAGGGCTGACCCCTATTAGTCGACTAATCGGTCGAAAGGAGCCGTAGTCGACTGGCCAACCTCTTAGCCGAATATAATATAAAAAAAAATATTAATAATTATTATTATTATTTTTTTATCATTCTTTCCAAAAGAAAAGAGGCCTAGAAGCGTGGCTAACGCTAATGGCACGCATACCAGAGGCTAACTGCCTACAAAACAGGCACAGAGGCACTGAAAGAGGATTTCACCCATCTAATGAACACACTAGACAAATATCAAGATGTATCCATCAGTGGACCAATTGCATGCTTTTGCAGAGAACAAGAAGCCTTCAGTTGACTCCTTCCGACATTAAGCACCCCCCACAGCCCAAATGGAATGATAAAAAGGAAGAAAAAAAGAAAAAATTAAAAATATTACCGTAATTCCTCTAATAGTAACCCCGGCTTGTATTTGTTTCAACTGTAGCGGGTACCAGGCTTGTATTAGGAGGAGGCCTGTATAAGAGGGAGGCCTATATTTCAAATTTATTTTATACTATTAGAGGAATTACGGTATATATATATATATATATATAAAAACTAAAAGGAGAATACCTTCAAGAGAAAGAAGGGGCCGCACACTCCTCAGGACTGGTTTTTGCTTTTTTATTGTTGCACAACGCGTTTCGCTATCTGCTTCCTCAGGTCCTATGCAGCAGGTGTCAATGATAATCATTATATACAGCATACTCCACCCCACATCGTAACACATCAAGCCCATTGGCTACTCAATTATCACATTTAGTTTTATCATTTTGCAGGATGTAATGCATATAACTCTTATGTATAAAAATTATGCATAGAGACCACATATATACACATAGACTCATTTTTGAAAATTATATATAACACAATATGAGAAGTGACAAATACCTAGGTCATTAGATCTGATAAACAGTTAAAACAGACTTAAAACCACACCCATATAGGTTACACAGAACGGGTAGTGATTACAAAAATTGATTCAGCTCGAGGGATTCATTTAGACCAGTGGTTCTCAACTGGTCTAGCCTCGGGACCCAACATTTTCCTTAGTCATTAAGTCGCGACCCAAAATTTTGAACCACTATGATTTATGTAAAAAAAATAAATGCAGTAATACGCAATCTTTCAAAACATGAAATAAACACAAGTGCAACAACAGTGCAACTATTGCTAAAAACCCAATGAAATAAAATAATAATAAATAATATATGCTTCTTAGCAGATTTCTTAGCTTAACATAACAGACCTAAGTTTGGGGGAACTAATGGGATAACTGGGGTTGCAACAAAAGTGCAACTAGGGCTAAAAACTAGGGATGTCCGATATTATCGGCCGACCGATATTATCGGCCGATATCGGCAGTAAAATGTGATATCGGAAAATATCGGTATCGGTTTAAAAACAAAAAAAAACAATAACAATATTTGTTATATATATATCCAGTGAAATTATTAGTTACCTGAAATTATTCAGTTTTTTGGACGGGGAAACCCTGCATATATCGGTATCGGTTGATATCGGTATCGGAAATTAAGAGTTGGACAATATCGGAATATCGGTATCGGTAAAAAAGCCAATATCGAGCATCCCTACTAAAAACCCAATGAAATTAAATTATAATAATAATAAATAATTATGCTTCTTAGCAGACTTCTTAGCTTAACATAACAGACCTACAGTAAGTTTGGGGGAACTAATGGGATAACTGGGGTTGCAACAAAAGTGCAACTAAGGGCTAAACACAATGAAATAAAATAATAATAATAAATGAAGCCACTTTCACAAAGATAGTTAGTGCAATTTTTTTTATAAATTTTTTAACCTTTTTTTTTAACACACACATCTGCGACCCACTCAAAATGGCCCCGCAACCCACTTTTGGGTCGCGACCCACCAGTTGAGGAAACACTGATTTAGACCATGGGGTTCCACAGAATTCAGAGTAAAAATCCAGTACGCTTCCCTTGTAAGAAGTTTTATTATATCACCGCCCCTGGGTGGTAGGGTGACTCTTTCGATTCCAATGAACCTTAGAGAGGCTGTGGATCCATGATCTCTCTCCTTATAGTGTCTCGCAATGGCATAATCCATATTGTTCCTAATGGCTGCCTTGTGTTCTGCTATTCGCACCTTCAAATTTATTTTTGTTTGTCCAACATAGACCTTACCACAGGGTCATGTATTTCAGCATGTATATCACATGAGTGGTGTTGCAATTAATAAGATCCCTTATTTTATATTCCTGTCCAGACTGTGGATGGTAGAAAACCTTTGTTTTCATGGTGTTTGAACAATGGGTACATCGATCACATGGATGGTTACCACACAGCTCTGTTCTTAGCCAGTTAGAATGACTTACTACAGGGGATTTATACATAGAATTGACGACAGCGTCCCTTATGTTTTTTCCCCTTTTAAAACAAAATCTTGGTGGTAATGATAATTTGCGAGACATCGCCACCACGCAACAAGTCAAAATGCTCGCTATATGCAACCAGCTCCACTGTCTGTGTGTACTCGAGTAGCCTCCAGCTACGGCCAGGATTCTCCGGAGCTGCAGCTGGACCCTATACTGTAGCCTCCAGCTTCGGCCAGGATTCTCCGGCGCTGCAGCTGGACCCTATTGACTATATTCAGCGTGCCCTCAGCTCGAATACGCATCGACTCAGTGTTATAAGACATTGATATCAGGAGCTATCTGAACTATTTAGTTTAATGGGACGTTTCGTTTTTAACAGTTAGGGTTGGGTACCGTTCACATTTGAACCAGTACCTGGGGATCGATAATGGTATACGACGACAGGGCTTGAGACTAACACCGTCCCGTCGTCCCGGGGGAAATAAAATATGTATTTGGGATGAAGAAAAATCCTCCACGGGGCCGGGACACAGTCGGGACGAAGAGGATTTATTTTCCCCCACTTGGAAAATGTCAACTGCGCCGACTGTCAGTGCGCATATCACTGTCAGACAACGGTGCGTGTCTTCCGAGTGCTCGCTTTAGTTGACAGTGGCACGAGACCACTGCACGAGATCCGCGGAAATATCAGAATGTTTAATAGAATGTTTAATAAAAGTTCTCGTGGTTCCGGCCATCCTCTAGCCATCCTCTCAGTCAAGGGAGCACTCTCAAACATGCTGCACTATTTGAAGTGTATAACGTTAAACAGAGCAGAAGAAGATGGAATAACAGACAGACTGACCAACAGGGAACTGCATCCAACCCTAGTACAAAGGCAGGTCTGCGGTGGTCGGGTGGTGGCTACTGCCACTGCTGGCTCAATGTTCTCGACGGTCACATTTTCATTCGACGGCTCACTAGGAGGTGGAACGTGTCGAAAATATGAAGCAATACTAACTTTACTTTTCTTCATAGGCATAGCTAAATCAGACAGTCAGCCAGTCTATCAGAGTGCTCAATCGATTTTCCCCACTCTCATAACCGAGTGCTCAGCTCGCGTGAGTGGCGTCATCACACGGCTTGGATAATTTAGGAGTGAAATGCGAATGCAAGGCTTGAAATCCCTACTCGCAAGCCCGCCCCCAAATATTATTTACCAATCGCAACGGCCAATTAAAGGGGCAATTTGCGACGAGCTCGTCGCACTGTACAGCCCTGCACCAATGTGGAGACGCTGGGTTTGCGTGTTCGAATCCAGCTCTCCACATTGTTTTCAGTTTGGCTGGTCGTCCGTACTAATACAATTGGCAGTATTAGAGGGTGGGAAACTGATGGGTGGGGATCGGGCGTTGTGGACAGCGACTCCTACAGGTCGGTTGGTGCGCCTGCGCAGTAGAATCAGGAAGTGTCGGGAGAGATCGAGCTGCGCAGGTGAAAAGATGCGACTGCTGTTACCTCAAGTACCGGGGGGGACTTGTGCTATGTATGACTTAGTCCACATTGCAGCCGGCTTGTGGGAGGCAAGAAACAGCGTTCGTGACGGGAGGGTTGAATTGGATGATACGAAATTGGGATGGGAGAAAAATATAGAAAAATGGGAGAAAAAGTGGATTAAAAAAAGAAAAATAGTTATATGCATTACATCCTGCAAAATGTTCAAATTAAATGTGATAATTGCGTAGGCAATGGGCTTGATGTGTTACGATGTGGGGTGGAGTATGCTGTATATAATGATGATCATTGACACCTACTGCATAGCACCTGAGGAAGCAGATAGCGAAACGCGTTTTGCAACAATAAAAAAGCAAAAACCAGTCCTGAGGAGTGTGCGGTCCCTTCTTTCTCTTGAAGGTATTCTCCTTTTAGTTTTTATATATCTCTCTTGCGCTGACCTGCACCTCCAGTCGGGGTCCAACCAGATGTACACGAGTCTTATTTAGTTTAATATATATATATATATATATATATATATATATATATTTTTTTGTCTAACTAACTAAACTAACAGCAAATTTTGGCCGACCATCCAAATCCTTAGTCGGGGACAGCCCTGATCTGGTTATATATATCTGGTTTGCTATTTTAGTCGCAAATGTGAGTAAAGCACTCGCACTGTCGAGTCTTGACTTGCACATAGCGCACATTTACGCATATAACGTAGAACATTTGCACATATTGCTGTGGTCAAAAATAGTTAGTAAAAGTTAGACATACGTAGTACCTACTTACTGGTCACAGGAGTCTTCAATAAAGTTTGGATGGTAATCCATTTTGTGAATCCATTTGTTTAAACAACATATTTGTTGGCAGACGGCTCCTGCTATCCTAACGTTAGCAAGCTAAGCATGCATAGCGCGACCTGTGTAACGTTAAGTAACTTGTGTTCCACTGGGAAAGACTGTTCATCACTGCATACAACTTGGTTTAATCCAAACGTCCATTCAGAAACTTATGAAATCCATTCTGCGATATCTAACTATTTTCCTTTCTTGGTGTGTTCAGCTGACACTGTTGACACACCCACTACGCAAAGCTAGTGCTCCGATCATGCATCCACTCAACTCATAGAAAATACAGCATCAGGCTATTCTAAAAGTATTTATACTAATAAAATGCAGAGTATTGAACTATTTTTAACACTTTGGTTGCCTTGGGTTAAATTAATGATATACCATAGGTTGCCGGCTCTATTTGTCTATGGAGAAGTACCCCTTCTTTGCATGGCTATAACTTTTTAAATTCTATTGCTACATTGCCATTATTAGGGCCCATTCAAAGTCCTATATGTATTGTTCATTGTGTAGCAACGTTAAACTTTTTCATTCACATATTCATAGTAAAGTATGGTCTAATGTATAAGTATGTTTTCATCTCTTTCTGCAGCTTTCTCCAGAACGTGATCTATAGCCCCAAATGCATTATATTGATGATGCAATACAGTTTTATGGCAATCAGCGCGATATAAAAAATTCCAACTAGACGTACTTCTAGAAGTTACTACACGTCATCTGATGTTGACCGGATGGGCTAGGGGGCGTTTATAATTCCGTGGGCAGCGTTATACCAATCATCTAATGTGGGTCAAATGTTGATAATAGCAGTTAGTATCGAAGACGGTAACGTTACACGCTGAAACTCACCCCAGTCTCCACGCGCCGTTGGGCGATCATCGTCGAGTTGAAATCTTATCATTATGGGATGTAAATTTACCCGGTCCATCTCCAGCTTGTATAATGGTATATACGTCCAAATCATGTTGTTTATCGAGTTATTGGCAATCGATCACTGTGTAGTGTGACGAGCCAGAGTCGCGGGACCTATAGCGAGCGCCGGAAGTACTACGGTCGTCTAGGACAACCTCTATTCAACATCCTGTTTGGCGATTGCGCCGATCGGCCACCAGATGGCGCTCCTGAACCGCCAGAGAGCTCAGTGGGTCCTGCTGGTGGATCTCAGGCCAGCGGAGGGGACATATGAATCCGATCGCAGATTTTTGAAATATTGATATAAGGACGCTGTACAGCGTCCCCCGGCAACTTGAGCATGGCCAGCAATGACGTGAAAAGACGTTTCATGGCAGTCAAAGTGTTAACAGCTGGGTATCGAGATACTTTTCTAGTATCTGTGTATCATGAAACACTAGTAAAGACATTTATTTTGACTGTTACGTGTGGGTGTGTTGTACCCTGATCAGGTGTTCCCAGTGTAATGTCTAGTTGTAGGTCCCTGTCCTGGTCTTGTTGTTCCTTATCGTTCCCCTCCCAGGTGTATCCATTTGCAATCAGCCCAGGTGTGTCTTGTCTCGTCATCCCCTTGTGTATAACTGTCTGCCCTCCCCTGTGTGAGATGCTGATCCTGTTTGTACAGTCCTGTGTTTTGTTTGTTGTTATTTTATGTTATTCCTTTTGATTACAAAGCCCATGGTAAATATAATTAAATGTCTTTTTTGGTTACTTTGTCTACCGTTTCATAATTATGTTACATTGACGAGACGACGAGCACTCCTTCAGTCAATGGTAACGTAATATTGACATTCGGATTTAAGAACTTTCTAAATAAGAGTTAATTTATCTGACTACTTGTATCAATTGATGAAAAAGTGTGCAGTAATATAGACTGTAAAATTGAGGATGTAATGTAATATATTATTGAGCTGCATCGAGATGCATCGTAGAATCTAATCGTGAACAGCTGAAGCGTAATCCAATCGTGAGGCCAGTGAAGATTCACAGCTCTAGAAACGATATTCATTGTATTTTATGGCAATGTTCAGGTTTGTTCGACTCGTGAGATATAATCATGAAAATAATGCTTGATAAAGACATTTACTACAGCTTAAAATCATCGATAAAAAAAAACGTATTGCTGAAAATATACACGTTGACTGCTGTTTTGATAGGGTTAGGGTCTTTACTCTTAGCTACATTTGAAAAAGAAATGCAACATTAATTAATACGGACTATTGATCTATTTATGACTAAATAATAAATCGTGGCCCGATACCGGGCCGGTTGGGCTTGGGGTTAACCTGGTACTGTCCCGATATTCAGTATCGGTATCATTCTGGAATTTTTTTCTTTCCCTCCCTTTTTGCAATTTCTCTGCCTTTCTTCCTCCCAATGTCACCTGAAAACTTCACCTTTCCTCCTGCTACTACTACTGCTGTACACCCATCCCCTTCAACAATGTGCTTCCTACCTATCCCCAAACTTTACTCCACCAGACCAGCCTCGAGCCATCCACGCCAGTTTGGAAGCAACCCTGCCAATCTCAACCCGCCTACAGCCACAAATATACCCGTCACTGTACGTGGAGGCTTATGGAATTGTCAAT
This sequence comes from Notolepis coatsorum, assembly GCF_963971535.1. Taxonomy (NCBI): domain Eukaryota; kingdom Metazoa; phylum Chordata; class Actinopteri; order Aulopiformes; family Paralepididae; genus Notolepis; species Notolepis coatsorum. The sequence goes on along the minus strand of NC_140171.1, from coordinate 78,924,739 downwards.
CAGGAAAGCTGACTTCATTACTGCCTATGCCCATAGTCAAAACCTCCAGCTTCTGGCTCTTACTGAGACCTGGATAATACAAGATAACTCATCAACACCTGCAGCCTTATCTACAAACTATAACTTATTCACACATGACAACCTTCCAGACGTGGTGGGGGCACTGGTCTTTTGACCTCTCCCTCGTGGTCCCCTCGAACACTTCCCAGACGAGCTGGACATGCTTCTAAGCTCTTCAACCTGCCTGACTTGTCTCAGTCAGACGCAGTGGTCTCCTACAGTCCTTTGACCTGACTCCCACTGTCATGCCTCCCACCCACAAAGCAGGCTGCTCTTTGGATCTCATATTCCAGCATAATTAACACCACAGTAACTCCCCTCAATGTATCAGAAAACGTCTTTATATCCTTCTCACTAACTCTTATGCTTAACTCTAAACCATCCACTCCAACCCAAACCGTCTCATTCCGATGCAACTTGCGCTCCCTATCCCCCTCCACCCTCTCCTCCGACATCCTATCCGCTCTACTATTGAGCGAGACTTTCTCTGCTCTCCCCCCAGATACGGCAACCTCTACCCTCCTCTCAGCCCTCTCAAACTCCTTCGACAAGCTCTGTCCTCTCGCCGAGAAGCCTGCCCGCAGTTCCCCACCCAGTCCATGGCTGTCGGATGCAGTGAGAGAAGAAAGACAGGTCCTGAGTGGCAGAGAGGAAGTATAGAAAGACACGCCTCACTGGTGACATCACCACCTATCACAACCTCTTGTTAGCTTTCTCCAAAACCATTACTACTGCCAAAGCTTATTTTTTTCACCATAAGATCGAGGCCTCAGCTAAGAACCTTTGAAAACTCCACGCCACTATGTCCTCCTTCCTCCCTCCTCTCTCTGCCGAAGATTTGCAATATTCTTTGAGAAAAAGGTGGAGAACATACGCAGCTCCTTTTCCCAATTCCCACTTATTCCAAATGCTGAGTCAAGAACCTCATCCTTCATTCTGTCATATTTCTCATTACAGACACTGAGACCTTGACACTGGTAACATCGAACCGTCCCACTACATGCCAGCTGGACCTGATACCCTCCCCACTCCTTGAGATCATAGCACCAGACATCCTCCCATTCCTAACTGCAACCATCAACTCTTGGGTGGTTCCCAGCTCCCTAAAACAAGCCAGAGTTGCACCGCTCATAAAAAAGACCAACCATGAACTCCACCAGCATAGACCACTATCTCCCTGTCTCTCTACTTCCTTTCTAAATCACTTGAGCATGCTGTATCGAACCAACTTACCGATTATCTCTTACAGAATGACCTCCTAGACCAGGGTTAGACATTTAAAAAAAGAAATCGGGGCTTTTTTTGCCCCTTAATTGATTTTCAGGGGCATTTTTTTGTATTTCGGGGGCACAGCATTTTTATGATGAAAATTAACATAAAGATTATAAAACATTGACACTTTTTTTTACAGTCTTCGTCCCTATGTTTGCTAACGTAATGTTAATGTCTCCATATATAGGGCTCTACGCTAACCTTTTTCCCAAGGAGTACATGTGCTCCTAAATCAAATGTAAATAAATAAAATCTAAATAAAAATTTAGGAGCACACAAAGAAATTTAGGAGCACAGTGAAAATTGTTCAAGTAACGCAGAGTTTATTAACTATTTATCACATGCATATTATACTGTGCGTGTGCACACTATGAATTGAAAATGGGGGACCCTGATGTTCTCTGGTCTGCATCCCCTTAACAATTGTGTGTATTGAGCCGTACTGTACCCATTCTGCAATCTGTTAATAAAGTTTTCATTAATTCATTCATTCAAGGGCCAAACATCTGTGCAAATAGCACATACCACCAAGATCACAAATTGGCCCATGCCTACTAGACGCAAAGGATATCGGTTGTCAAGCTGCTTTTGTATGTTGTAGTGTTGTTATGATACCAACATTTTGACTTTGATACAGATAGGAAAGGTAATGGAATATATTATTAGATGATGGAACATTGAAAATTCTTTATGCAATTATTTAATTCATTATGAAATTGAAATTCTGTTTTTGGGTGGAACGTTTGTTGGAGGGAGGGAGGCGGGGACCACTGCGTGTTACACACAACACGGAGAAATTTCCAAGCGTCTAGCTGCGGTGCGTCGTTAACGTCGGAAGAAATTCCCCACTAATCCCTAAATTCAGAGCAGAGCAGTATCCTAATGACTTATGCTTCAGTCGATAAGGTGTTTTGCAAATTCTGTCAACATACCGTGGGGACTGGACCCGCAAAAACATGTGCGAATATCACTTCAAAAGCCATGTCAGCCGGATTCCTCTTTCTCCTCGTCTCTCTTTTGCTCAAAATAAAAATGAATGGGCTTCATGGCTGGCTGCATTTTTTGCGTTGTCTGATTCTGAATGTATAACTTGCCTATGCCGGTACCGTGACTTTGTTTTCCAGCGCTACTGTGATTGGACGTTTATGCGCCTTGTGTAATGTGGGACTAACAGCGGAGCTGTTTTGTAATCTTCACTCATCTCGCACACTGCGAGTAAATTATTTTTCCGGTTCGCGCACACACACTTATTAGGGGCAAATACGAGGGAAATGCTCGCACTGTAGATCATATATATAATTATATATATAATTAGTAAACTGTCGGGGGGGCTTTTCTTGCCCCCCTTAACTGATTTTCGAGGGCATTTGGTCAATTTTCGAGGGCATTTTGCCCCAAGCCCATGTTAATTTCGAACCCTGTCCTAGACCCTAATCAGTCAGGCTCCAGGACTGGTCAATCCACAGAGATGGCCCTCATAGCAGCCTCTCCTTTGTCCTGATTCTCCTGGACCTGTTGGCAGCCTGGGAGTGGTTGGCTCTGTACTGACATCTGTCTGGAATAACGACCAACCACCTCAAACTGAACCTAAGCAAAACCAAATTGCTTCACCTGCTGGCCAAATCCTGACATAAGAGCGCAGTGAAGGGAGCGGTTCCCCCCTACCTCCGGTCAATGGTCTCTAACTACACACGCTCAAGACCTCTCCGCTCTTCATCTTCTGGCCGTCTCAGACCCACTCCTATACGAGCTCCAGGAGGGTCATCAAGGAGAAGTCGCCTATTCTCTGTCCTCGCTCCACAATGATGGAACAAACCACAGTTAGGACAGCTGAAACATGGCCGATCTTTTGCCATCAACTAAAGACACTACTTGAAAATAACAAAGAAAAACACTAACCTTCTTACTGTCCTCTACTATCATGCACTCTTCCTAATATACTAATATGCCTCTACTACTATGCACTCAACAAACACTGCAGCAAGTTTCAACACTTTGATGAACATTGTTACTCAGCTGAAAGAGTTGTACCCTTTCTGCTGACTTGTCATATAGAACTTTGGATAAAAGCATCAGCTAAATGACAAAATGTAAATGTATCACTACTCCTGCCTGATCACTCACCATCTGTCTATCTTTCTGTCTGTAGGGCAGTGTGAGGGCCCTGCTTCATGACAAGATTCGTGATGCCTACACACACCCTCAGTTTGTCACAGACGTCATGAAGCCCATGCAGATTGAGAGCATCATCGACCAAAACGTGAGTTACAATCTGTCCACATTCAGTGGTTTCTTCTATGTTTAATAATTTGGTCTTTGGAAAACAGTGACGACATTGCCCCCATGGCTAGAGAAAGGGAGAGATTAAAGTGTCTATAATATATCCATTGTCATTTCACCTAATGTCTTCCCAAAACAAGTGTAGTCTCAATATTTCATATTCAGTTTTTCCATTTTCAGTGTTATAAGATGGCATAATTATTTGAATATGGTAACTGTTTCAGTGCTGCACACAACCTAAACATGGACCGCAATGGGATGGACACAGCATCCAAATAGAATAGTGTGTGGTGGGGGCTGGCGATATGACGATATTAAATAAATATCGGGTACAGTTCATAAACTTTTTAAACGTATCGCGGACATTGTGATGTTTCTCACAATCCCTCACATCAGTTTATAAGCCGCTGCGGTTGAGATGACTTACTTTGGCGCAGCGCTTGCCTTTACTCTCTCAGTTTCTCGTCTCTCCCCCTCAAAGAAAAAAAAATGCACACACTCGCCCCAACTTACACGCACTTACGCACGCGCGCGCACACCCACCCAGAGACGGAGAGGCGGCGCCACAGGTTTGTTTTGAGGAGACAGCCGGGGATACGAGAGTGTGAGAAGTCGAGAGAGCTTCGCGAGTTTAAACGTTAGCCCTACATGTTTTATTCAGAAACGTCAATGGAATATGGAGGCGCCGAGGTGGATGAACTGGTAGTAGCCTCGCGTTCTAACGGTTAGCATTGCAGCTAGTGTAATTGAGCCAGGCATTAAAGCGTTCCGTCTTGGGACGGATATCCGTCCATTTGATTTGGAGATTCCGTCATTTGATTCGGAGTCGTGACGGATTTTAACCTGAGCCAATCAGAGGCGTCAAATATCCTTTTTTCCCCTACCGCGGCCGCACCAAACAGTCATTTGCGAGCAATCGGCAAATTCTCAGGCAAATGCAACCAACCAGAAGGCGAGATTGTTCTTGTTTACAGCCCTTTCACCCGCCTCCGCTGTGCTCAGCACCAATGGGAAGCGCCCATTTTGAGACTCTCTAGCGTCTAGCTCTACTCGCGAGTAAACTTGACTCATCAACAACATGCGGCAACTTTTACGAGACCGTAAGTTCATTTGACTTATTCTAGTCTAAAGAAACATATATATTACTATTGCTATTGATACATCTAGGTAACGTGAATGCCACAAAACGAATGCCTTTTGTTAATCAGAACGTTATTTACGCGACAAGCAGTGTGTTGTTGTCGTTGTTGTTGGTGGTGTTTCGTGTGTGTGCTTGCGCCGCTCGCTTTCTGATAAATGTATGAATGTTGATAAATCTAGATAACGTTAATGCCACAAAACGAATGACTTTGTTAATCAGAACGTTATTTGCGTTATCAATTGTTTTTAAGCTCAATAAACGTCTTTCTCCCATTTGTCCGGGAGATCTCTGGGTAACAGTACTGTATATTTGCATATCATATATGTCACAAATGTAACATTACTATATACCTGTATGTCATGTATGTCACTATGAATTGAAAACGGGGGACCCTGATGTAAACAAGACGAACGTCTTTCTCTGGTCTGCATCCCCTTAACAATTGTGTGTATTGAGCTGTACTGTATTGTACCCATTCTGCAATCTGTTAAATATTGATTGATTGTTATTAACAGATTGCAGAATGGGTACAGTACAGCTCAATACACACAATTGTTAAGGGGATGCAGACCAGAGAAAGACTTTCGTCTTGTTTACATCAGGGTCCCCCATTTTCAGTTCATCATAACATATATGACACACATGACATACAGATAGACAATACTGCTACATCTATACATTTATGACATACCAGATTTACAAATACAGTAGCCTATTGTTTGTGATACAAAAATAGTCTAAAAAGAGTATATACATTTGACGAAGAAACTGTACATTGGATGTGGTTGGGTGGGATGGGGGGGGGTTGTAACTATACATTGGATTATCGACAACCTTACTTGGTCCCAAGAAGAGGGTCTCGTGTATTAAATAAAGTTTTCATTCATTCATTCACTCTGGATCTTGTAAATCCAGTAGCAATACACACAATTGTTAAGGGGATGTAGACCAGAGAAAGGCGTTTGTCTTGTTTACATCATCAGGGTCCCCCATTTTCAATTCATAGTGACATTTATGACATACACATACATGACATTTATGACATAGGGACATACATGCCTTACAGGTATATAGTAATAGTACTGTTACATTTTGTCACATATACGATATGCAAATATACAGTACTGTTACCCAGAGATCCTAACAGTAAATATATACATATGATGAGGAGGAGACTGTACATTAGGAGGGGGTGAGTGAGTGGGTGGTAAATAAATATATACAAACGGTGGGGAGGAGACTGTCCATTGTTGTTGTGGCATAATTGCGAAACGTGTTTAGTCCCTTGTTTGTATGATAACAAGCCGTTTAGTTCATGGTTCAAAGTGGGGAGGGGTGCTAGCTCGCCATCAATCAGAAGCTAGCCACAAGACTTGCATTCACGCTCTCCAGCACACAACAGTAGGGTCTATAGTCACAGTCAGGACAGTAGGCTCGCTCTACAAGTAGGCTCCCTTAAAACGCTAACACTATTAAAAAAAAATACAGTAGATGTTAAAATAAGAATATGACTTGGCCAGAAAAAAAGTTCAGTCAGGAGATTTTTTTTTGCTTTAATCCCTGAATTGAGCTAATAAGGCACTGGATTCATACAGTAGCTTGATAGCTAGTGTCGAAATCCTCTGTCTTGCGTTGAAGATGACGTCACGGCGCCCCAGCTACACCGTCTTTATATCTATCTAATCTATGGGGGGTACTACCGAGCCGAGTAGGTACCGTGCAGACCGTGGAAAAGCGGCATAAGGGAATACTTCATAATGTTTCATGCAATTAAAAAGTAAGTATAGGGGAGCTCCAGTAGCTCACCACGTACCGCAAGTGCTATTTCAGCGCCGTGGACAACCGCGCTCGCGTGGATCTGGGGCTGAGCGCGTTCGAATCCCGGACGGCAGCCGTGCCTTTCCCAGAGTGTCTTTCCCCCCCATCTGAACCCTTTCAGCCTGCTCTGTCGGTCGAACTTGACCAAGTATGAATGCGAAGAAAAAGCGATAAACGCTAAAAGAACCAGGTGACTGGTCAAAGTTTAAAAAAAAAAAAAAAAGTAAGTATATATATGATTATGCACACACACCTTTACAGTGTTTCGTTTACCAGTAGGATGTTATAACATTGCTGATAATATCTAATCTATGGGGGGTACTACCGAGCCGAGTAGGTACCGTGCAGACATGGACATTTTTTTTCTGTATTACTGTCAGACCAATCTTTTAGAAACGTTTAAAATAATTTTTTAATGCAGACATATGTTGCAGGGACTATTTTAATCGGCATGTTAGCGTGACTGTATGCTTCAAAGGATTAAATCAAGCATTTTTAAGGGCTTTAGAGGAAATGTCAAAATATTGTGATGTACATCGTGTATCGTAACATAGCCAAAAAATATCGTGATATCATTTAGAGGCCGTATCGCCCAGCCCTAGTGTGTGACATAGGGCTGGGCATTGTCACCGATTACCCGATTGGATTTCAATTCACAAGGTCCTGATTCAATATCTATCCAATTTGTGTTGAAGGTGCTGGTTTCAGGTGGCCAGGACCTGCCAATGTTGTCAACAGATGTCATTTGGTCAACTGAGTTTCTGTAGTAGATAAGCAGAGACTCGGCACAGGGCTAGAGATACATCTGCGGGGAGGTGCAGTAGAAATAACATCTGGCAAAAGTCTTACACATCCACTGAAAACTGGCATAAAATTTAAACATTTGATTTCAATGTTTACTCCTTTTTTCCCTCTCTCGCTCTTGACCCCCTTGGCCCTAATGTGGGATGGTACACAATACATGACCGTCCCGGGCCAGTAGATGAATAAAGGCTGAATTCATATTCAGCCACATTTACAGGATTTGGGACAGTAGTTCTTCACTTAGGGATGAAAGTTGTCAAATTGTAGTTTGGGACTGTTGTAGGGAAAATATGCTGATTCTAATCATGCCTGTGTTTGTGTTGTGGCTGTAGGTCCAGAACCTGTCGGGGGGTGAGTTGCAGAGGGTAGCCTTGGCTCTGTGTCTGGGGAAGCCAGCTGATGTCTACCTAATAGACGAGCCCTCTGCCTATCTGGACTCGGAACAGCGTCTCATGGCCGCCAGGGTTGTCAAGCGGTAAATCACACCCACCTAGAGATATGGTTCACTTTTTAACATTTAAATTGCTGGGTGACTCATCCTAGTTGACAATGTAAATATTTGAAGTGGGCTAAAGGCTGAGTCAGTGATACAAATGTTAATCAATGGGTATAAAAAGGCAATGGAATCACATTTGTATTATCTAGTCTCTTGATACCATGACCAACACTAGACAATTGGTAGATATGAGTTTAATTGCATTTGCTGTATTTTGTAGCTGTAAGAGAAACAGACCTACAGTATAATAATTCACAATGTGTTAGGAAAGCTCAGTTTCCATCTACAAATGAATGTGTGAATATAACCCAGATTTATATAATCAAAAAACAAGCCCACATACAGACTTTCCAGAAGAAAGCACTACATTTCCATTGCTTGTCAATAGAAATAAACATTTAGCAATTGACATATTTTATGCATTATGTACTTTTGTTGTGAAGGGCCAGATTAAACCGAATATATATATTTATTTATATATATATATTTAATTGTATTTGTATATTCTCTAATATTCCCTGATATCCCTTGTATATTCCTTGTACAATATGCATTGAATATCCATTCTAGCCTACTGAACATCCCATAATAGTCTCCATTCTACTATTGGTCGAGACCTTGGTGCCAGGCTGCCATACCCCTCAGACCCAGTTCAAACGTACCGCTCGACATGTACGAACAAGTCCTAGTTCCGCGTAGGAATTTGGCTACCGCACCACTAATGGGACTATTTGTTCATAGTGCGTATATATACTGCGCTACTAAAGTAGGACTTTCTTTTCAGTCCAGTTTCTTACCCTCCAATAGAGTCACAGACGTAAAGCCTCCCCGCGACGCCACGTGTGGGAGTAAGGCCAAGTTCGCCTACCATCGGTATTGAGACATCGTGTATATTAATATTTGAATAGTCATATTTGGCACTATATCGTCGAGTTGGACGTAGTCTATTAAGCTAATAATAGTCTGTTAATATATAGTGCTTCGTGCGGTGAGAATACTACCGTAGTCGGTACCCCATCGTTTCGGGCAGAGAACTGGCTGCTCACCCAGGGTGGTTGACCCTATGTGAAGCTGCACCCGAGGAGCCCCAGAGCCGACGAGCGAGTGGACCTGTATACCGGATTATTCTACCGACGACAGCCCGCCTTCCCAGGCACGGATTATGCTTTGGATACTTTGATTATTCCATGGATAAAGACCCCAGACACTGCCGTGTGTTGGAACCCCCCCCCCTGGAGAGGACGCAAGGTGAGGAGACGCTCTGCAAGACGAGGTCTCTTCACGTCTCTCCCCCGTGGACCGGAGAGAGCCGGCCCACAAAGAGTCCACCTGCTTTCATCTGTGGTCCAAGGATCGCCGGCGCATTGAACGGCACTACAGTGGGTTCACCTGGGATACCCTTGGCCGGACGAGGCAGCCGGATTCTACCCCCCCCCCCCCCCTCCTACTCCTGTCGGCTTACAAGCGACCGGATTAACCCCCTCTAGTGTATCCAGCCTATAATCATTAAAGTATCATTGCTGTTATTCCTTAACTATTCCAGGTCGTATATTTACCACCTGCGCCTTCAGAGATTGGACATTCTCTATTGATATACCGACGAATACTCCTTGCCATAAAAGTGCATACTATTTCAATTCATAAATGTAATTAAGTGATTAAGTGCTTATTCTACACACCATCGCTGTGTAGGAAATAAAGACCTGTTTCTAATTCGTACATTTGTGTTGGATCCGTTTCATCTACGTGAGAGTGTTCATGATAATATATTTATGCCGTGTACTGGGTGGCCGAATATTAAGTACAAAGGTAGTGGTAGTAAGTATCATATCTAGTAATACAGTCAGGGAATTGTACCCCTCAGTTACAACTTTCATATAAAAAGTGATTGTCCATCACTGTTGTAAAGGGACTGCATGTTTTGGGCAAAAACTGAACATTTTGTAACATTGCCATTGTTTCTTAGATTTATCCTCCATGCAAAGAAGACGGCCTTCGTGGTGGAGCACGACTTCATCATGGCCACCTACCTGGCAGATCGGGTCATTGTGTTCGACGGTATCCCCTCCAGGACCACCATAGCCAACACGTGAGATTCACACTGCTCATCATTCCACTTAATTTAACCAGTATATTGTCTCCCAGCAGCTGACTGCTGTTCCTGAGCCAGCTGGTCCTGAAACTGAGATTCATATAGTGCCTCCCAGAGGGGAGGAGGGCAAATAGTCTGTGGTGAGAGGTGCCTTCCTCAGACACCATTTGTGCTAGACAGTCTCAATTGCAGGGAGTGATGTACCGATGATGCATTAGGTGGTTTTCACCACCCTCTGCACTGCACTGCACTGTGTTGTGTACATAAGAAAGTGCACACTTTAGATTGAATCTCTTTGCAATATACCTTTGTCACAGCAGACATTTTGATGTGTTATAGAATAGGTGTAACTAACAACATTAATCACAAGTCCATTTAATTTGTATGCGCTAGTGCCAGGGCCCAGACATGGCATTTGGCCAGAGAGAGATGCTGTTATTTCTACAATAGGGAGGTGTAGTCTGACGTCACCGGTTGTTCCACCCGTATAGGGATTCATCATTGGGAAAATAGATTAGATAGATAGATAGATAGATAGATAGATAGATAGATAGATAGATACTTTATTAATCCCCTTGGGGAAATTCAGGGTATCTCGCAGCTCACATAGTATACAGACATTGACCATTCCCATACAGTAGTTACACGTTATGTCTGCATCATGAATTAAAATAAGTACATGATAAAATTCAATTAAATCATACCCATCAATATTAAAATTAAAATTAAAATAGGAGCGTGATTAGATAAAAGCAGGTGTATAAAAACAGGTGTAAAAACAGATGTAAAAACAGGTGTAAAAACAGGTGTAACTATAATACGCTGTTGTACAGTCTGATGGCTGTGGGGACAAAGGACCTCCTGTGCCGCTCAGTCCGTGAGTGCAGGGAGATGAGCCGTCCGCTGCGACTGCTGCTCTGCCCCACCAGGGTGTGGTGGAGAGGGTGGTTGGTATTGCCCATGATGGCCAGCAGCTTGCTCTGAGTGCGGCTCTCCACCATGGTCCCCAGTGGGTCCAGTCTCCTCCCTACCACTGAGCCAGCCTTCTTGACCAGCTTATCCAGCCGTCTGGTATCCCTGGCCGTGGTATTACCACCCCAACAGACAGCGGCGTAGAGGAGCACACTTGACACCACTGCCTGATAAAACATAAACAACATTTCCCCACACACATTAAAAGACCTGAGCCTCCTAAGGAAGAACAGCCTGCCTTTATAGATTATCGGCTATTGTAACAATTCTGCCGCATGGAATTTGAAAAACGTTCCACTTTTGCACAAAATGAGTTCCCTTCTAACATTATTGTTTAAAGGCCCACTTGCAGGTTGTATTTTTGTTCAATAAACAATGTGGACTAGGCCAACGGTGACTTTCATGAAGAGGGGGAAAAATTATCGAAATTGACCCAGTTTTAGCGTTTTTATCAAACATTTTGTCCGCCCAACCACAACCACCACACACATGCATATTTTAATCCATGTTTCATAGCGTGCGTCATCTTAATGATGACGTCACACAAGGTATCAGGGCAGCGAGGGGCGCTGAGAATCACAGGCAGGAAGCAAAGAGCCTTCTTGTTACTACTAGCCGAGGATCTAGTATCTGTTTCACCTAACACTATTGCTCCGTGATCATAGCCATTTATCTCTAAAGCTAACCACTATTTGTAAAAGCCACAACCACGTTACCATATTTGTAAATACTAATGTAAATCATTGTGTCGTTGTACATATTGTGTATATAACGTTAGTAGCTAGCTTGCTAGCCGGCATTCTCGAAACTCCTAACTCCTGTATACCTTTGTCCTCACAAACAAAGTATTCTGCCAGGGAACTTATGGACACGACAGTAGTAGTAGTTATAAGGTGTTTGAGCTTGTAACGTTAGTTAGCTATCGTGGTAGGCCGTTTCGTGACTGTGATGCACCGAGTGCATCAGTCACGAAAGGGGCTACTATCGTGCTATCAACATGCCGTGATGTGTAGCTTGCTAGCCGGCATGATGCGTGCAGTGCTTTGCCCCACAGGTCTGAGAAGAGGACCTGCACATTTTACTCGTTCCCGAAACTCTTCTACATGCCCCGATTTAAAATCGTTCACGACAGTTGACGTAATGCTAATGTTAGCTAGCTAGCTTGGTACTATGACCCGTGACGGGGATAAGGCGACAGCCAATAGCGCTGCTGTACTGAACAACAGGCTGCCTAGTGGTAAATGTAGTTGTTTTTTTACGACATTAAAAACCTAATAACTACCTTTTGTTTCAACCAAAAATGCAGTAGTAGAGGTCCATCAAAGTCTCTCCGACGATTAAACCCATTTTTGTCTTGTAAGGCATCCATTTGGATCAAGGAAATGGCTTTCTGCACTCGTGAAACTCCATTGTAGTGGATGAGAAGTAGGGAAAAGTTACCTTCAGTGACGTCACGGCACTGATCACGTCTGATAAGAGAGACTTTTTGATTGGCTCCATACATGTTATTCGTGCGTGGACATTTTTAACCCTTTCTGAGTGGAATTTCCGGCGTCAAATGGAAAATAATAATGAAATTAGATACCAATGACGTAAACTACCCATAATTGAAGAGTAGGGTTTAACCTGCAAGTGGCACTTTAAGCATTTTTTATTGAAATAAAATTTGGCGATTTTTTTTTAATGATTAATTGCGAATATTTTCATGTTGAGCTATAGATTGTGGCTGAATAAGCACAGAAAGGTACACCGTGCCAATGTTAATGCTTTATTTGTTTTAAACTAGACAATTTAGAAATGGGCAATGGGGAAATGCATTGGGTTGGACAGAGGGTGGAACACGAAAAACGGCAATGACGTAACCACTACACCTCCCTATAGTACACCACTACACCTCCCTATAGTACTTACAACAAATGTCTGATTTAAGTTGGCAATGTCTTAACTATCGGAAAAACAATTCCTTTGTCTTGGAATGTTAGTTTAAAAAATAATAAATAAACAAAACAATGTTGACCCTAGGAGTGCTGAACTCATTCCTTCAGTCTCATCTCCTCTCGTTCTGTTCTCAGGCCACAGAGCTTACTGGCTGGGATGAATAAGTTCTTATCACTGCTGGAGATCACATTCAGGAGAGACCCTAACAACTTCCGACCAAGAATCAACAAGATGAATTCCATCAAGGTACGGAATGCTCTGTTTTATTCTCAATAATTTTTACATAGGGTTCCCGCAGCTTAATTTCTTAATTTAATGTCTTACATTTTATAATCGGAATTGTAGGCCTTAAAGAAATCTTAAGGTCTTAAATATGATTTTGATAAGTCTTAAAAATGTACTGGATTAGGAAGTTACTTACTATGTTGCAATACGTTTGGGGGAAATGTCCCAGCTGCAAGTATGCCAGTATGGTTGTGAAACTCAAAGTGGTCTTAAAAGGTCTTAAGTTTTAAATGTAACTTGTTTAAATAAACCTGCAGGAACTGTGCTACACTATGTAACTTTTTCCACTATGTAACCAGAGAAAACCCTCAAACAGTCATGCATATAACAACGTGAAATTGCCCATACAAGCTCTTCTGGTTGAGTGCAACCAGTGCTGTGAAATCTGTCTCCTATTTGGCAGAGATCCTTTATATTGTCTAAGTAGGCTGACTGATTAGCAATGACAAATAAATAAGTTATCACCTCTTCTGTCATCAGGACCGCCTTCTCTGACCTTATTTACAAACAGTTAAAGCTATTCAGTGGTTAAATACTCTAAGCAAACCACCAAACAAAAATTTATTATGCCTTTTCTATTTAGTTTCAATGTGCCACTAGTCATTCACCATGTCACTAGTCAGCATCATCAACTCATCAATACTATGTGTTGTGATTTTGTTGTTGCACAACATTACTTTGAACAAATGTTTTTTATTTTCCCTTTTTTTAACATGAAACTAGACAAACAATACAGTAACAGTAATAATCAATGATAAATCACAGGACAATAACAGAAATAATAATAACAATAATGACAGTAATTAAATCAGAATGAATGTAGATTAAAAGACATAAAAATAATAAATACAATACATGGGCTCTTGCTCGCTCTTCCTCGCTCTTTCCTTCCCCCCCCCCCCCCCCCCCCTCAGGACCCCCACTTGGACTATACATCCACTATTTCATTTAACATCAGAAAATTACAAATTTATATGCTTCCCTTTATCTTCTCCACCACAGCTATCCAGACTGCAGTATGTTGCACAACATTACTGAAAGAATATCTTGCTACTGCACTGAGTGCATAAAGCAGTACACATTCTTTACCCAATGAATTGCCACCCCACCCAAAATAATGATGTGAAAAAGATTCAATAAGAGATTTGAAAGGAATTGGATTTGCTAAGCAGATTCAATAATATTTCAAACCCTACACCCGTCTTAACCATCTTTTCATATCTTCTCTTCAGGATGTGGAGCAGAAGAAGAGCGGTAACTACTTCTTTCTGGATGTCTAAAAGATCCATTCCCTCCATCAGAGAGCTCCTCCTCCTACCCCTACCCCTCTGCCTCATCTATCATGGAGGAGGAGGAGAGACAGACGGAGACTCTTGAGACCCAGCAGCAAGCCTTCCTAGAGTCCACAGTTTTATTACAGGACTTCCCACTCCTTTCCCCAGGGGCCCCCTAGTGGATGGATGGATGGATGCTCCCAGCTCTAGCATACCTGAGCCATCCAGTCTATTCATTATTATTATTATTCTCGCTGGTTTCATTGGATGGGCTAGTGCTGGAACAGAGCAGCAATGTGCTTACGCCTGTAGGGGGCGCTGAGGAATGGACTGGGGAGCACTAACTTTAAGAGCCCCTTGCTCTGTGCTATGGGCCTGGGCTGACCAGCACCAGTATATACACATACCTTTGGGAACCAAAGGTGTGTTTTATCAACAGTCCTGATAAGCAATCCATGTCATTTAAAAAGATAATAAATCCACTTATATCCAGTGCATGACCATGCTTTATTTTGTTCTCCTTTTTATTATTATAATAAATTAAATCAATGGATTTTTATCAACAAAGTTCACTGTCCCCTTTGGAAAATGCTACTTTTGAAGAGATTATAATTATTATACCTGTTTTTCATGTGTTTGACAGAATTAAATGTTTGATCCTATTTTTATGAACCGAGCAATAATGGTGCGACACATTTCCAAAAGTGGCAATGTTATTTAGCTAAAAAGCTACTCAACATCTGTTGACACATCAAACATGGAACTGAAAATATTGTAGCTTGTGTATATTTTGTCATCTTAATCTACCACTAGATGGAGCTCAATATCTACTACTACATTTGCTACTCTTTCGTACTGATGGATGGACAATTTATCTTATGTTGTTTTGTAAATCAAAATGGCAAGTGATGTTTATATCATCTAAGAACTAAACCATCTTGAGAGCTTCATTGGTCATCTATTAATGTTGTCTGGAAAAGTTATTTGACTGATATTCAGTTTGATTGCATGAAAGCTTATGCAATATTGTCCTATGTCAGGCCCTACCACAATCATCTTGTCATTGTTGCAACAACCATCTAAATTAACTCTCAGTTTAACTACGTATCAATAGGCAGGATTATGCAGTTAGTGAAATAAAATAGTTTAGGTAATTTTGTTCATGGAGTCTTATCACTGCTATATACACTACTGTTCAACAGTTTGGGGTCACTTAGAAATGTCATTTTCTTTAAGAAAAGCACTTTTTTTTCAATGAAGATAACATTAAATTAATCAGAAATACACTGTTATACATTGTTAATGTGGTAAATTACTATTCTAGCTGCAAACGTCTGGTTTTTAATGGAATATCTATATGGGTGTATAGAGGCCCATTTCCAGCAACCATCACTCCAGTGTTCTAATGGTACATTGTATTTGGTAATTCCGTTAGAAAGCTAATGGATGATTAGAAAAACCTTGAAAGCCCTTGTGCAATTCAATTACGTTAGCACAGCTGAAAACGGTTTTGCTATGTTAGAGAAGCTATAGATCGGCCTTCCTTTGAGCTAGTTGAGTGAGTATCTGGAGCATCACATTTGTGGGTTAGATTATACTCTCAAAATGGCCAGAAAAATAACTTTCATATGAAACCTGACGGTCTATTCTTGTTCTTATAAATGAAGGCTATTCCATGTGAGAAATTGCCAAGAAAACAAACGGGCTCTAACCAGATTAGAAAGAGAAGTGGGAGGCCCCGGTGCACAACTGGGCGAAGACGAGTACATTAGAGTCTCACTATAGTTTGAGAAATAGACTCCTCACAGGTCCTGAACTGGCAGCTTCATTATATGGTACCTGCAAAACGCCAGTGTCAACGTCTACAGTGAATAGGTGACTCCGGGATGCAGGCCTTCTAGGCAGAGTGTCAAAGAAGAAGCCATAACTGAGACTGGCCAATAAAAGGAAAAGATTAATATGGTCAAAAGAACAGACATTGGACAGAGGAAGATTGGGGGGGTAAAAGTGATATGGACAGACTAATCGAAGTTTGAGGTGTTTGGATCACACACAAGAACATTTGTGAGACTGAACCAGTGAAAAGATGCTGGAAGAGTGCCTGATGTCATCTGTCAAGCATGGTGGAGGTGATGGTAAAGTGGGAGATTTGTACAAGATGAAAGGGATTTTGAATAAGGAAGGCTATCATAAAATTTTGCAACGCCATGCCATACCCCGTGGACAGCGCTTGATTGGAGCCAATTTCTTCCTACATCAGGACAATGACGCAAAGCACACCTCCAAATTATGCAAGAACTATTTCTGGAAGAAGCAGGCAGCTGGTATTCTGTCTAATGGAGTGGCCAGTGCAGTCTCAACCCCATTGAGCTGTTGTGGGAGCAGCTTGACTGGTACGCATTATTTGACGAAAGCAAAGTTTGAACGACAGAATTATTTCAAATAATCATTATTTCTAACCATGTCAGTCTTGACTATATTTTCTATTCATTTTGCAACTAATTTGATAAATAAAAGTGAGTTTTCATGGAAAACATGAAATTGTCTGGGTGACCCCAATCTTTTGAACGGTAGTGTATATATCATACTGTATATGATGAGCGTATATATTATATACACACTGCTCAAAGAAATAAAGGGAACACGTAATCATTACAATGTAACTCCAAGTCAATCACACTTCTGGGATATCATATCAACCTGTCCAGTTTGGAAGCAACACTGATTGTGAATCAATTTCATCTGCTCTTGTGCAAATGGAACCGACAACAGGTGGAAATTAGAGGCAATTTGCAAGACAATCCCTATAAAGGAATGGTTCTGTAGGTGGTGGCCACAGACCATTTCCCTGTCCTCATCCTTTCTGGCAGATTTCTGGTTACTTTTGCATTTTGCCTTGTTTACATCAGGGTCCCCCATTTTCAATTCATAATGACATAGGCCTACGCAATATACAGATATATATCATGACATTTCTGACATACAGGTATACAGTACTGTTACATTTGTGACATACAAGATATGCAAATATACAGTACTGTTAAACAGATCCTAACAGAAAATATATACATACGAGGGGGAGGAAACTACATTAGGAGGTGGTGGGTGGGTGGGTTTGGACATTTACGGGGCCATACAGATATATATCATGACATTTATGACAATACATGACATACAGTACTTTTATTGTTTAAAAGGATCCCCATTAGCTGCCACCTAAGTGGCGAGCTAGTCTTCCTGGGGTCCACACAGAAAGACAACACAAAACATAACAATACATGAGATACATATCACAATCACAATTCACTTAATTAACAATGATAATCTAAAAACAGTAAAACATTGTAGACATCATTATAAACATCAGAATATTTTGCTCACATATTTAAGTAGTGCATTCTCAAGTGGTATTTGAAAGACACTTTGCTATTCAATTTACTTATGTTCAGTGGGCAGTTATTCCAATGATTGATGGCACGATAAACAACCGTCCTCTTTAAAGCATTTGATTTTGTATGTGGTAACATAATCTGTCCATCATCGGCTGACCTAAGAATGAACCTGACTGCATCTGACAATTTGTTTGTATAAGAAAACAGGTTGAGACATTTGTGACATACAAGATATGTAAATATACAGTACTGTTAAACAGATCCTAACAGATAATATATACATACGAGGGGGAGGAAACTGTACATTGGGAGGGGGGGTTTGGACATTTACGGGGGCCAGTTTCGAATTGCAGCCTCCTGTAGGTGCTCTTTGAGAGCGGTTTTGAAGGTGGGTAGGGATTTTTTTTTAAATGTACGGCTGTGGGTAGGGCGTTCCACATTGATGTTGCATAATTGCAAAACATGTTTAGACCCTTGTTTGTGCGGAATCTGGGTTGAACATGATTTGTGGAACTCCCTCTGGTGTTGTGGTATTCACTGACCTTTGGGAAGTATTTCGACATGTACATGGGTACCTTAGTGGTGTAGTCGTGTATCTTGTAGACCAGGCCCATTGCAAGTTGCTGTACTCTGTCGTCTACTCTAAGCCATCCTAGGTTGTCAAAATGGGCAGGGGTGAGGTCAAGCACTAGTCTGACCAGTTTGTTTTGTGATGTTTGTAATCTTGTTTTTAGTGCCTTTGAGGTGCTTTGGTACCATGAGGTGCAAACATAGTCGTAGTACCCTTGAATGAGTGCTCCTGCTAGAGTGCTCCTGCTAGAGTCTTCTGTGGCAAGAAGGTTTGCTGTGTCTCCCAGCACACTTGAGAGCATGGAGGAGATACCAGGAGACAGGCCAGTACACCAGGAGACGTGGAGGGGCCGTAGGAGGACAACAACCCAGCAGCAGGACCGCTATCTGGTCCTTTGTGCAAGGAGGAACGAGAGAAGCACTGCCAGAGCCCTACAAAACGACCTCCAGCAGGCCACAATGTGCATGTTTCTGCTCAAACTGTGAGAAGCAGACTCGATGAGGGTTGTATGAGGGCCCAACGTCCACAAGTGGGGCCTGTGCTCACAGCTCAACACTGTGCAGCGAGATTGGCATTTGCTAGAGAACACCTGGATTGGCAGATTCGCCATTGGCACCCTGTCCTCTTCACGGATGAGAGCAGGTTCACACTAAGCACATGTGACGTGACACCGTGGAGAACGCTCTGCTGCCTGCAACATCCTCCAGCATGAGCGGTTTGGTGGTGGGTCAGTGATGGTCTGGGGAGGCATATCCTTGGAGGGCCGCACAGACCTCCATGTGCTAGGCAGAGGTACCATGACTGCCATTAGGTACTGTGATGAGATCCTCAGACCATATGCTGGGGCAGTGGGCCCTGGGTTAAGTGGGCCCTGGGTTAAGTGGGCCCTGGGTTCCTTCTCATACATGACAATGCTCTGCCTCATGTGGCTGGAGTGCGTCAGAAGTTCCTGCATGACAAAGACATTGATGCTATGGACTGGCCTGCCCATTCCCCAGACCTGAATCCAATCCAGCACCTCTGACATCATGTCTCGTTCCATCCACCGACGCCACATCGCACCACAGAGTTGACTGATGCCCTGATCCAGGTCTGGGAGGAGATCCCTCAGGAGAACATCCGTCATCTTATCAGGAGCCTCATCAGTAGCATGCCCAGACATTGTAGGGAGTGCATATAGGCACGTGGAGGCCACACACACTACTGAGCCTCATTTTGAATTGTCTTGAGGAATTTCCACAGAAGTTGGATCAGCCTGTGATCTGATTTTTCCACTTTTATTTAGTGTATGATTCTGAATCCAGACCTGAATCCAATGATTTTTATTTCCATTGTTCATTCTTATGTTATTTTGTTCTCAACGCATTCCACTATGTAATGAATAAATATTTTCAACTGGAATATTTCATTCATCGAGATCTAGGATGTGTTGTTTGTTTGTTTGAGCAGTGTATATATTCAAGTCAAGTGTTCCTTTTTTATTTTAAGTGTCAGCAGCATGGGGCTGTGGCGGTACAGGCAGAAAATAACTTTATTTAACAGATTGCAGAATGGGTACAATACAGTACGGCTCAATACACACAATTGTTAAGGGGATGCAGACCAGAGAAAGACGTTTGTCTTGTTTACATCAGGGTCCCCCATTTTCAATTCATAGTGAGATGATGATAATAGTAATAGAGTCCAACCTGGGGGACTATGGCTGAACGTGCTGCTCATCTTGGCTAGTTCCTAATGATTTCACAAAATATCAAATCATTACGAATCATGATTTTCATGCTCATCCAAGCCACCTGTATCTGTAGCGAGAACCACCCAACAAAATTAGCTAAAATGGCTGTCTTAACCTAGGTCTCTCACTACGGAAACATAGTAATAAACTAGTAAAAAGGTATTATTTTTAACCTAAGATTGTCTTTCATTCCCTTTTCTAACGAGTATTTTAGTATATTTTTTCACAATTAAATAACTATTTATAAATAATTAGTTTTACTAAATGTCAGTGTCGCTGCGCCTTCTTGCCTCCCCTGTATTTGCAGCGGAGATGCTTGTTAATTCTTTATGTAAAAAAGAAGAAAAAGGCTCTCCAGAAGGGCAACAATAGCTCGTACCTGTGCACATCCCTGTAGAGTGCAGCGGCCCGCCTGATCTCCAACCTACCAAAGTCAGCTCATGTTACCCCATCGCCACACGAATCCACTTCAAGGTCCTTGACCTGGCATATCGTGCAGCGAAGGGAACGGCTCCCGCCTTGACCTGGTCTCTTAACCTCAAGACCCCTCCGCTCTACATGTTCTGGCCACCTCAGACCCACTCCTATCCAAGCTCCGGGGCGGTCATCAAAGAGAAGCCGGCTATTCTCTGTCCTTGCTCCACAATGGTGGAACGAACTTCCCACCAATTAGGACAGTCAACACCCTCCCAATTTTCCACCATCGACTAAAAACACACTTCTTCAATTAATATGTGAAATGAAGAAATGTTTTTTAACTTCATTTACTATCATGCACTTTGCCACTAAATAATCTTCCTTGCATATATTACTACCTACTATGCAATAATGTCTACTACTATGCACTCAAGACTGTAGCACCCAAGTTTCAACAGTTTGATGAAAAATTGTTACTCAGTTGAACGAGTTGTACCTTTCCTGCTGACCTGTTGTACAGAACTTGTCGCTTGGATAAAAGCTTCAGCTAAATGACTAAATGTAAATGTAAAAAGTCTTACATTAACATTACACAAAAAGTGTTGGCCTTAAAAATTTATTGAAACCTGCAGGAACCATGAATACTGACACCTCCCTGGCAACAAATATTTGGCCAAAGTATGGTGTATGTCCTTAAAGGCCACATTGTCGATTTTCAACCTAAATCCTATAATTCTGTTGGTTAATTGGAAATAAAATTGACCAATGTGTTCTGTGACCCCAGCCCCACCCCTCCTGAAACTCTGCTGAATCACCTGGCGAGTAGACCTCTAGTGAACTGCAATCGCTATTTCCTCAGGCCCAACCTGAGGGAAGTTGAAGAACTAGTGTCTGCAGTTCACCAGAGGTCTGCTCTCCACACGGTTGACGTCTCTCCGTCTTGATCAGCCCGGCCGCCGCCTTCCATGAGAACATGTATCGTATTTCACCCAAAGTAGTACCTGGTGCATGGTAAATGTGCTGGAAAAATCACAATCCCAGCCCTGGTCACTGCGTCCTTAGCATGTATGTTGAGGAAGATGTCGATGTGTTCATCAATGTCCCCTGTACAAAACCTGTGAAATAGCCTTGTTTTCCCATAGCCTCAGATTGCAGAAACCGTATCACAACCAGTGAAGGCGTGACAAAAGAGCAGGTAGTGCCTCTGTCTTTCAGAGAGAGCCACTTGGATCCTCATGACATCGGAAGAGCCCTTCGACATGGTTACGAAGAGTGGATGGTCGGTGCTTGAGCTATGCAAACCAATACTATAATTAGAACTATATCTAATATCTAATTTGCAGTGTTCTTTTGGGGTCTCATAGAGAACCAGAGTTTAACAGGTCAGCGGACTGTTGCTGGGAGTGTGTGTGTAAATGACCATGATCGATGGGTCCCCCCCCCCCCCTAAAGGCTAAAGTCTTTCAACCGAGGGTGGAGGGAGGTAAGAGGGGTGAGTGAGTGGTGCACGTAGCTTACTGGGGGTAAAACATGACACCAGGCTTACGCACACAAGCAAGCCAAACATGGCACCAGGTTTACTCAAGAGCGAGCCGAAGGCGAGTTGAGACTGACAAGCGCCCGACTAAGTTGGAGCAGTTAGAGCGGTTAAGTCAGCTTGTACGTACTGTAAATGCTTGACCCTCAGGCCCCTCCTGACTTGCCCCCCCGCCATGACACACGCACACCTGTCTGGCGGGTGCAGGGTAGCAGGACAGGACAGCTGCGGCCTGGGGGGGCTTGTGGTTTAACCGCAGGGATCAATCCAGGACCAGTGACATCATCATAGTGTCCGGGTAAAGGTTCTAGATAGAGAACAATTGGAAGAAGGAAAACCCCAGTGGAATACATTACCTCCCTCCAAACTCCCAGGCCAGGTTTCTACGTTAGTGCCCACCCTGGTTTCATAGCACCAGTTACATCAGATCATTTCTAAGCCATTGGTAATTGTTATCCATCTTTTTGTAGTTGAGCATTGCCATTAGGCCCACAGTATCTCTTCAAATCACTTTTCAACTATTCGGCTTCCAAGTGATTTGCCATGAGTATACATGTGTAGCAGGGTGGATTATCCCTGCTTCGTGGGAACAGGTGGGCACAATCACTGGGTAGCGAGACACAGTAGAGCTCTGTCTGACTGCACCTCCGTCTTTGAGTCTGGAGCTTCAACTGGAGGCTGGCAGTGTGAGTGGAAGGGGCCCGTGATTTACCAACCTGGTCTGGTACTCTGGTCTTCCTCCCCTGCAGCAGGGCGGGCAGCAGTACTCCCCAACACGCTCTCACCTTCCCCAATTACTCCTTTAACCCTCCCACACCTAGTGACTGAATTGTAAATAAATAACTTGGTTCCCCCCGCAAGCAGTACCCTCCCTCAGTGACACTAGAAACCTTACAATAAAAAGGGAAAGGTGGAGTAGGAAGGGGTTAATTATAGTAGCGTTACCCACACCAAAATAGTTAACACTGTGCACAGTAATGGACACGCACACAGAATCCCATCTAATGTTTTTATGTTAATTGGTACGGTTGAATACAAAAGCTTAATAGGAGTGGTCCAACGGAATGAAATCCTACTACTGCTCAATTGTAACTCAATACCTTATGTACCCGTATATTCTACACACACCTCTGTGTTAGCACCAGGAATAATATACTTTAATGTATTCGACTCATCGCCCACGTCTGGGTCAGTACCAGGTATAATACCTCTATCAGGCTTTAATTATATGGTAGGAATAATACCTCAGGTCTGGAACCTCCCCACTGGGAAAGGGTTGATTAGATGGGAAATTATTATCAAAGAACCAACACGTTATCACACTCAAAGGAAATAAAAAATGTGGGCCCACTGTACCAAAACAAAAGTCCTATACTAATGCCGGCATATAATGTGTATGGGGTACCCCTATGAACTGGATTTAGCAACGTTTAGCTTCGCCCGTAGGCCGCACCACACTGTGTACTGTGCAATAAGATCCGGAGCACTGACGCTCTATTGTACTCAACCAAGATGGCGTCCTCGCCGCGCCACCACTGTTCGGGGTAGCAAGATGGTCGTCGAACGCTCTCGTCGCGGGCGCGAGCAAGCGGGGCTGGAGCAGGGGGGCAGTATCGGGCTGAGAGCGCGTGCTGGATGATGGCGACCTCTGCTGGACGGAAAGAACTCCCGTGATGGCCTGAAGACAGCCGGTGCAGGGCAGACGTCGAACGCCGGCGAAGACTGATTGTTGACGGCCGGTGCTGGGTAGACGCGCAGCTCTACTCTTGCCCTACTTACACTGAAGCTACTCTTGGAGTCCCAAACAGCCCTCCTGCTAGACGCAATATATAATGACGCAGGGTGTCTCTAAACACCGGTCTTCTTCAAGCCACGCTGGCGGGGCGCCTCATTAGAGGGAATATCTTTAACTTAAGCCACACTTGGCTATACCGCATTTCTTCTAGGATAACTCGTTGTATCGCTAGGGTTATTCAGTGGGAAAACATGCAACACGCTACTACGTTTACCTTTCTAGGATAACCCGTAATATACTCAAGTTCAATACGTTAACCCGTGTGGTCCTGCACGGGGCTCTGTCTAGACATGACCGATCACATCCAAGTCCAATGTCGAAGAGGCTGGTTCCTCACACTTCCGTCTCAGTTGACTTGCTTCCTCCTCCGTCACTCTCGTACGCTCTCTGCCTGCCACCGGCGCCCCCTGCTGGCACCGCCTACTAGCCCCACAGGGAAACACTGGGTGGAAGAATATGATCCAGGGTTATTGTTTATAATCCATATTCCAGCCGGTATGAGAAGGAGAAACCCACGTCATTGATCAAGGGGATATTTAATGGAAACTAGTTAATATGTCTTGGTGTACCAGTAGAGATAAAAGGCAAGTCAGCACTTCTGAATAATAACCATATTTTCAGGGTGCTACACATGTATACTGAACACATGTTTATATGTGTTCACACGTGTTTATAATATGGTTCAATAGATCATCTATTTTATTATAGTATCATGATATTATATGCTAGGAACACAGTCAACCTTATGGTCCATCTGGGTATTATACTACTACACCATTGTTATGATAAGTTTTACATGTAGTATTCCCCACACACACCATCTTGCGAGTCTTATCTCCTTTATAATGATGGCCACCGCCTCACATCTCCTCTCCTTACTCCATGACATTTACCCCCAAACGTCCTTGTGATCCACCTCACTAGTGTCATTATTTTTTACGGCAAAGTCATCGCCAGCTTTGTTTGGGAAGAGGTCTATTTTTTGCCCCTCCTGTACGACAGAGCTGTGTTTGGAGGCCAAACCAGGAAGAGGTGATGTCATGATGGCTATCACTTACAATGCTCTAGCCAGGCCCCAGATCTCCAGACCCCCACCTCTCCTGAGAGATGACCTCACGCCTGGTGCACTGGGGCTTGGGAACATCTGTGGGATGATCTTAGCTAGCAGGATGCAGGTTTGATCCACTGGAAGACAATGCAACACAGCAGAAAAGCTTATCATTATGTAGTGGGGTGCATTTTGTGATCAGATGTTCTATAGCTCTGAATTGTGTCTCTGTTGTAGAATGTGTGTAGATCATGGAAACATCTGAATCTTTCCACACAGCCCATGTGACCTGGTGTGGATTTTATCCTAATGTAATTGAAAGGAGGAATGGGGGGATTACACAGTACATGAAAAATAAAGCTGGGAAATGTAATGTCTTCAAAACAGCTGCAGGGGAACAAATTAACTTACACAAATGTTTCAGGCACATGCCGCCTAAAGTGTTGCCCCAAACGTTTGCGTCATCTGTGCCCTCTCTGCTGTTTTGAAGACATTAAATCCTCAAGCTTTATATTTGATTACTGCACAATACCCCGTTCTTTGTTCATCAGAAATTAGGAGACCATACAGAGTGAGGGTGTGTGTGGCTGTCGTCTGCCTCTGGGCCCCAAAGGGCTGTGTGTGTTTCCACTGCTCTTCTCCCTGTGCACCAATGAGCTACTACACCTCTAGGCATATCCCAGCAGTCTCCTCAGGTAACAGCATCTATGTTTGTAAAGCGCACAACCTTGAGCTCAACATCCTTCTCATTTGACCTTTATGTGACTCGGGATGCATTGAGGGTGGGCCCTCCTTTTCAGTGATGCCCAGATTACATTAGGCAATAATAGAACATAGTCAAACATAATAAAATGTATTAAAAAAAAACTATACAATTCGGAATACAACATAATAACTCGTGTCAGATAACAACCCTGGCCAAATGTCAAGGAGTGCCTAGGTCAGTAGCGGCTCGTGGATGCTTCGCCACTAGGGGCGCTATACCAAACATTTTGCAAACATGTACAAGGCACGCATTGGCGAATATTATCACCATTGCCATCGATCAATATATGATCAGTCAGTCAAATGCAACCACGTTTCCAATAGCCCAACACAAACACGCACAGCTCTCTCTCTCTCTCTCTCTCTCTCTCTCTCTCTCTCTCTCGCTCTCTCTCTCTCTCTCTCTCAGATGATGTCAGATCCATTCAATAATAAACACATTTGTAAAGCTCGTCATTTTTTAAACAAGTTACCATTCATTGTCTGAGTGGTTATGCCCCACACGCGGCGAAATTAGAGAGAGAGAGAGAGCGAGAACGAGAGAGAGAGAGAGAGAGAGCATTTTAGTAAAGTTACATTTTCAACAAGATTGCTGCTATTTAAACACTTCATGGAAACGGGGTAACGTTAACCTTATGTCGACTGTAGTATTGTATGACCTCGACATAACGTTTAAACGTTAACGTTACTCCGTTTCCATGCAGTAATTATAAAAGTGGCCAGCTAAGATAACGGAGCTAACAGCTAGCAGTAGCTAACGTTAGCTGAAAGCTGTAACGTTACAACGTTATGCGGCATCAGTAGACAACGTATCATGTATTAAACTAGAGTTAAGATCGCTAATCTACCTTGTTGTTGGCTTGTTGATAAAGTATATCCACTCCATGGCATTGTCCATCCAGCCTGTGTTGATGTCCATCCATTGTTGTCCCTCCGAATCCATATAGCTTGTTGTTAGCCAACAAGTACTGTGTGAGTGAAGAGCTGTGTCTTTGTCCATTTCCGCCTCGAACAGCCTGCAAACTACCTGGTGTTCTATCGCCATGCTCTAAGACAAACCTTAACCAACTTTGAAAGAGTGCCTAAGCCTAACCGTTGAAAGAACTTGCCATCACGCTCCAAGACAAATATCTGCATCACACAACACAACAACAGCATAAACTCATGTTGCAAACTGCGGTTACGGAAAGTACAGCGTCGGCCAATCAGAGAGCTTTTAGACGCTCGGCTGCTTGCTAGGTCGTTTCAAACCAGCGCCCGAGTTCCATCATAATACATCATATTCAACGCAAAGCGCGTGGCTGCGACGGATACAGCGATGAACCAGTGCACGGCGGGCACGCGCACTCCAGGCGCAATTGCGCCTAGCCCAGAGAGAAATACGGCGAGGAGAAATGCCTGCGGCTACGTAATGAAAAGGTCTATATCAGACAGAATCGTCACTTCCTGTTCAGGAAAACTATTATTAATCTTTGTCAAATTAAGTTATATTGTGCATTGGAAACACAAACATACTTAAAATGAGTAAATATTATTCATTTTAAACATGTTTATATTATTTATAGGGCTATAAAACAAAAAACTAAAACGTTTTTTTTTCTTCTTCTCTCAATTAACAGGTGGGTCAGCGCCCTAGCGCCCCTAGTGGTAGAGCCGCCACTGGCCTAGGTCATTTTCCCCCAGCTCCTAAATAACATTTCAGACTGCCAGATCCACACAAAACCCATTATCCATAATATGTCCCCTTTAGAGAAGAAGTCATCAGGTCAACATGAGGACATTGTGTTGAACAAGTACTTTTACTTTTAATACTCGAGTACATTCAATATCAAGTACTTAAATATGTGTACTTGAGTGGAATTGTGTCCACTGCAGGGCTGTACGCTAAGCTTTTTCACTAGGGGCACACTTGCCCCTAAATGAGAAATTTAGGGGCAAAGAATATTTTTTAGGGGCACATTTATAAATAACTATTTTACCATTATAGTAGGGCTGGGCGATATGGCCTCTAAATGATATCGCGATATTTTGACATTTCCTCTAAAGCACTTAAAAATGCTTGATTGAACCCTTTGATGCATACAGGCTAAGAGAATTATTAAGGACTCGAGCCACCCGAACAACTGCCTCTTTGAACTGCTGCGGTCAGGCAAGCGATACCGGAGTCTTAAGGCGAGCACAGAAAGACTCAGAAGAAGCTTCTATCCCCACGCCATCAGGCTGCTAAACGAACAATAATCACTATGCAACAACCATCAAATGCACACAGCACACACACGCACACACTCACTCAAACAAACAACACACTGCAGCACCCACTCTCCACACTTTAGATCACACAAACACACTTACACTTTATATTTATTGATAAAGGATTTGCACTACAACTCGTACACCTACTGTGAATTGTACCTAAATTGCACCTCGTCCCATTTCTCCATTTCTGCCTTGCACTATATAGTATTGTATATTAGTACACTGCACAGTATTGTATATTGTATGGTAACTACGTCTATTCTGCATCGAACATTGTACATATGTCTAAACTGAACACTGTGACCTCATTTTTTTTTACTTCTAATTTTACTATGTTATTTTATTTCATACTTATCTTGTCTTGCACAGTCTCTGGAGCGCAACAGTAAGAAGCATTTTGTATAAAAGTATTCTGTACTTCTGTATGACAACTATTAAAGAAACTTGAACTTGAACTTGAAAACAGTCACGCCAATATGATGATTATAATAAGTCCCTGCAACATATGTTTGCATTATTAAACCATGAAGATGCTTTAAAAAATAATTTAATGAAAATGTACTAAGAGTAGTCTACTGACACACTAATAAAAAAAATTATTTACATCTAAGACAATTTATATAAAAACTCTTGGGTGCCTTTTACACAGTACTGTGTTTTCTATCCACTTTAGCCAAACACACACACACACACACATATATACACACACACACACATATATATATATATATATATACATATATATATACACATATATATATACACACACTACTGTGAGAAAATAATAATCACACAGACTTAATGATTTTAGAATATTTCAGATAATGAAATTAAATGTTTATATCATTAACTATCCAGTTAGTATTTATACTGTGTGTAACATTTGGCTACTTTAAATCATTGAATGGAGAGAGAGAGAGAGAGAGAGCCCCCCTCCCTTCGGGTTTTGATCGTCTAAGCTGCCGTAGGTGATGACGTCACACTCGAATGTAAACAGGAAGAGATGGAGACACACGGAGATGGGAATTGAATGATATACAGAAACGAATAACCAATAAATATGAAGTTATGTTTAAACTTCTGTTGTCAAGCGTTGTCAATATAACCCACCCACTTTCCTCACGAATGGAACTAGTCTTGTGGAGTCCGCTTTGACCGTTTTCCAGGGTTAGCAGAGATCGCTAGTTAGCTTAGCATAATCCTAATGGAGACCTTGGTTAGAAGCTACCGTTAGCTCATTGCTCGTGTCAATTAAATTGCATGTTATTAAAGGTCCGCGCTGGTCTGTCTAATGAAATTACAACCGCAACATTATATTGCACTGTACAGCCCTGGTTGTAGGCTAATGTTTTACTACAATTTGTATGGATTAATTTAGGAGTGAAATGCGAATGAAGGGTTGAAATCACCACTCGCAAGCTTGCCCCCAGATATTATTTTAAAACTTGCACGGACCAAATTAGGGGGCAATTTGCGATCATATCATCGCAGTGTACAGGCCTGCGACTGGTAAAGGCTACTGCTACCACGACTGTACCTCAGAACCTTATTTGCCGTAGCCATGTACTCCACCCACTGCGTCAGAGTAATATTTAGCAAAGTGTCACGGCTGAAACTTTATAGATACATTAAATGCAAAAAGCCTGGAAAGAGGGTGAGATGAGGATACTGTATCAGGATTTGGAGGATGTTTATGGTTTGTAGACATACACGTCACCACACATTAAGAAGCTTCAACTACATATGGAAAATTACTATTTAATTGAATAGAATCATAATCCCACACTTTTTGGCAATCTGTACTGAGGGGTCCATTACTGTTCATTTGTTATATGGCTGAGAATACCCTCAAGTCAAGTCAATAGTTTTATTTGTCATGGCATACAAGCATACAGTGAAATGCGGGTGGTCATGCCCGCAGCGATTGTGCAATAATACAAGTAATAAGAATAAGACATTTGTGCAATAATACAAGTAATAAGAATAAGACATAACAGGTATGATGTACATAAAGTTTACAAAAAGCATGGTAAAAGACATGCTAAGGTCCTGCGATAGTGCAATACAATGTTAGCTACGGATGAGGCACTGGGTCTTATGTACACTACTATACAATACTATACTATACAATCTACAGTTATACTATATATCCTTCTTTTTTTTGACCAAATCTTTTTATTTCGAATTTTTTTTCAAACATGAAACACAACTCACAACACAATAATAACAACAATACATAAGACATCCGAAAACATAAACTAACACAACGCTGATTAGACAAAAAGGTTGTCATCAAGTAAAAGTATACCAACTAAAATAAAATATATACTATACAAAGTGCTTACCGAGCCCCCTCCACCTCCAGGCCCGGCAACCGCACGCCCCATCCCGGAGGACCCCCAGCCTGGCCCCCCCGCGAGCCAAAGCACCACGCCTCTTTAGTGCCTCGACCCGCAGAGACCCCGACCCGCGGCCACCCCCAGTCAGAGCCCACGGTCACCAGACCCAGACCAGAAGGGGGTCAGAAAATATCTCCCCCCCCCCCCCCCCCTCTCGCCCCAGGACCCCCCACGTGAGACATCCACATTACATTACTTCAGTACTCAATTTCCAGAGTCACATGCGTTCTTTAAGTTTTTCTACCACAGCCCACCAGACCGCGATATTGGCCTCATTAACACCTATGACACGTGCAGTGGAAATCTCCAAATAAATAACATCGAGATACGTGAGAATCCATACCTTCGGACATAACTTATCTGGTTGTATCCAGCGTGAGGCAATCAGCTTTTTGGCAGCGGTCAGACCAGCCAAAATGACCCTCTTTACTTGTACAGAGGTCGGCAACTGAGAAACATCATTTAACAACAGAACAGAAGGCAAGGCCGGTATGGTTAGAGAGAAAATCTCTGATAACTGAGTGGTGACATTTTCCCAGAAGATCTCAACAGGAGGGCATTCCCAATACATATGCATATGTAGAAGGGTGGATTATCCCTGCTTGTGGGAGTAGTAGTACACAGACACTGGGTAGTAGGATACTATAGTATTGGACCTATAAGTACCCCCGTCTTTGGCCCGGAACGTCGTTCTGGAGGGCTTGCAGCTGGAGTGGATGGGGCCCAGGATTTACTAACCTGGGGACTGGTACTCTGGTCTCCCTCGCCTTCCAAGGCGGTCAGCAGTAGCTCCCCACACACCCTCAGTACCTCCGACAGCCCTCCCACACCCAGTGACTGTCAGTTCAATAGTATTATTGGGCTTCCCTTTAAGCAGTACCCTTCCTTGACCACCTGTATAGACCCTTCAAATGCTATTCTGTAAATGGGGTGTAAGGGTTAAATAATTATGCAGTCACAATATTTACCCAGAGAATAAAATAGCAAATAGAACTCAAAGAAAGAGACACACACAATGATCCCGATTAGATCTACGTTTAGTGAAGCCTAGGCAGGTTATACATTACAACGTTAATTCTTAATATATGGCACCGGGTGCTCTTGTTATCAATGTAGGGGAAGCTCTTCCCACCATAGGCACTGAGTGCTCCATACATTAAACCACCCCGCTTGTACTGGGGGAACCCAGGCATAGAACGTAGACACATTGGGAATTTCAGAATCAAACAGTCAAATAAACAAATAACAAAATAACCAATAAATGTGGGCCCACGTTATCAAAGAAAACCTAACCTAAGCCGGCTTAAATTGTTTGGGGTACCCCTTAGACACTGATGGTTAGCGTTCACTTCAATGGACGTTGCTGTTGATACACGTGGTACTGTTAGTACTTAGCCAAGATAGTCTACTCAAGTCAGACGGAGCCGTTAGCGGCATGCTACTATACCACACACAGTAACTACTATAACCCGATAACGTTAGACGTTAGTCTCGTTAGCTCTAGACCTTAGTCCTTGGGTTCGGTTTCTCTTACTCACACACTATCGCTGATACTTCTAGGATAACCCGCAAGTATGTCTCATCACCCGCCGCTCGCTCCGACGGGGCTCTCCAACTTCACTTCTTCAACAGGGCTATTCCAAAGCACACACCTGCACGCGACCGTTCATGGCCAAGTCCAACGCCGAAGAGAACTTCCTGTTCCCCTCGCCTCCAGGTAATTCCCTCTTCCTCGTTGCTTGCTTCTCTCCACTGCTCCACCTGCCACCACTGCACTCCGCCCCCTGCTGGCAACCTCCACTGGTCCCACGCAAGGACCGCTCCAGAAAGGGAAAGACAGGGCTCAATGTTATTGCTAGTAATCCATACTGCATCTGGAGAAGAGTAGCACCTCACCTCGTCGTTAGACTGGGCGAGCTATCCAAAGGAACACTGTTAGTCTATCCAAAGGAACACTGTAAATCACACGTTATACACACACAGGGAAAGTAACAGTTAGTTAGCACTACTGAATACTTTGTAGAATATTCAGGCTGCTACATTTCCCCCCACTTTAAACTTGCCAAGTCCTCTGCAAGTTACTCAATGAAACCCGTTTAATGACATGAAAACGGTCCTTAGACCCACAGTTTCACACATTGTTCCATTAGTTTCACACACTGTTCTACAACCATCCTCTTCAGCACGTCGTCCTGGCGGTCCCGAGCGGGTAACCGACCTCTGGTGCTCCTCTGGGGCCGGGTTTGTTCAACCCCCCCTGTATCTGCTTCCGTTGGTAGGCCCTCGGCCAGCACGTAGTCCTGGCGATACCGAATGGGTAGCCGACCTCTGGTGCTCCTCTGGGGCCGGGTTCGTCCAACCCCCCCTGCGTCTGCTTCTGTGTCAGATTCGTCTGTCTCTGTGGGTAGGCCTTTGGCTACAGCTCCGCCCGCCGAGGCCTCTGAGGAGCCGCCCGCGGCGCCCTCCTCGCCCCCGTCTCCGCCATCTTCTCCATCCTCGTTTGAGGGGACTGACTTTATCTCTCCTGACGTCCTCTTGACGTCCCCGTGGCCACCCTCTGGTCCCGGCTTGGCCCCTGGCGGTGAGCGTCGGCGTCCATACCGGCCCCTGCTCTGGACTGTCCTCACCTCCTCGACCTCCTTCCGACCTGTTTCCCTGGTTCTCCTCTCTGTCTCGCCCTAGCCGGGAGCGGGGAAAACCCCTGGGTCGGAAACCTCGGTGGTAGTTCTGTCTCTGGAGATCCCGGTCTACCCCGTCACGCTCTCTCCTCTCAGACCCCCTCTGGTCGGCTTCTCTCCTTTCGGACCCCCTCCTGTCGGACTCTCTCCTGTCAGGCTCTCTCCTGTGGGGCTCTCTCTCTTCAGGCCCTCTTCTGTCAGGCTCTCTCCTGTTGGGCTCTCTCCCCTCTCTCTGTTCGGACCCCCTCTGGTCGGCCCTTCTCCTGTCGGGCTCTTCCTCTTCAGGCTCTCTCCTGTCCGGCCCTCTCCGTCCGGGCTCTCTCTGTTTAGACCCCCTCCGGTCGGCCTTTCTCGTTTCAGACCCCCTCCGGTCCGGCTCTCTCTCCTGCTCTCTCGGGTCCGGCTCCTTCTTCCCAGGCTCTCTCCTGTGGGACCCTCTCCGCTCGGGCTCTCTCTGTTCGGACCCCCTCTGGTCGGCCTTTCTTGTTTCAGACCCCCTCCGGTCCGGCTCTCTGGTCAGCCCCTCCCCCGTTGGACTCTCTCCTGCTGGGCTCTCTCCTGTTGGGCTCTCTCCCCTCAGGCCCCCTCTGGTCGGCCCTTCTCTCTTCAGACCCCCTCCTGTCGGGCTCTCTCCCCGGCTCTCTCTGGTCAGGCTCTTTCTCTTCAGGCTCTCTCCTGTCAGGCCCTGTCTTCCCCCGTTGCCGATCAAACGGGGTCTTAGGGGGCTGGATCCCTCGGACCGCTATCCGCCCCACTGGTTTCAGCTGGGGCCCTTCCGCCTGAAGTCGCCGCCTCTCCACCCAGTCGTACCCGTGGTTCCTCTTCTGGACCCCCATCCGTCCGGGGGCGACTGGCGAGTACGGGATGAGAGCCGTGACGGAGAGGGGGTCCCTTTCGGTGTCCTCCACCTCCGGTTCTGACCTCTTTGTCGTGCCTAACGGGGCGTCTGCCTCCCGGCTGCCCCCGCCGGGTTGGTGGTGGACTACCACAACGTGGCTAAGGGCGACATCTTCGGAGTCTGGGCGATAACTACGGGCGGGGCGCATCCCCTTCATCCCGTGGAAGAGACCGTCCACTCCGCCGAGCACATTCATCCCCAGCAGTCCCTGGGCCGCGTCTCTCGCGAGTCCTCGGAGGGGGTCGTCCTTGACGATGAAGATACACTTGTCTGTGAACGTCATCTCCAGACACTTCACCTCTGCGTACAGGCACCCCACCACAGGGATCTCCAAACCGTTGGCGGCTGTGAGGGTGATCTAGTCGGCGGAGCTCAGCCGCCGCTTTGGGAAGTTCTGCTTGAAATGGCTTTCTGACACCGTCGTCACCTCGGCTCCAGTGTCGACCAGGCAATGGGTATCCACGCTATCTATGCGTACATCCAGGGTAAAGCACACCCCGTGTACCTTCTGCTCCTCTGAGCTCTCGGCGGCTGGCCCGGTGCTTCGGTTGGCGGGGCCAGGGCCGGGGCGGGGCCTACCGATGGGGCCGGGGCAATCTCTGGCGATATGACCCGGCTGTTCGCAGGCGTAGCATATCAACCTCCCGACCTCATCTCGCCTGGCCATACCCCGCGAGGTTGCGGGCCCGTCTCGCCTAGGTCGCCGCCCAGCGGCGCCTCTCGGGGGCGCGTCTCGCCCCTGTTGCAAGGCCTGAAACAGCTGTTTCTGACGCACGCTCAACCGCTCTTGGCCGGCGAACAGCTGTCTGATCGACTCCTGGAAGGGGTCGGTGAGGGGAGGGGTTTTGCGTCCCTCTGCGGCGGCGGCCTGAATCATGCCTCGGGCGGGATTCCTCGCGGGACCCAGGACCATCTCTTCCTCGGACCAGTCTATCGCCTCCGTCATCAGGTCGATAAACGTCCGTTCCCCGTCCCCTCTCTCGCGCCTCCTCATCTCCCGTCTCAGCGCCTTGTCTCTCAGGCCGAGCGCGAACTGCTCCCGCAGCCGGACTTCAGGTTCGGGGACTTGTCGGGGGTCTCTGTCCTGAATGCGTCGCATCCGCTCTTGCAGGTCATATATCTCTGTACTACATTCTGTTGTGGAAGGACAGCTCATTCACTGAGAGACTTACACTGCATCAGGGTAAGACATTTTAAGTCATTTAGTAATATCTTTAAACTGAGACTTGATTGCTGACCTGACCAGCTGACTTGATTAAGGGGCGTGTTTAAAGCGGCCATTTTGTTTCCTTAAGTGACCCATTAAGGGCCAGGTGTTAGAAAGCACTAATTAGTGATAGGGATTTAAAGGCCTGCTGGCTTAGCGTCAGCGAAGCGTCGAGAAACGAAGAGGGACAAAGAGGAGTTTTCCTGGAGTTAGCCGCCGAGGAATCCACCGATCCACCTAGTGCTAAGTACACCCTAGTCCTATCTTACACTCCACGCTGAAAAATCTCCCTTTCCCTCCCACTCTGCTATTTCTCTACTTCCTCCCTGCCACTCTTGACACCACAATGTGTCTCATATCCACAATCTGCTCCCCCAGAACAGATTCAACCCACCCACGGCAGTTTGCTAGCAACCCGGCTAATCTATCCTACCCTCCTACAGCCACTAATACACCTGTCACAGTACAGGGAGGCCTATGGAATTGTCAATCAGCAGTCAAGAAAGCTGACTTCATTACTGCCTACGCCCATAGTCAAAATCTGCAGCTCCTGGCTCTAACTGAGACCTGGATAACCCCCAATAACTCATCAACACCTGCAGCATTATCTACAAACTATAACTTCACTCACACACCTCGACCTTCCAGGCGGGGTGGAGGCACTGGCCTCATGACATCTCCTTCATGGACTACAAACTTAACACCCCTCCCAGCACTGTCACTCTCCTCTTTTGAATATCATGCAGTATCTGTCTCTAATCCTTTCAATCTCACCATTGTTACACTCTACCGCCCTCCAGGTCCGCTCGATCACTTCACAGATGAGCTGGACATGCTTCTAAGCTCCTTACCGGAAGATGGTACCCCTCTCCTTCTATTGGGCGACTTCAACCTGCCTGACTCATCTCAGTCAGTCATAGTAGTCTCCCTCCTACAATCATTTGACCTGACTCCCACTGCCATGCCTCCCACCCACAAAGCAGGCAACTCCTTGGATCTCATATTTTCCCGTAACTCCAGTATCATTAACACCACGGTAACTCCCCTACATGTATCTGACCATTCCTTCATATCCTTCTCACTAACTCTCATGCTTAACCGAAAGGTCTTCACCCCAACTCAAACCGTCTCACTCAGACGCAACCTGCCCTCCCTATCCCCCTCCACCCTCTCCTCTGACATACTATCCACTCTACCTTTGAGTGACACCTTCTCTGCTCTCTCCACAGAGATGGCAACCTCCACCCTCCTCTCAGCCCTTGCAACCTCCTTCGACAAGCTCTGTCCCCTCGTTGAGAAACCTGCCCGCCGTTCCCCACCCAGTCCATGGCTGACAGATCCAGTGAGAGAACAAAGACAGGTCCTGAGAGCAGCTGAAAGGAAGTATAGAAAGTCACGCCTCACTGCTGACATCGACACATATCACAACCTCTTGTTAACATTCTCCAAAACCATTACTAATGCCAAAGCTTCTTTCTTTCACCATAGGATCGAGGCCTCTGCCAAGAATCTTCGCAAACTGCATGCTACCATGTCCTCCCTCCTCACTCCCCCCCCACCCCCCCCTCCCTCATCTTTCTCTGCCGAAGACTTTGCGATCTTCTTTGAGGAAAAAGTGGAGAACATCCGCAGCTCCTTCTCCCAACCCCCACCCATTCCAAATGCTGAATCGAGAACCTCATCCTTCACTCTGTCATCTTTCTCTCCCATTACAGAAGCCGAGACCCTGACACTGGTAACGTCGAACCGTCCGACTACATGCCAGCTGGACCGGCTACCTTCCCCACTCCTCCAGACCATAGCACCAGACATCCTCCCATTCCTAACTGCAACCATCAACTCCTCACTCAACTCGGGGGTGGTCCCCACCTCCCTAAAACAAGCCAGAGTCACGCCCCTCATAAAAAACCATCCCTGAACCCTACCGTCATAGGCAACTACCGTCCTGTCTCTCTTCTCTCCTTCCTTTCTAAAACACTTGAACGTGCTGTATCCAACCAACTTACTGCTTATCTCTTACAGAATGACCTCCTAGACCCTAATCAGTCAGGCTTCAGGACTGGTCACTCCACAGAGACAGCCCTCATTGCGGTCACAGAGGCACTTCACTTAGCAAAAGCGAAAGGCCTCTCCTCTGTCCTGATTCTCCTAGATCTATCTGCAGCCTTCGACACAGTCAACCACCAGATCCTCCTCGCGGCCCTCGCAGGAATGGGAGTGGCTGGCTCTGCGCTGACATGGTTGTCATCATACCTCAATGACCGCTCCTACCAAGTGTCATGGAGAGGGACCCTGTCGGCCACCCGCCCCCTGCGGACGGGTGTCCCCCAGGGCTCGGTTTTAGGACCCCTTCTCTTCTCCCTCTACACTAAATCACTGGGTAACATTATCACGTCTCATGGCTTCTCCTACCACTGTTATGCCGACGATACTCAACTCTTCCTCTCCTTCCCTCCCTCAGATATCCACGTCTCTGAGCGGATCTCGGCCTGTCTGTCCGACATCTCCGCCTGGATGACGACCAACCACCTCAAACTGAACCTAAGCAAAACAGAATTGCTCCACCTGCCGGCCAAATCCTCCCCCCTGACCGACCTTTCCATCACAGTCGAGAATGCAGCTGTGACCGCGTCCCCGACCGCCAAGAACCTTGGTGTTGTCCTCGACGACCAGTTGAACTTCTCTGCTCACATCGCAGCGACAACCAGAACCTGCCGATTCCTCCTGAGCAACGTCAGAAGGATCCGCCCCTTCCTGACAAAAGAAGCCACCCAACTCCTCGTCCAATCAACAGTCATCTCCCGCCTCGACTACTGCAACGCACTGCTCGCTGGCCTCCCGGCCACTGCCACTAAGCCTCTTCAACTCATTCAGAACGCAGCGGCCCGCCTGATCTCAAACCTACCGAAGTCGGCCCATGTCACCCCACTTCTTAGGGACCTGCACTGGCTCCCCATTGCTGCACGAATCCGCTTCAAGGCCCTCGACCTAGCATACCGTGCGGCAAAGGGAACTGCTCCCGCCTACCTCCGGTCAATGGTCTCTAACTACACACCCTCAAGACCCCTACGCTCTGCATCTTCTGGCCGCCTCAGACCTACTCCTATCCAAGCTCCGGGAGGGTCATCAAAGAGAAGTCGCCTATTCTCAGTCCTTGCCCCACAATGGTGGAATGAACTACCCACCCCAGTTAGGACAGCCGAAACACGTCCAATCTTTCGCCGTCGACTAAAGACGCACTTCTTCAACCATTATCTGAAAAAAAAAAAAAAAAAAACCTAACCCTAACTAACCATACTGTCATGCACTTGTCCTAATAAACTAACCTACACTGTAGCACTCAACACTTTGATGAACATTGTTACTCAGCTGATAGAGTTGTGCCCTTCCTGATGGCTTGTCGTACAGAACTTGTAAGTCGCTTTGGATAAAAGCGTCAGCTAAATGACTAAATGTAAATGTAAATGTAAATATGCAAACTCCCGTATGCTCTCCCCATCAGCTTGTCGGCGGTCGAGGAACTCTCCCAGGCGGACACTGACTGGGGTCTTGTCTCCGTATGTCTCCTGTAGTACGCGAAACAGGGCCTCCGGCCCCGGAGCGGTTCCTCCCAGGACGAAGCGCACCGTCCGCCTTGCCTCGCCCTTTAAGTGCTGCTGTATGCACTCCGCCTGTTCCTCACCAGGCACTCTGCTGGTCCGGAGATGGACCTTCATCTCCCGGATCCAGTCCTCCACCGGCGACTCTCCTCTCTCCCTTCCTCCTCCAAACTCGCTGCATTTCCGGTCCCGCTGGACATACAGTCTGTGAGGGGGGCGAGCCGGATTCACGGCCCTCCTGGTTGAGGGCGGCTCGTGTCTGTTCCAGGGCCCGTGCCTGTCGGTCTAGGAGACCTGCCTGCCGATGGGCTTTGTCCGCCAGGTCCTGTACCTGGGCGGTCAGCTCCTCCATGGCCTCCGGGCCCTCCTTCCTCACTTCGGTGACGCCATCTTGGCCGTCTCTTTGCTCCTTCAGAGCCGCCTGGGATCGACGCTTCTCTTGGGCTGCCTGCTCGGTCAGCTCCTTCACATCGTCGGCCCCCTGCTTTAGGAGTGCCGCCTGCGTCCGGCACCTCTCCTGCAGCTCCTCCATCTTCGCCGCCATCTCCTGCGCGGCTCGGGTCCCTTCATCGGACGTCATGGTCTCTCTACTGGTCTGTCAAGGAAGTGGAGTAGGATGTTGATCCTGTTCGTGACGCCAAATGTAGAAGGGTGGATTATCCCTGCTTGTGGGAGTAGTAGTACACAGACACTGGGTAGTAGGATACTATAGTATTGGACCTATAAGTACCCCCGTCTTTGGCCCGGAACGTCGTTCTGGAGGGCTTGCAGCTGGAGTGGATGGGGCCCAGGATTTACTAACCTGGGGACTGGTACTCTGGTCTCCCTCGCCTTCCAAGGCGGTCAGCAGTAGCTCCCCACACACCCTCACTCCCTCAGTACCTCCGACAGCCCTCCCACACCCAGTGACTGTCAGTTCAATAGTATTATTGGGCTTCCCTTTAAGCAGTACCCTTCCTTGACCACCTGTATAGACCCTTCAAATGCTATTCTGTAAATGGGGTGTAAGGGTTAAATAATTATGCAGTCACAATATTTACCCAGAGAATAAAATAGCAAATGGAACTCAAAGAAAGAGACACACACAATGATCCCGATTAGATCTACGTTTAGTGAAGCCTGGGCAGGTTATACATTACAACGTTAATTCTTAATATATGGCACCGGGTGCTCTTGTTATCAATGTAGGGGAAGCTCTTCCCACCATAGGCACCGAGTGCTCAATACATTAAACCACCCCGCTTGTACTGGGGGAACCCAGGCATAGAACGTAGACACATTGGGAATTTCAGAATCAAACAGTCAAATAAACAAATAACAAAATAACTAATAAATGTGGGCCCACGTTATCAAAGAAAACCTAACCTAAGCCGGCTTAAATTGTTTGGGGTACCCCTTAGACACTGATGGTTAGCGTTCACTTCAATGGACGTTGCTGTTGATACACGTGGTACTGTTAGTACTTAGCCAAGATGGCGGACCCACTCTTGTCACCGCTAGTCCGGATGACAAGATGGCGTCAGCGATCCGCGAGCACAACCAGCAGGTTGGGCGAACAGCAGGCAGTGGTTAGCTGGCAGAGCTTGCTGTATGGCGTCCTCTGCTGGTGGGAAGAGGCGTCCTCTGTACCGTCTGGGAAACGTCCACCGCTGCTGTTGCTGGCTTGCTTCTGTCGCGCGAGCTAATACTTTGGCTACCTTAAACACAGCTAAGCTTTGGGTCTCGGCGCACTCTCCTGCTATTTGGTTACACTGTTAACGCAACGTGGCTGGCTATACCACCGGTCTCTTCAGCGCCTCGCGCCCGGTAGTCTACTCAAGTCAGACGGAGCCGTTAGCGGCATGCTACTATACCGCACACAGTAACTACTATAACCCGATAACGTTAGACGTTAGTCTCGTTAGCTCTAGACCATAGGTGTCAAACTCATGGCCTGCGGGCCAAATGTGGCCCGCCACGTCATTTGATGTGGCCCCCCAAGAGCCCTGGATTTTTTTTTTACATTAATCTTGGGTTAAAAAATAGCTGCGTTAAAATAATTGTAGGTTAATGCGTTAATAAAGCTTTAACTTTGACAGCCTTAGTTATTACACATTCTTACACATACATATATGTTGAACATCTGAGGTATTGATGAAGTAACAAAGGAAAAAAGCCAAAAGCACTTACTCCTCAGACATTCTTTGACAATTTTACAGCCCAAAATACAAAAAAGATCCAGGCAGAATAGGTAACAAAGGGTTGAAGAAATATTGTCTGAACTGTCAGATGCAAACTGGCTGTGTGACATAACCGAGCATCTCGCTCAATTGAATAAGAAGCTGTAGGGACGCAAACAAGTCCCACCCAAAACTTGACCAATATAGTTGTGAACTGAGACAACCCTTATTTTGTTATTTTTGAGTACACTTACAGTTGTGTGTTCATGCAGACACATAATAGCAATTTCATTACGAATTGAAAATGGTGGACCCTGATGTAAACAAGTCGAAAGTCTTTCTCTGCTCTGCATCCCCTTAACAATTCTCTACTTGCACAACCTGAAAGTAGGCACTTCCGGCTGACTTCCGGTTGCCAATGGTACTTCCTGTCCCATCCAAATACATTGGTTTTAGCTACTTTTCTCCCCTTATTTAAACAACTTTGTCGTCACAGAGAGGCAATGAAACGTTTGTATTATTATAGTATAGAATGTATTTAAAGGATAACTCCACTATTTTGGGAAATTAGCTTATTTAACATCTTCCCTGGAGTTAGACAAGAAGATGCATACCTTTTTTGTCTCTGTGCGTGCATTTTAGCTTTGGGAATAGATGCTCCGTTAGCATAGCTTAGCTTCATCACTGGAAGTGAGGCAGGACAGTAGCCTTACAGTGCCTTACAGTGTATTGCAAGGTCTGACATTGACCAAACTTGATATGCATGACCTTGGTGGGCTCTAGGTCAACTCCTGAAAAGGGGGTCAATGTCAGACCTTGCAATCAAAAGTTAGGGGCGCACTGAAATTATGGCAAGGGTTATTAGCCCCCTAACTTTTGATTGCAAAGTCTGACATTGACCCCCTTTTCAGGAGTTGACCTAGAGCCCACCAAGGTCATGCATATCAAGTCAAGCACCCGGCTGGTGCTAACTAGCTAGCCATCGTTCCCGGCAGCTAACGCCGGTCCCCGACTGGTGCTAACTAGCTAGCCATCGCTCCAGGTCCCCGGCTGGTGCTAACTAGCTAGCCATCGCTCCCGGCAGCTAACGCCGGTCCTCGGCTGGTGCTAACTAGCTAGCCATCGCTCCCGGGAGCCTGCGCCGGTCTGTCTGTCGAAGACAGAGGGAACCGCATCAGGCTTCAGCTGATTAGTGGTCTTCTGGACAAACCTTCCACCCCCAACAACATAATCCGAGGCAATGAAGTGTTCGCTGGAGATCTTCATTCCCTGTCCAACAGGCTGATCGCGCCGCCTGAGTGCAGCCAGCCTGAGTGCAGCTAACAGTAGCTACTGTCTGTAACTGTGATGTATTTTCTGTTTGCAGTCCAATGTTCACCAAAACACACACCCACACACTTATAATTTGTTCCTCAGC
The DNA here is from genome assembly GCF_963971535.1 of Notolepis coatsorum. NCBI lineage: Eukaryota > Metazoa > Chordata > Actinopteri > Aulopiformes > Paralepididae > Notolepis > Notolepis coatsorum. The sequence continues at coordinate 78,882,437 of NC_140171.1, read as the reverse complement.
GTTATATAGACAGGTCATGTTTTGTAAACTAACGTTATGTTTAGAATGGAATGAATACATGGGTCGGGAAAGATAGTTAGCTCAAAGCTAATCCGGCCTGTTTAACCACTAGCTTCTGTTAGCTAATGAAGGCTAATGCTGGCTGAGCAAGGAAACTAACAGTAAACGTTTTTACATGAAATACAGCCCAAAAACCCTGCTGACAAACGTTTGCTTATTAACTCTTTCAGTGCCACGCCTGGTTTTCCGTTTTACCGCTTGAATGCCACCATCTGCGCCAATGTTAACGTTAATATCGCCTAATCTATGTTTTAAATTATGGCTATGTGTCTAATCTGCCCATCGCATTATCAAAGACTATTTTCCAGTCAGTGCTGTGAAGACAGATTGTTTTTTTATCGCGTCGTTTCCGTTTCAGAGCAGTTAGAAAAGCCCCCGTTTTGATATAAAAACAGCTCATTCTGGAGCATTCTATGAAAATCGTCTTTTAGTGGAATATTCCACAACGTTGATATTCGTCGGCCTTTTTATGAATCGTTTTCAAATAAACGCTAGATGATCAATATTATACGTGCACGCAAACACATTACGGCCGCGCACTGATAATCGCTCTGTTGATTTCCTCACAGACTTTTACAGTGAAACCGAAAGAAGACATTTCACAAAACAGCTTATAACTTCATCAAACTTACTCCGATTATCCTACCACTGATAACATAGAGTCCTTACCTGACATCAGATGGTATCCAACTGGTATATTCCAATTCCTGATCACCATTCGAAAAAATCGATACGTGTATGGATCCAACGCGACACAGTAGATCTCCATGATCCGCGGGGATCTGAGGCTCCAGAATGAACTGTGGTAACCCCGGCTGGATCAGTGAACTGGAAAATGTGGAGTACCGGATTTTTTTCCCCATTCATTTTCATTGAGTCCATTCCAAAATCACTTATGTCATCTGGGAGACGACAGGGGGCGCTTTTTTCCACAGTGATCACCGGCGCAGCTCGGCTATACTCGGGTAGGCTCGGGTGATGCAATAATTTTTCAGATCGCAAAAAAAAATAATAATAATAATAATTCCGAGAAATCTCGTGAGTGGCATGCAACCACCTATAAAAAAAACAGAGAAATCTCGTGAGTGGCACTGAAAGAGTTAAATACATTCTATACTATAATAATACAAACGTTTCATTGCCTCTCTGTGACGACAAAGTTGTTTAAATAAGGGGAGAAAAGTAGCTAAAACCAATGTATTTGGATGGGACAGGAAGTACCATTGGCAACCGGAAGTCAGCCGGAAGTGCCTACTTTCAGGTTGTGCAAGTGGAGAATTGTGTGTATTGAGCTGTACTGTACTGTACCCATTCTGCAATCTGTTAATGAAAGTTAATTAAACTATCTTCCATTAGTTGGATGTATGGCCTCTGCAAGGTTGTGTGCAGCCATTTGTTTTTGTAACATCTGCTACATCTGTCCCACATGTTCTTTGCAGCTCAGTTGTTAGTTCTGCCCCTCTTGACTGTGACAAAAAGGTTTTGAACAAACTTAATGTCATAGCTTGTATTTGATGATCTTCTTCTTTGTTATTTACTTGAATGGTTTGATCATTGATTAATGGAGTAATATGGGGTTCTGATAAACTAAAATTATTTGTTAAAATAACATAAGCTAACATATATTTTTACATCTATGCAAATGCATATGCAATATGTATAACTTGAATAAGTAATAAATACAGAAACAACATGTTTAACAATATGTAAATGAGTAGCTACATTTATTTTACATTACATTAACATTTATACGGTCTTTGGCCCTTTGAGGGCAACCATAATGCTGATGTGGCCCTCTGTGAAAATGAGTTTGACACCCCTGCTCTAGACGTTAGTCCTTGGGTTCGGTTTCTCTTACTCACACACTATCGCTGATACTTCTAGGATAACCCGGCACTAGCAAGTATGTCTCATCACCCGCCGCTCACTCCGACGGGGCTCTCCAACTTCACTTCTTCAACGGGGCTATTCCAAAGCACACACCCGTTGTAGCTGCGACCGTTCACGGCCAAGTCCAACGCCGAAGAGAACTTCCTGTTCCCCTCGCCTCCAGGTAATTCCCTCTTCCTCGTTGCTTGCTTCTCTCCACTGCTCCACCTGCCACCACTGCACTCCGCCCCCTGCTGGCAACCTCCACTGGTCCCACGCAAGGACCGCTCCAGAAAGGGAAAGAAAGGGCTCAATGTTATTGCTAGTAATCCATACTGCATCTGGAGAAGAGTAGCACCTCACCTCGTCGTTAGACTGGGCGAGCTATCCAAAGGAACACTGTTAGTCTATCCAAAGGAACACTGTAAATCACACGTTATACACACACAGGGAAAGTAACAGTTAGTTAGCACTACTGAATACTTTGTAGAATATTCAGGCTGCTACACATATATGTTCCAATGGCACCGTCTGGACACAAGGAACATCGAGAGTCAGGCCTGAGACCCATTAGGTTCAATCGCCTGGGGGTCAAATAAGTCCTATGAACAAAATTTTGATGGTTCTCTTGGTGATCTGGGTTGCGTGATGAGAGCCTAATATTTTCCCATACCGCATCCCAGTCAAAGTCTATATCCAACTCAGGGATATCCTTTCTCCAAATCGTATCTAAGGGTAGGTCTTTATATGAGGCTGTAAGTAGGTGCCGATAAAAGTCAGAGACGAAGCCTCTCGATGTCTCTCTGTCATAAAATAATTTGTGAAACCGGTGTCGTTCTAGTGGAGCGTCCCATGGGACTCTGTGAGCCTTTAGAGCTGCCCTCATTTGTAAAGAAAAGAAAAAGGAGCTACCGGGGAGATCAAATTCGTTGGATAGGTCCTGAAATGACCGGATACCAGAGTTGTTGAAAATATCCCCCAATATATGGATACCTTTCCCCTCCCATCTGGGGAATCTAATGGGTTGTTGTCCAATAAGGAGCAAATTGTTATTGAACAGTGGGGAGTGTGTGTGCCATTTATGGCGGTTAGTGCAAGTTTTCTGGGTATCACGCCAAATCTGGATCACATGTGTGATCAGAGGGCAAAAAAAAATCGTAATTTGCATTGTTTGATTGAGATGTTGGTATACACGATATCTTGAAGTCTGTGTGGGGACACCATCTCCTCCTCCAATGGACGCCAGGAGACAGCCGCATGAGCGTCAAACCATGTGATAAGAGGTCTTAGAGAGTATGCTTGGAAATTATATTTGAAGTCCGTCCAATTTACTCCTCTGTGCAGTGGTTCTCTTTAAGCGTGGGCGTTTGTTATTCCAGACGAATTTATATGCAGCAGAGTGCAGTTTTTGCCAGTAACCAACAGGAGAAGACAGCGGAAGCATGGAGCTAATAAAATGTATTCTAGGTAAGACATTCATCTTAATTATTGAGGCGCGGGCCTGTAATGAGTTCTTTAATTTGGACCACCTGTCAAAATCCTTCGCAATCCTGTCCCCCAAACTGGAGTAGTTATACTTTACAGTCTGGTTAACAGTCGGGAATATTTCAACCCCAAGGCATTTAAAGTGTTCTACCATGAGATATTTGCTGGAAGGAGGGTTGCCTTCGCAGCCTCGTTGAGTGGAAGGAAGGCTGATTTTGGCCAGTTGATCTTAAATCCAGATAGGCTGCCAAAGTCATCTATTACTTGGAGAAGGTAGGGCAGAGAGACGGCCGGGTTCTGCATAAATAGGAGTACATCATCCACGTATAAGCTGATATGGTGATGTGTGCCCTTAATTGACACAGGGGATATAACTCGTGATTGCCTTATGTACTGCGCTAGGGGTTCGAGTGAAAGAGCAAAGAGTCCTGGGCTAAGAGGACAACCCTGTCTAGAAGAGCGCGAAACAGCGAATAGTGGTGAGCAAAGCTTCCCTGTCAAGATCATGGCAGACGGGCCTGTGTAGAGAACTTTGATCATGTGAATGAAACCCTCGCCCAATCCCATCCTTCCTAGTACTGCCCATAAATACGATCACTCCAGTCTGTCAAAGGCCTTCATCGCGTCTAAGGACATGACGGCCGTAGGGGTTGCAACATCCTTACTGGCGTCGTGTAGTAACCGTCTGATATTATCCGTGACCAGTCGGCCTCTTATAAAGCCAGTCTGATCGGGGTTAACCAGAAACGTCATATGCTTTTGAAGTCGGATGGCTAGCACCTTAGCATATAGCTTGAGATCGGCTCCGAGGAGACTTAAGGGTCTATAGCTGCCACATTCAGTGGGGTCCTTATCTTTCTTGAGTAGAACAGATATAAGCGCCATATTGACATCCCTGGAAAAATTGCCCTCCTCGACTGAGTGTAAAATCATTGAAAGTAATAAGGGACCAAGTATATCCCAAAACGCAGTATAGAGTTCCGGTGGAATGCCGTCCCAACCAGGAGCCTTGCCCCGCTGCATGTCCGCAATTGCTTCCCTGAGTTCATCTAGTGTGATAGGTTCAGCTAACCGCTTTGCGTCCTCCTCTGAGATTTGTGGTAGGTTAATTTGACTAAGATAGTCCTCCAGCTTGGCGTGATCAAAGACCACTTCCGACTCGTACAGGTTGGAGTAAAATGAGCTAAATGTATCATTGATTTTTTTGGGGTTGGTGGTTATCTCCCCCTGTTGGTTCTTAATGGCAGGGATATCCGCAAATTGATTGCTGGCCCGTATCCTCATAGCCAGTAGGTGACTTGGTCTAGAGCCATGAAAGTAATAGTGTTGTCTTGTTCTGTGCATTTGAAATTCAGACTGTTGTCTTAGAATGGAGTTAATCTCCTTTTTCACTACTTTAATTTGGAGCTCCAGTCGGTAGACATACAATAGAGCGAGCAAAAAGAAATAAAAAAACACAAAACCCTGTGCCCCCCCCTCCCCTCAAATATCTTGTCCGATGTCGATCAAACATCACCTGGCACTGTGACCGGGTCACAGCAACCAGGACCACATTATATAACTTTACCATTCTAACCAGAATTGTATATTGTAACAAATTAGGAATATGGGGATTCCCCCGTCTCTCAACAGAGAGTATCAATCTACGTCTATATAGAATTCAGTGCATAGAATATTATTCATACGAAAAAGGCACATGAAACATAGTTCGTCCGAACTGAACCTGATTAAAGTGACATACTCTTAACACATGTTGAAATAACACCATTGTGGAAACAAACCCCAATCATTACCGTGCTGTCCACGTTGAGGCTGCGCAGCATCGGCGACACACTTGTATTCTGTTATGACAAGAAGGAGAGTTAAATGCATAACATTGTCCTCAGCGGTAGGATCGCCTCGACCTGCCACTCGCATACAGTTCGTTGCAAAGGGGAACAATCCCCTCGAATGGACGGATCATAAGCATATTCAGTCTGTTTGAGTGAAGACTGTGATCTTCATCCCGCCCGGTTAGAGTCGAATAAAGATAATAAACAAACGTAACAGTCCTCGCGCCGTTTACTGGACAGCTCAAGTGTTGGATGATAAAAAGGGCCAGAGATAAATAATAATGAAAAAACTGATAAGAGTATAGGGCGTCTGAATTACATTAAATTAGTCCGTAATCATGTTCGTGATTGAAACAGTACTGTATAGAGAAGTCAGGTATTACCGTCTTGAAGGTTGAGTAAGCAGCGGATGAAAGTGACTACCACAATGCAGTGAGGACGGTAGCTTGGTTAGCTTGTATGCTAGCCGCCCACACGTGGAATCAGCTCCGCTCCTATAGGTATGCTAGCCTGGATAGCTAGCATGTTAGCAGGCCACGCGTGAAGCCCGCCTCAGGTACCCGCTCCAGCACCTCACTGCCCGTCGCTCGGCGCATGCTCCACCGCGGCCTGTCCGCTCCCCCCCGTCGGAGCGACCGTGCTGCTTCTTCGGATGTAGTCCTCCGCCTCAGATGGTGACTTGAACAGCCGGTTGCATGACACCTCTCCCCGACCCGTCTTTACCTTTAGTGTTGCTGGGAATATCAAAAACACCTCCACAGCTCGCTCTCGTGCCAGATCCATAGCACCTGCGAATGCTCTTCGCCGTTTAGCTGTGTAATCGCTAAAGTCAGCGGCAAATCTCAATGTACAGCCATTCACAACCGGGGGCTTCTGTCTGGCCTCTCTCAGTATTTGCTGTCTCGTCTGGAATCTCAGGCAGCAGAAAATGAATGTGCGAGGGTTTGCACGTCCGCCCTTCAACTGGGTGGCGGGTCTAAAAATCCTATGCGCTCTCTCGATCTCAGGTCGGGCTAGCTTTGGGAACCATTTTGGAACCATTTCCTCAAGGTACCTTATCGGGTTGTCGTCCTCCGTTTCATCAGGCAGTCCATAAATTCTCACATTGCATCTCCTACCACGGTCCTCCAGGTCTGCTGCCTTCAACTCATAATCACGTAGCCTGTCCTCCAAGTCTAATATTCCTGCGACGTTGGTCTCAGCAACCTGCACGACCGCGGACATATCTTCCTCCGCCACGGTTAATCGAGTGCCTATTGTAGCCACCTCCTCCTGCAATGCATCCACCCTGCCCGCTAGCTTAGCCAAGATAGCGTCCGTTTCCTCTCGGAATATCGACCTGATGAGATCCCTATCCACATTGTTCAGGGTTCCCAACTTGCTCTGCGTATGTTTATGCATAATTCCGACTTCTGGAAAATCAAATGGTATAAAAAATAAAACGTATTCAAGGATAATGTGACCTGATTGCCGAGCTCCGAAAAATCAGCCAGCCATGTGCTGTGGAACAGAACCGGAAGTCAGTTATACTATATATCCTAATGCTATCTTGCTATATCCATCTATTTACTATACAAGAACCACTCCCGTTTTTTTTGTGACCTTTTTATTGTGTAAAGTGACCGTTGAGTGTGAGCGTGTGCAGCATGTGTGTGTGTTCATGCTAAAGTGACTGTTAGTGTGTGAGCGTATACAGTATGTGTGTTGTGTGTGTGCTCATGTGTGCTTGTGTGTGGAGAGTTCAGTGTTCAAGACTCTGATGGCCTGGGGGAAGAAGCTGAGCCGAAGTCTCTCTGTCCTAGTTGCTGGTGTGCGCAGGCATTTGCCTGACCGCAGCAGCTTGAACAGGCTGTTGTTGGGGTGGTGAGGGTCTTTCATTATTCTGCAGGCTCTGGATTTGCACCTCTTGTTATATAAGACCTGCAGGGGTGGTAGTGCAATACCCGTAGTACGCTCAGCTGAGCGCACCACTCTCTGTAGGGCCTTCTTGTCCTGTGCCTTGCTGTTTCCATACCAGGCAGTGATGTTTCCAGTCAAGATGCTCTCTACAGCTCCGGAGTAGAAGGACTGGATTATCTTCCCCAATACTCTGAACTTCCTTAACTGTCTCAGGTGGTAGAGGCGCTGCTTCGCCTTCTTTACGACTGAGTCTATGTGTGTTGTCCATGTCAGGTCTTCTGAGATGTGGACCCCCAGGTACTTAAAGCTGCTCACCCTGTCCACGGTAGCCCTGTTTATCCACAGTGGTGTGTGTGTCCCCTGCTGTGTTCTCCTAAAATCCACGATCAGCTCCTTGGTTTTACCAATGTTCAGGAGCAGGCTGTTGTCCTGACACCAGCGTGCCAGTGCATCAACCTCCTCCCGGTAGGCCTTCTTGTCGTTGTCAGAGATCAGCCCCACCCACCACCACTGTGTCGTCCGCAAACTTCACTATGGAGTTGGAGCTGAACTTGGCCACAGTCATGTGTGTATAGTGAGTACAGCAGGGGGCTCAGAACACAGCCCTGGGGGGACCTGATGCTCAGGGTGATGGTGTTGGAGGTCTGACCCCCCACCCTGGCCGCCTGAGGCCTTTCACTCAGAAAGTCCAGTATCCAGGCGCTCAGAGCGGAGCTCAGACCCAGCTCAATCAGCTTGTCCACCAGTCTGGTGGGGACTATGGTGTTGAACGCTGAGCTATAGTCAATGAACAACAGTCTCACATAGCCCCCCTTCTGGCTGTCTAGGTGAGTGAGGGTGTTGTGTAGTACCTGAGAGACCGCATCGTCAGTGGACCTGTTTGACCTGTATGCAAATTGCAAAGGGTCCATATCACTGGGGACAGTGGGGAGGGAGGCACAAATGTAATCCTTAACCAGCCTCTCAAAACATTTCATGACCAAATGTAATCTGCACTTAAACATCTTCGTCATTTTGTCTTTTCATATCAAAGTAATACGATTATGGAAGAAAAACAGCAAACTGGGTAACTTCCCACTGTATGGAGTGTCCTGTTTAATTCATGTATGTTTTATATACAATATTTGTGTGTGTGTGTGTGTGTGTGTGTGTGTGTGTGTGTGTGTGTGTGTGTGTGTGTGTGTGTGTGTGTGTGTGTGTGTGTGTGTGTGTGTGTGTGTGTGTGTTCGAGCTCTGTAAAGGTGGGATCACAATTATTGTGTTATATCAACTGGTGATTGAGAGTAGCAAAACAGAAACCTATTTATATGAAAATGTTTTATGTATTTCAGATATTTACATTTACATAGATATTTGTCAATAGAGATTGCTGTGATTATTTGCTATGCATTTATTGTTTTTACCTAACTGCACAACACATTTCCCAACTGGGACAATAATAGAATAGAATAGAATAGAATCTTTATTGTCATTGTTGTTACAACGAAATTGAGTTTAGAGCATCACCACTGGCATACAAACATACTGAATATAGCATATACAGAATTATAATATCAATAATATAATATCAATGTCCCAAGTGCAATAGTGCTAGTGCAAATAAATAGTACAGTGACAGTCCAGTTGAGTTAATGGATGGAGGGGGCGTTGGCTTGCAATGGATGGAATAGTGTATAGTGTATTAGTGCAGCAATGCAAGTCCGGTTCACAGTTATTGTTGCAATGTAGAAGTGTGAGTTATGTCACCGGGGGTTGGGGGTTGGGGATGGGAGGTGCGGGCGGCAATAAAGACTGATTGATCAGTGATTTTCTTGGCTTTACACCCTTTGGTTCTTTGGGGAGCATATACAGTAGGTCAACATTCACCTTTAACATTCACTTTAGACAATTTGAACACTTTTTAACACTATTGATTTATTACTAAAAGATTTGCCCTACCTAATTTTTGCATTTTGTACTTTAGTTTTGTACATTGTATATTTTGTATAGTGTTTATTCTTTTAACTTTTTTTCCTGTATGAAGCACAATCTCTGGAGGCTCATACAGAACCAAGCATTTCACTGTAATGTACATGTACCTTATGTGACAAATAAAACAAAACTTGAACTTGATCATGCCCTGAGGTTCACCGTTGCTCTGTTCTGGACAGTTTCACTATCTCTTCCCATGTTCTTCCATGTGTTAATAACTCTTCTCCAGGTTCCCCTCATCCTGTGGCAGCTACAGTATTCAGGGATGTCTGGTGTTAGATGTTGGGTTCTTGAGACCGATTTAGCCCCATTTCCATATTTATTTGGGGTTTCCGTTGGATACTGGTTAGTTCTTCCCCGGAGGTCTAAATCTTTGGCAGTAATAAGTTATACTTTATTAATCCCTATGGGGAAATGATTCCTCTGGATTTTACCCAGCCTAACCACTTAAGGGCAGTGGGCAGCCACAGACGGGCACCAACTTCAGTTGTAATGCCAGTAGGCCTACCTTCCACAGGGGCAATGTGCACATACTGTAACTGGCATGCATGCCTTTCGGTCCGTTTAGACCAGTCCATGTTGTAGGGGTGGGAATCTCAAAATTGTATTTAAATTCTTGGTGTCACACTTCGATTTCAAATTCATTCCACGATTATCTAGGTAACAATAGATTTGATTATAGATTTATAACAACCTTTGTGTTCTAAAGTTTGTATATTGTGTGAGTCTGCTTGACTAATCATGGCAATATGTAGGATTTAGAACGCTAACGATTTACAACTCTAAGGTCAGAAGAAAGTTTAAACCAGGAGATGAAAACTGAAAAAGATGAATTGGGGAATTTGTAAATTGATATTTAATCTTAGAAGACATGTTGCGTAACCATCAATCCATGAAGGCTTGAGGCGTGGTGTCTGTTGCCATCATCCTTCTCCAGGTCTCAGCTTCATGGAGAGATTTGACATTTGTGTCAACAGGACTAGATGACAGAACCTCTCAGAGTGCACCTGTACAGAGGGGACAGCTGGCCCAGATACAGGTGCACTGTCATGTGTCGAGCCATGAACAAGCCCTGACAGTTGGTTGAAGTTCAACGCGTCGCCGCCCCCTTGTTCAAAAGGCACCATCACAGAGCTTTTTGACGGACAGATGGCCTGTCTGGAGTTGACTGTCCCAACCAGCAAGTGACTGTGGCAGCTGCCCATGGATCCCTCCCTTTAGACCCAGGCCCTGGTTATCTCTTCTGTAGCCCACACAACCCCCCCCCCCCCCCCCCCCAAACCTGGGGAGGGGAGTAGCCCAGACCACCCTCCATACCCTGCCCAGGGGATCTCTTGGCTGAGGGTGAGGAGAATTGCGGGGGGCAGGGGGCGGGGGTTTAGACACAGCCAACAGTCCATAGGGAAGTTCTCGTTTTACACAGTGGCTTTAGACTAGAAATAACTCATTGTCTGCTGAGAGGAGCAGAGATGAAAATCTGTCACGGGTGGGTGTTGAGCTGGGAGGATGATCAAACAAGTGTATGAGAGGTGGTGAATCTGTATGTAGTAGTGAGTTACTCATTGTATATTTGAGTGGCTTCATGTGTCCACGTGTCTGTGGTGACTCCGCTCAATGCAGTGTTCACTACGGCAAGAAGGGGGCCTTCATCTCAAAGTGACCACAACCAATGATAGACAGGTCAATGACATTGTGGCCCATGGGCTTGAGTCAGCAACACCCTCTCCTATTGGTGCATTCTCTGTCTCTATGCAGTGTAGAAAGAGGTTGGGTGTGTGTGTGGGAGGGGCGGGGGTAAACCAAGAGCCCTTGGAGACAGTATTCAAATATTACCACCACAGACATTATTTCTAGAAGGACTTGCGGAAAGCCGTGTCGAGCGAGGCACCCCGTTTGAAATGCGAGCCAGCCTGATGCGCTGCCATCATGCCTCTCGTTACTGCAAAAACTTGGCGGGCCTGCCAAGAGGCCTCCGATGGCACTCGTGGGCCAAATGAGTTGCATGTGTGAGGGAGCGTCACCCAAACACGTGTGTCAGTCATCGTTAAGCATCTCAACCCTGTGCTAATTCACAAAAGTCTATGGAGAGGTGCTGTAATAAATCCCAAACCCCCAGAGCTCTGCTCTTCCTCCGTCTGGCTAGAGACAGGCAGCGTTCCAAAGCTTCTAAATGGCTCCCAACTATCTGTGAACACTGACCTGATAGGCCCTACTACTACTAGGAACTAGGTGAATAAAATAGGAGTGCCTGGTCTACTTACACCCTAGTTCACTCACTGCCCCCCCCCCCCCCCCCCCCCCCCCCCACACCATCCTCTTTTGGATCTGTGGGAAGTGTTGTTGTGCCTGTATTTATTTACCCAGGGAAGATTTGCTGAGCACTTTGTGGGAGGGGTTCATTTATTCATTACCCCCACACAGATATTCTTGCCAGTCTGGCGATCAAACTGTTTTCCAGCTTCTCTGACCATGAATCTACCACATGCCCCCCAAAGGTGTGAATGTGAAGAATGGGGAATAGATGACTATTCCAATAAGTTGATCTCTTTGTTTAAATTAAGCTGGCAGCCCCTCCTGTATGATTTATGTATTGCATGATGGTACAGGATGTACTGTAGAGGAAATAGATGGTTCTAATGTGCTCCATGTAAGATTGGCACCCCTGTGGCCATGAGAGGTAACTACACCTTGTTTAAACATGGCAGATAAGATCATATCGTTCACATGTTATGCTCTTGGAATGAGACCATAGGCTTATGGATTTTGTGAGGGTTTTCTCTTGTTTAGCCCAATTCTGTGATTTAGCTTGTAAAAGAAGCAATATTTGTTTTTCATGAAAAAGTTCCATAGTGCAGGTTTAAGTAAAATCCCAGTCAAGTGCAATTTGTTTGTAGCTCAATATCATTCATAATACATGTTACAGTGGAATGACACCCCCTGACCTCAACCCTCAATTATATTATGTGACACTGAAAAATATCCTCAAGCCAATAAATGTAAAGACAGGATGATGTTCATCTGGTTTGTAATCCTAGTAGTAAATATGCGTTATTATGGAAAACACATTAATATGATGAGCTTTCTGAATAACATCCCTATAGGTTCCCAACCCCTACCCACGACTCTGCAGGTCTTCCGTCATTTGAAATGAGTACCATGTAGACTCAATCATGTACAATTGTGACAAATAAGCAAGTAATTCAGTGGTTAAGTCTGTGCTGTCCTCATTCCAACGGGTCAGCGACAAGGACCTTGTAGACTCCACCACTAAATGATGTGCTTATTCTGCATATTCTATGCATGTGGCTGAGTCTGCACGGTCCCCATTTCAAATGATGGAAGATCGAATTCAGTGCATCTGTAAGTTGTTTGCCGAAAGCTTGTCGACCCCAGGCAGTGGTGTAGAAGGATTTGAGGTGGTGTTGCGTATTCAGCGACACAGACTGTTCTATATTTCAATGGCGTTAAGGCCAACTATATTATACAAAGGGAATGAGGTGAGTGAGTATACAGTAGGCCTTAGCATAATAACCTATATAGCCTTGAATCCACCACCAACCCCAGGACACCGTTGATGCGTGTAGACCAGGGAGACGGGCCTGTCTGCGTGGTAGATGGTTTGATTGTTATTACTATCACTTTATTAGCAAACAAATTTATTTATGAAAACTCCAAGTGAGATATGAGCGGGTTCCATGACCATTCTGGAATGTTCCAAGTATCATAGAAATGTTATTTTTGGGGAGGATATGCGGTTTAAACTTCACAACATAAACATTCTAAATGGACCGCATTTTAATTTGCTGTCGAGCTATGGACTGCAACAGGAAATAAACTGGCCCCTACTAGCAACGCAATTCCTTTGAAACTGTCATTTTGAGGCTAGTCTACGCCACCATGCTTTTGTTCATCAGAATATTTTGAGCCATGCTTTTTCCAGTCTAGAAGTCACTGGTCTAATGCACACTGGGAATCCTCAACTCAAGCATTAGTCTTTTTCTTTACCAGTAGCCAGTCTTAAAACAATAATAAATTAATTAATTATAAGAGCATGATAAGTAGCCTAATTACATCAGCTTGATCTTCATTGTATGTGATCGCAATATACCCATGATCTCTTTGACTTAGATTTGATTGGCATAATCTATATATCCACGATGATCTCATGGACTTGATTTTGGCACAAACGTCCAATTGTTTCATGCTGGTCAGATCATGAATGCAAATGTGCATTGTGTCTGCTTCCTCTGCAAGCAAATTGAGATGGGGCAGAAGAATTTACTGTACAAAAAAAGAATAATACAGTCAGACCGTGCACAGAGAAAAACAAAGCTGACACTCCCCTCCAAAACAGGCAAGTAATCACATTTGCCTTACAATCCTAGTCTAATTTAGGCATCTGTAGCTCGTGTCTCTCCCTCCATTCTACTCTCATCACCCTCCCGGATCGCACTGTTTTCCCAGATTTCACATTCACGTGCAGCTCTGCTCTCGCCTCACTCAGACATGCTGTCGCCAGCCCCGTGACGTAACCTGCGCGAGCATTTTCAATGGGTTTCCTCCGCCGCTAGAGTCTGTCTTGAGGAGAATCTAGTCCCCCCCGCGATTCACAGTTTACTGCCACTGGTTATCCGTTCCGCGTTGAACTTGACTAATGAACTGTAATGAACTGACAATGTTTTTTCTGCCTTTTCCACGATGTTAAAAGGAAGCTTATATTAGGATAGCTTCGTATTGCTACTCTGTTTCAAACATGTTGAATAGGCATAGCTGGCAGATTATTTAACAGGGCTGAATATGTTACAACATCCATTCATCTGGGGTTTTTCCACTTATGGAAATTTCACAGTATGTTTGATGAATGATGCTTTGCTATTAATCATATATCAGTAGGCCTTTGTGTAAAATAACCCGCCGTCCGTCTCAGCTCAGAGGAGGAAATTACACTTGCTCATGTCCTCTGTTGCTGCCCTGGAAGTCTATTTCCATGCATTAATATGCAATATTAATGAGATGGTTAGATGAATTGTTGAAGTCTCACACTTGACAGTGCAAACTTACACTTCATATGAGGTCCAAATTGGACCTCATATGAAGACAATGCAGTGTAAGTTTGCACTGTCAGAGTGAGACTTGCTTGCAATGCTGGAGTCGCAGTGGCCTGTTTGTTTGTGTGTGTGTGTGTGCCTGTGTGTGTATACTGTAGTGCATTGTTTTGAGGTGAGAACTTGAGATGGTGGCGTGTGTGAGCACGCTCTTGTGCTTACCCTTCTCTTAGACACTTTTGTTCTTTTGACAACATAAATAGTGCTTATCATATCACAATCAAAGCAAGGGGGAACTGAGAGACAAGGCTTAACACATCACAGTTCAGGAGTTCACCATCAGATAATAAACCACAGCCAGCAAGAGTTATCTGTCTGCCAGTTATATCTACTGCAACAGATTACTGCCCCAGTTTGGAGAAATCTGATTATGAGACTGCAGCCAAAAAACTCTTGATATGGAGTGAAATGTATAAAGAAGAAATCTGGCCAATTTACCCAGTAAAAAAAACTATTATATCATATAGCCTACAGAAAACAACAAATATGTGTGATATGGATGACAAATAGGTTATCATAAATTGTATCACGTTGCATGGTGCTATACTGTAGAAGAGCCTGTTATCCATCTAAATTGTCTCAAGTGTTGCGGTGGCCGCCTCATCCTCAACAGGCACGTAACGTTGTAACAATACATTTGGCATTTAAAGAAACAAGTGTCTCCACTGGCGAGAACGCTTTAACTTCACGAGAAGAATGCATTGTTTGATAGAGTTACTTACGGTAATCCACTCCACACAGTGCATGAAAATGCTAGATGTGTAAAAGTAGGTCTTGTTATTTCGGACCGCCCCAAACTCTATCCCGCGGCGTGATACTGGCGCTCAGCGGAGGGTGCGGCGGTCCCGCGACTCACTGACGCCAGAGCGAGTCGACCCAAGACGGGCAGCTGTATGAGGGCAGAGGAGGCGAGCTTAAAAGCGGCAGAAGGTATTGTAAACTTTAGTTTTTTTTAACCTCGGGAAAGCCCTGAGCACCAGTTATTTGGGGCTGAATTACAATGTTATCTTACACGGCTTATTTGCAACTTTATTTAGTTGGAAAATACACAACAGTTCAACAATCTTGCTATCATTTTGAGGCTTCAAAACTTTTACTGTCTTTGGCAACATAGTTGCCAGTTGAGCCGAATATTGATTATAGAAGTCAATATTTAATTGAACCTATGTGTTTTTGTTTGTTTGTTTGTTTGTTTGTTTGTCCGTTCATTCGTTTATTGTTTTGCAGTATAGGTAGCGCTATACTATCAGCATCTGAATGAGGAAAGTAATGTGATCTGGCTCTCGTTATATGAATTCAAATCTGACTGCAGTTTGTATTGATTATGTTCAAAGCCTCATCTCATCTCAACTCATTTTCTATGGTCGGTGATATTAAGCCAGTTTTACAACCACTGTACATTTGAGTTGAGATTGAATGGGCTACCTAGTATGACAGGCTACATGACTTGATTGTGTATTGATGAGACTGATTGGTACTTTATTTGATGTTTGGAGAAGGGAGAGCATAATGCAGCTGGTCTATATACCACACTGCATTAGACAAGTCAACATCATGTTATCTGTACAGTCAGTGGTAGATGGACATTCTCCCAGTCCTTCTTGTCTTAAGGCTGGTGTCAATTTATTTCAATCCATGACTTCAATCAATGCCAATTTTACTTGTATCTAATATACTTGTGTTCTTTTTACTATCTGTGTGAATGCTCTTCAGAACACATGCGTGTGTGTGTGAGAGAGAGAGAGAGAGAGAGAGAGAGAGAGAGAGAGACATAGCAGCTAAGGCTAGATCTCCTGACATTATTGAAGATGACATATCAGATTACCCAAAGGACAGGACTTTGTCCTTGTCCATGATTTACTACAATTGTTTTTATCCCTCTGCATTCTCAATATATGCAGCTTTAAATTCTATTTGGAAAATAAACGACTGCTTTTCATGGGAGATATAGTTAAATGTCAAGCAGTTGTTCGCTTTCAATGTGTTGATGTTAATTCCAGCATGTTTGTATGCATTCCACAACAAGGGATATTGAAAAAAATACATTGATTGATATCAATACAATATGCTTATACACTGCATAAAAATGACAATCGTTTTAGGCTTGTTTCACCATTGTTCAAGTGAGAATATTCTGAGCATTTCCACAAAGGGAATCAATCAATATAGGAATATCTTATCTCCAGAATAAGATATATCCCCATAAGAATTTCCCCAAGGGGATCAATAAAGGAATATCTTATCCAATCTTAGCATATTGTTACATTTATGCACACAGTATTTAGCAGTCTTTGAACAGTCTTTAACCCTTTTTGAGACCTCAACATTGGGATGATGATGTAACGACTACTGGCCATTAAAACCAATGGAGTTCTAGAACTCCAAGAAGCACTTGATTACTTAAAGCAACTGATACATGCAGGGCATTGTTAGGCAATTTTGAATGGGAAATTGGTAACAATTATGAGCAATCGGTTTTGTTTTTGTCTCAATGACCAATTCCTATCCTTGCCAAAGGCAACCTCCCATCAGAATTTACTCAAAAAGTTGCTTTCCAAGATGTAAACCTTCTATCATGGATACATTGTTATTACATAGAGTAGTGCTATTCATTAACAGTTACAACACTTTTAGAGATAGTGTGCAAGTCTATCTTCTTACAACTCCTCACATTATAGCATGGATCTCTTTTGAGCTGGTATAAACTACTGTTTCCAAAGTGTGTCTTCCAGTCATAACAGTCCTGAACCATGTCAGTCTCAGAATACCCTGTCTTGTCTGTCTGTCTGTCTGTCTGTCTGTCTGTCTGTCTGTCTGTCTGTCTGTCTGTCTGTCTGTCTGTCTGTCTGTCTGTCCGTCCGTCCGTCCGTCCGTCCGTCCGTCCGTCTGTCTGTCTGTCTATCTGTCTGTCTGTCTGTCTGTCTGTCTGTCTGTCTGTCCGTCTGTCCGTCTGTCTGTCTGTTGGTGCGTATGGCCCAGACACCCTGGCCTGCCATGTGTTGGGGTTTGAGGTGTCCACCCCTAACACAACACTAACCCAACAGTGAGTGCCAAGCATGGTTGGGATGGCTGCATGAAACCCCATGTGTTGGCTACTTATGTCTGTGGTCATGTGTGCAGAATCGTCTGTCTGGTGCTGCACACCAAAAAAACTGATCCCAGTTCAGCTTCTGAAGCCCCTTGAGTCATAGCTATTTACTTAGCCCTTACCATACGGTGAACCACGTCCTTAATCATCACTGCACTATATGTGAGGGTTCCCGTGCAACTGTATCGTGCGTAGCGTGGGAAGTAAGTGTTGTGTGTAAAACGGAAGAACATGTTCACGCCGTGTACAAGTCAAATTCCCTCTAAATTCAGATTCTAGACAGCTGAACACACTGTCATTGTGACCGTGTCATAAGGTACTATGTACTCGAGTCTCGGACGTAGAGTACTATAGTACTATCTGCTCGGACACAGAGTAAGGTACTATCTGCTCGGACACAGAGTAAGTTACTATCTGCTCGGACACAGAGTAAGTTACTATCTGCTCGGACACAGAGTAAGTTACTATCTGCTCAGACACAGTAAGGTACTATCTGCTCAGACACAGTAAGGTACTATCTGCTCAGACACAGTAAGGTACTATCTGCTCAGACACAGTAAGGTACTATCTGCTCAGACACAGAGTAAGTTACTATCTTCTCAGACACAGTAAGGTACTATCGGCTTGGACACAGTAAGGTACTATCTGCTTGGACACAGTAAGGTACTATCTGCTCAGACACACAGTAAGTTACTATCTGTTCAGACACAGTAAGGTACTATCTGTTCAGACACAGTAAGGTACTATCTGCTCAGAGTCAGACACAGTAAGGTACTTGGTACTATCTGCTCAGACACAGTAAGGTACTATCTGCTCAGACACAGTAAGATACTATCTGCTCGGACACAGTAAGGTACTATCTGCTCGGACACAGAGTAAGTTACTATCTGCTCAGACACAGAGTAAGTTACTATCTGCTCAGACACAGTAAGGTACTATCTGCTCAGACACAGTAAGTTACTATCTGCTCAGACACAGTAAGGTACTATCTGCTCAGACACACAGTAAGGTCCTATCTGTTCAGACACAGTAAGGTACTATCTGCTCGGACACAGTAAGGTACTATCTGCTCAGACACAGTAAGGTACTATCTGCTCGGACACAGAGTAAGGTACTATCTGCTCAGACACAGTAAGGTACTATCTGCTCAGACATAGTAAGGTACTATCTGCTCAGACACAGTAAGGTACTATCTGCTCAGACACAGTAAGGTACTATCTGCTCAGACACAGTAAGGTACTATCTGCTCAGACACAGAGTAAGATACTATCTGCTCAGACACAGAGTAAGATACTATCTGCTCAGACACAGAGTAAGTTACTATCTGCTCAGACACCGTAAGGTACTATCTGCTCAGACACACAGTAAGGTCATATCTGCTTGGAGGTAGAGTAAGGTACTATGTACTCGGACGTAGAGTAAGGTTATCCTGGTTCAGGTATTGCAGCCTCCTGTAGAAGAGCTGTAGAAGTGGTTCTTAAGACATACTCGTAGAACAGCTTAGCTTTTATTAGGTCAGTGCAGTAAAAGTGGTATGTTTGTGGGGGAAACTGACCCCGGCGGAGTTAAAGGAGCCTCTCAGGTCAGTGGTGTGTCTAGTCACAGAGGCGAACACCTCATGTCTGACCATGTGGTTATTTCAAGCCCTGCTCTTCCTCTACCGTACGGAGAGAGAAACCTGGGGTCTCCGCTGGAGGACAGCTCAACTTGCTGCCGGCAACTGTTTGTCTGTTTGTCTTTTCTTGGCTGATTTCCAATCACTCACTCATTTGTTTAAAGGCTTCTCCTCGATCGATCTTGACCTTTGTGTGTTCTGAGAAGAGAGGAGACCCAGGAGAAGCTATGATACATCAAGCGAACAGAGCTGTATTGCAGTGGTTTGTAAATGGGTGTGTTACGCATCCTTGCAGTGAGTGTTACCATCTACTTAGGAATCATACTTGAAAACACTTGTGTGAGAAGTGGTCAGTTAAGAATGAGGCCTGTGTGTGTGTGCGTGTGTGTGTGTGTGACGTGTGTGTGTGTGACGTGCACGTGTGTGTGTGCGTGTGCGTGCGTGTGTGAATTTGTGTGTGTGTGTCCCCTCTCTCTCTCTCTCTCACTCACTCACTCACTCACTCACTCACTCACTCACTCACTCACTCACTCACTCACTCACTCACTCACTCACTCACTCACTCACTCACTCACACACCCATCCATCCATCCACCCACCTCCCCATGGCCGACCCCCCCCCACACACACACACACACACACACACACACACACACACACACACACACACACACACACACACACACACACACACACACACACACACAGCCTGTCTTCAATCTTTGGCTTTCCCATCTCTCTTCTCTCCACCATTCCCCCCTTTTGCACCGCCCTCCCCTCTCTCTCTCTCTCTCCACACTCCTCTGTTTACAGCCAGCTACTCCATAGAAGAGTGAGGGCTAATGGAGGCCCCTCATCCAGGGCCATGCTGCTGATAAATAATGTAGCGTCTTTATAATATGCTGCATCCCCGGGGACGTCCAGAGAGCATCATTACTGCCTCCCCTCGTCCTACACAGCCCGGCCCTAAATTGATTAACAGACACTGAAGCAGCACAGAATGATCCATGGGACGGGTGTAGTGGCTAGCAGCACCACTGTATAGTACCAGCCACGCACTGAGGCAGCACAGAATGATCCATGGGACGGGTGTAGGGGCTAGCAGCACCACTGTATAGTACCAGCCACGCACTGAGGCAGCACAGAATGATCCATGGGACGGGTGTAGGGGCTAGCAGCACCACTGTATAGTACCAGCCACGCACTGAGGCAGCACAGAATGATCCATGTTCGCTAACCATTCTAACGCAACCCCCCCCCCCCCCCCCTGACTACATCGCAGGGCCATGATTTTTATGGAGCTCCTATGTAAACGAAGGTGTGTGTTTCAGGTTTAATAGGTGAGGTTACAGTGGGCAGGGCCGGTGGAGGTGTAATGCCTCATAGACTTGTATAAGAAGAAGAGAGGGGAGGGGGGGGGTATGATTGTATTACCAAGAGGTTTATTACAGCAGAGATATTGTGTTTGATGCATGGAAAGGATGTTGATATCATTTGAGCTCATGGAGTATGATCAATTGATCATCCGTTATTGACAATTACTGATCTTTTAATCTTTTAAATGTTTTATTTAGACAGACTAAAATACTTTGTGTCTAATAGGAGACATGCTTGTGGAGGTATTGTAAGATATTGCTTGGATCATGTAAGTTGGTTTGGTTTGACTAAGGTCATATGAGGGGTTATTGCCTGACTTGTTTGACTACATTTGATTTGATACAATGTTGGATTGTAATGAATCCAGCTGTCTGTGAGTTGGGCTGTCGGTCCTCGACTGCAGACATTCTTAGTCAACTAATAGTCATATGAGCTTGATGGATTACCTAGCGGATTTAATAAACAAATCTCAAGATGCGTGTTTTCCACATGCAGTCATACAGAAGGAATCCAGACAACTTTAAGTCTAGTGCTTATCGGAGATGTGCTTTTCAAGTTTCAGGAAAGAATTAATTCATTATCATGGGAAAAAAAGCACAAGAAAATAACTAATAACTAAGACCAAACCGACCATTTAGCCTAATCGACTAATCAAATAGAGTCAGAAGGCCCTAAGTATGACTAAGATCGGTATCAAAACATTACCTATTGGTACCGTAACACTACAGATTATGGGTATTGATCATATACATTTAATTTAAGACATTAAAATAGATAGAAATTTATCAAAATGATTATTATTGGATTATTTAGGTTGTATCTCAAGATTGTCTTCTAGTTTGTGGGCAAATAACGATTTAATCCAAATGTGACTTTTAAGTGATAAAATCAAATCAAATGTATTTGTAGGACACAAATATTATCAGTGCACCCAAATTGACAATGGCAACCAAAGTTACACACACACATGGATGATGAACCTGACCATCAACACACAGCTCATGGATACAGATAGCAGCGTCTTCTCCAAATTGCGTGGCTGCCAATAATAGCTGACACTGAGCAATATCTTGCTAACTGTTTGGCTCTTCTCTTCGGAAGACCGGCCATCTGAAGGCCCCTAACACCCAACTTATGGACATGACCCAGGCTTCCAAATATGAAGACTAAACGTTTACAGTTGTAGCCCAGTTGTGATATGGTATGCTCTAACTTGGGTTCTAGTGTTGTCACGATACTGGAATTTCGACTTCGATACGATACCTTGAAAAGTATCGATACTTTCGATACTTTCAATACCAAAAAAAAAAAATTATAATAATTTTTTTTATTATAATATATATATATATATATATTTTTTTTTTAACAAATTTTGCTTTTTTTGCTGGTTGATTCTCCTCAGCTTCTCTCTGGTACTATACGAGAAGATAAATACACTTTTAAAACCCTTTGTTTATCTTTAGATCAGAGAGAGAGAGAGAAAGAGAGAGTGGCTGCTGGAGATTTTAGGTCTACTGAGCGCACCTTTCTAGTTATGACCAGAGAGCGAGCGAGCGAGCGAGAGAGAGAGAGAGAGATTTCTCCGGAGCTATGCTCGGAGCATTTATTAACGTTACATTTTCAACAACATTGCGTTAATAAATGCTCCGAGCATAGCTCCGGAGAAATCTCTCTCTCTCTCTCTCTCTCTCTCTCTTCCTCCTCCCCCTCACAGCCGGGCAGCGCAGCCCTGTCTTCAGTTTGTAAACAACGCTATTATTAGCTAACGTTAGCTGTCGTTCCTCCGTTAGCTTAATGCTAGCTAGCTGGCCACCTATTACTTCATGGAAACGGAGTAACGTCAAGCCGAGCCCACTACACCAGTACACGCATGAACTCGACACAACTACCCCGTTTCCAACGAGGAGGCTGCAGCAGCTTGTGTCTGTTGCTCTGAGCGAGGAGGAGGAGGAGGCGGAAGGGCAAGGCTCTGGCAGCGCGTCTGTCTGTCAACAACTTGCGGGAGCAAGCCAGCTGGTACCGATACTGCAGAAAGTATCGGTACTTCGGGAAATGAGTATTGAAGCAGTTTTAAATATTCATATTTTTGACAACACTATTGGGTTCTCAAACTTTTTTATACCACAACCCCATTTTATTTAGGATTTGTTTTGGCGACCCCACACTTAATGTATCGCGTAATTTCAACGTGGAAATAAGGAATATCAAAATAAAAGCACACGTTGTTTTGAAAATGAAATTACAGCACTATGTTATCAATGAAATTAATGAATATTATCAACAAAAGCAATGGAATTGTTTCTGTACGCATTCATAAAACGAGGCATATTTAAGCCAAAATATGTTGCCAGAACATGAAAAGAAAATGCGCTCGCATGCGCTTTGGCAGAGATCCGCTTCTACTCTGAAAATCCGCCCTCAGAGATATGTTGATGCGAAGGGGACATGCTTTATCAGCGCAGCATTACACAACACTGGGTACTCGTTCCGGACTGATATCCAGAACTTTGCGAGGGCCTGTCCAGTGAACTTGACTTTCAGTAGCTCGTCACACGAAAGATCATTGAGTGCCTCCTGCATTCTGTTCCTACAACAAGCCATCAAGCTGAGTAAATACCCCCAAATCTCTGCTGATTATCCTGGAGTGCCACTAACGGAGTTTCCAGCTCATTATCAGCACATTTCTCTGCCAATGTGTTGTTTTTGTCTCCAAGGAAAATCCGCGCTTCTTCTCCGAGTTAACAAAGGCGAATACTCTGCCTCGAGATAGCCACCTCACTTCAGTGTGGTATAGCAGCTGGTTATGCGCAGAGGCAGAGTCCAGGTTACACAAAAAAGACCAGACCCCCCTCCCGCGATTATAACTACGCAGGATGTAGTGAGATGTGTATTGGAATACTTGTGTCGGCCTCCATTGATGAAGGGGTGAGACATGGCAAATACACACAGCTGCCAGGTGGAAAACTCAATCTGAGTTTTATTTTAGTTGCCAATGCTGTCACCTACCCACGACCCCACTTTGGGTCGCGACCCGTAGTTTGAGAACCGCTGCTCTAACGGTTGATACTTCAACATTTAGGTTGTAAAGGCTTCTTCTAGACTGTAGTCAAACGTACAGCCAACTTCTAGGATGAGAACCTCTCTGTTATTCTCATTAACAACAACAACATCGGGGGTGTTTGCTGAAATATCAGAGAACAGTGAATTGTCACTACACAGATTGAACATATATGGCTTCACGCTTCACACCTACACACACACACACACACCATACATTGGTGGCAGTTCTGAGCTTCACAAGGGATCAGGGTTGGACAGTTTACTTCCATGAAGCCCAGTGTTGTCTGTGTGCCACACTAACATCCTAGTCTAGTCTATATACATAGGTGTAAGGGATGGGGAGGCACGGCGCCGCCATTGTATTTTGACTGCTCCGACGGACAAGCCCAAATGGGTATTGTCCGCAGAACTGTCAACACAAACCCATCTTGACCTTTTATGTAAGCGTGTGGTCAAGTCAGTGGTCAGATATTATAGATTGTAAGGTTTGGAGAAACCAGGGAGGCTGAGAGAGAGAGAGAGTGAGAGAGAGAGAGAGAGAGAGAGAGAGAGATAGTGTGTGTAGAGAGAGGGAGAGAGAGAGGGAGAGAGAGATAGTGTGTGTAGAGAGAGAAAGCAAGAGAGGGAGAGAGAGATAGATATTGGCTCCAGCTGTATCAGGGATGACAGTAGGGGATTGTGAAGAAGAGGGTCTGGTCCAGATGTTCCAGAACGACGCTCTTTCTTGGAATTCTCCATCTGAATCGGATTAAAGGTTGTTTTTCTGCAGCTGATCCTGAAACATGTGCTGATGGAGCAGGCTGTCAATGACTGGCCGTCGGAGCAGAAGTGCTGTGTTTGATGTGGAGTCGACAAACACTCCCTTTAAGTCTGCGGTTCTGTTGCGCTCGATACAGAGGTTACAGGGGGAGTTCACCCAAAATAAAAACATTTTCCCCTATCTATGTCCGAGTGCTATCTATCCATCCAGATAGTTTCGGTGTGATTCACCTAGTTTTGGAAATATCTACCATAAAAATGTCTGCTGTCACTCCAATACAACAGAGGTGAATGGCACTCGGTTTGGGGCACTCTCAAACCACCAGAAAATGGATTTGAAAAACTCAAAAGCAAGCGAAATGATCACCCGGTTTCTCAAGAGAATCCACAGACCTTGTTGTGAGCAGTTTCATGTAGGAACTATTTCCTACCGAACTACACCTTTTTTTTTTCCCATTTTCTATTTTTCTCCCATCCCAATTTCGTATTGTCCAATTCTACCCTCCCCTGTCTTGAACGCTGTTAGGCCATGCCTCCCACAGGCCGGCTGCAATGTGGACGAAGCCTTGCATCACGTGTCCCCTCCGGTACACGAGGAGGCAGCCGTCGCATCTTTTCACCTGCACAGCGCGATCTCTCAGCGGCGAGGGTCTGCGTGGGAGGGTCACGCCGCCCCGTCGCTTCCTGATTCTGCTGTACAGGCGCACCAACCGACCTGTAGGAGTCGCTGTCCACAACGTCCGATCCCCACCCACCAGCTTCCCACCCCTAACACTGCCAATTGCGTTAGTATGAACGACCAGCCAAGCTGGTAGCAATGCCGAGAGCTGGGCTCGAACCCAGCATCTCCTGCATTAGTGGCGCGCGCCTTACCCACTGTGCCACTTAGCCGCCCACCGAACTACACCTACATAATAATCACAGCGGATGTACTTCGGTAGTTTCTACATGAAACTGCTCACAACAAGGTCTGTGGATTATCTTTTTTTTGTATCCCAATTACCCGCTGTGCCAATTCTCCCCTCCCCTGTATTGAACGTTGCTCGCATATGCCCCCCATTGGCCGGTTGTAGGGAGGATAGAAGCCTTGCATCACGTGTCCCCTCCGATACACGAGGAGGCAGCCTGTCACATCTTTTCACCTGCCAGCACGGACTCTCATTGGCGAGGTGTAACGTGTGGGAGGCTCACACTACCCCCGCCATTTCCTGTCTCTGCTGTGCAGGCGTCCCCAACCGACCTATAGGAATCGCTGTCCACAACGTCCAGATTACCACCCATCGACTTCCACCCCATAACTCTGCCAATTGAGTTAGTATGACGACTGGCCCAAGCCGGAGGCAACGCCGACAGCCGGAGTCGAACCCGATGTCTCTTGCGTTGGTGACGAGCGCAATGTCTGCTGCGCCACCCAGCCGCCATCTGTGGATTATCTTGAGTGCATTCCCCCGATGGCTTGCAGGTGAACCTTCCTTTGAACGAGGAAATGTCAGCAATTGAAGATAAAGGGTTTGCATTTCTTTCAACCTATTCAGAATTGGAAGAGGTTAAGTACTACATCTTCTTGGGAGACCTCACATAAACACATCACTTGTAATAATAACCGTAAGCCAAAACAACTACTCCACATTCAGCATTCACTCAGCAACACAGAAATAAATACATAAACACAGCGTATACTAGACGGTCTATGAGTCCATGGATGTTAATTCATCAACAGCGAGGATCAGAGCCACAATGTGACCACCAGCACCACCAGCGCTAACACACTACATTGTAATGGGAAAATGCCAAGCCGTTCTGATGCCTGACCAGCCCAGAGCCAAGTCCACACCCTACAAAAGCATCCAGGAGAGAGAGAGATAGTTCAAAATAGTACGTTTGACAGTAGAACTACACAAAGTAGGACTACACAAAAACGTATAAATTATATATTAATGTTAACCCACAATGCAGCATCAACCTCTGTAGAATGTAGCCTAACTCTTCACAGTTTGGTGATTATTGCTTCACGAAGACCCGCTCTGGGGTTGAAATGTTGCACTATTAGAGTAAAGAGAGAGAGAGAGAGAGAATCAAGAATCAAGAGGTTTATTTGTCACAATACATACCAGGGCATACAGTGAAATGCGGGTGGTCATGCCCGCATTGATTGTGCAAAATACAATAATAAAATAGGCATAGAAAAAATTAAATAGGTAAGACACAAGATATGCATAGTAAAAAAGACATGCTAAGTTCCTGAGAAACTGGTTCCATACACTACTATACAATATACAATTTACAATTTTAACTCTTTAACTCCTTAAAGTATCTAAACTATACTATACAGTACCTCCTTCCTTTAAAGTGACTTTCTATTCTTTAAAGTGACATTTTGTTTAAAGTGATTGTTTTAGCGGTTGCCGCATGAGTGTTGTGTGTGTGTGTCTGTGTGTGCTCATGTGTACTTGTGAGTGGAGAGTTCAGTGTTCAGTGTTCTGATGGCCTGGGGGAAGAAGCTGAGCCGGAGTCTCTCTGTTCTTGCAGCGTGTGACCGTAGGCGCTTGCCTGACCGCAGCAGCCGTCTAATCTCACTCTATAAGGCCAGCATTTCAAAACAGACTTGCATTGTGCGTGAGGCTGTTTGTAGAGCTAAATCTATACTTTATAGTATTGCTATCTGTCCATTGTCATTGTCAATTGAGACCATAAACCGTCCCTTCAAAATGGCTTAAAGAAATAATTTTTTCATCAATACGTTCTCACTTTATAGCCTCGTGAATATAAGCGTTATATGGGATTTGGACTAGTATATTTCCTGGAAGGCGAGATACAGGGCGCTAAGCTAATAACATTAAATCGAACAGCGTTTCGGCACTACAGAAGCTAGAGCTAAAACGCAAAATGCATATTGTCGGTATTCATGGTCCACCATGAATGCATGAAAGGGGGGGGCGGGGGAAGTTGTTTCTGATTATTGATTACCAATAACCGTGTTAGCCTCAGTAGCCACATTCGCTGATCGCCTGGTTGGCTATCAAAGCAAGGCCCGATCAGCATGTAATTTATGTGAAAAAGATCTTACCGTGGGCCGGTTGGATCCCCAAAAGGATTTCCCAGTTATCGATCGCCATCTGGTAGATCGATATGTCCATTGGCTGATGATATATTCCTTTACTGCATAGTGAATTCGGTGTCGCAAAAGGTATTCCAAGCTACAGGCTACACGTATAGAGTCCAGCTAACAGTAAACTCCATTCAAAGTAAAAAAATAAATAAAAAGAAGGCACCGTTCTGCCACAGAGAACAATGCATTATCGAGACAGCGCCCCTGGGCATAAAAAAAAATATTGTTTGTTTCCTGTTGGTTGTCAGTTAACACTTTGACTGCCACTCACGGCTTTTCTCGGATTTACAATAGTTACGTTGAAAGCCACTCACGAGATTTCTCGGATTTTTTTTTTTTTTTAGCGATCTGAAATCATATTGCATCACGCGAGTCTACCCTAGCCTACCCAAAGGCCGCCGGCGATCAGATGTGAAAAAAGCGCCCCCTATCGTCTCCCAGATGACATCAGGGATTTTGGAATGGACTCAATGAAAATGGATGGGGGAAAAAAATATTCCAGTCCACATTTTCCAGTCCACTGATGCAGCCGGGGTTACCAGAGTTCATTCTGGAGACTCTGAGCCGCGGCAAGCATGAGTTCTACTGTATACACGTTAGATCTATACACTTATCGATTTTTTCGAATGGTGATCAGTAGGCCTGCCACGATAACATATTTTGCTGGGCGATTAATTGCCCCCGAAAATATCGCGATAAGCGATATTATTGCGACCGGTTAGAGAATTTTTTTGAGAAATATATTTCCCAAAACTTTTATTTTGAAGCCCACCGCTCCGTCTTTTCCGGTGTTTAAGACTTTTATTTTGAAGCCCACCGACCGGACCGGAAGTATTGTTGTGATTATCCTAGCCGACAACTTGTCTCGTCCGGTTGTGTTTTTTAGTTTTAACGTTAGCTACTAACGTTAGATGCAGCTACTACAGGCAATCAACGATGAGGAGGAAGCGTCAAAGCAGTATTATAATAGAATAGCTGTGGTGCGTAGGCACTGCAGCACGACTCGAAAACGACCTGCTATAATAAATTAATTCATGTTTAACTTGTCCCCGTCTCCAGTCCTTTGACTAGCCCCACCCGTTCATTGTAAACAATGATGCATGTAATTGTATTAACGTTATTTTGTGTTATTCTAACGTTACACTACAAATAACGCTACTTGGTTAAAAGGAGCAACACTATTGAGAAATGTAGTTAAGCTATGTGGTGTTGCCCCACGGAGCTCCTGTGCTGTGCTCTGTAGTAAAGCCAGCGGCCCGCCTCCCAACACGGACAGTGACTGACGAGGGGCACTGGTTCCGCCTCATTAAAACAAACGCGCAAATAGCAATTAATCGCCCCCGTCAAAATCATTGCATTCATTTTAATTATCGCGGCAATTAATCGATTTATTGCTTATCGCGGCAGGCCTAGTCAGGAATTGGAATATACCAGTTGGATACCATCCGATGTCAGGTAAGGAATCTATGTTATCAGTGTTAGGATAATCGGACTCGTTTTGATGAAGATATAAGCTTTTTTCTGATATGTGCTCCAGCGGTTTCACTGTAAAATCCATGAGGAAATGAAAACGGCTATTATCAGCGCGCGCCTCGAATGTGCGTGCGTGTACGTATATTGATCATCTAGCGTTTATTTGAAAACGATTCATAAATAGGCCGACAAATATCAACGTTCTGGAATATTCCAGTAAAAGACGATTATCACAGAATGGGCTGTTTTTTACCTCAAAACGGGTGCTTTTCAAAATGCTCTCAAACGGAAATGAAGCGATAAAAAACCAATCTGCCTTGACAGCAAGTTTCAAGTTCAAGTTTCTTTAATAGTTGTCATACAGAAGTACAGAATACTTTCATACAAAATGCTTCTTACTGTTACGCTCCAGAGACTGTGCTAGACAAGATAGTATCAAATAACATAGTATAGCATGTAATTTAGAAGAAGAAAATGAGGTCACAGTGTTCGGTATAGACATATGTACAATGTTCTGAGTTACCATATAATATACAATACTATGCAGTGTACTAATGTACAGTACTATATATTGCAAAGCAGAAATGGGATGAGGTACAATTTAGGTACAATTTACAGTAAGGTGTACGAGTTGTAGTGCAATCATTCATCAATAAATATAAAGTGTGGGGAGTGGGTGCTACAGTGTGTTTGTTTAAAGTGGGTGTGTGCTATAAAGTGTGTGGAGTGGGTGCTACAGTGTGTTTGTTTAAAGTGAGTGTGTGCGTGTGGATGTGTGTGCTATGTGCGTTTGGTGGTTGTTGTTGTGTAGTGTTCATTGTTCGTTTAGCAGCCTGATGGCCTGGGGATAGAAGCTTCTTCTGAGTCTTTCTGTGCTCGCCTTGAGACTCCGGTATCGCTTGCCTGACCGCAGCAGTTCAAAGAGGCAGTTGTTCGGGTGACTGGAGTCTTTAATGATTCTCTTAGCCTTGCCCTTGCAACGCTTGTTGTAAATGTTCTGGAGGGTGGGGAGCCCCCCTCCAATTGTGCGTTCGGCTGAACGTGTCACTCTTTGTAGTCTGCTTCGGTCTTGTGCAGTGCTATTCCCAAACCAGGAGGTGATGTTGCCGGTCAAGATGCTCTCTATTGTACATGAGTAGAAGTTCTTAAGGATCTTCTGACTGACTTGGAACTTCCTTAGGCGCCTGAGGAAGTAGAGGCGTTGTCGTGCCTTCTTCACAACACTGTCAATGTGTGTGGTCCATGTCAAGTCCTCGGATATGTAGGCTCCGAGGTACTTAAAGCTGTTGACTCTCTCAACCGGTGCCCCGTCGATGCTGAGGGGGCTGTAGTCCTTGACCCCCGACCTCCTGAAGTCCACAATCATCTCCTTTGTTTTGCTGACGTTCAGGGAGAGGCTGTTTTCCTGGCACCATCCCGCCAGGACCTTGACCTCTTCCAGGTAGGCCCTCTCGTCGTTGGCAGAGATCAGGCCCACCACCACTGTGTCGTCAGCAAATTTGATGATTGTATTGCTACTCCGCTGAGCCACACAGTCGTGTGTGTACAGCAGGGTTTCCGTTAGAAAAAATTGTTGCCGGTCTCCGTGACCTGCAAGATTTCAATCTACCGGACAAATGAGATTAATTCCGGTCATAGTTTATTGAGCTTTAAAACAATCGATAGGCAGGCTATATAAAGAATGTCATCCTCAAGGCATGTAGATTTATAATAGTATTACTTAAAACTAGGCTACTTTTGCGTATACAGTCATTAATATATTCCAAATAAAATAAGTCCCTCGATACTCCGTGCTGCTGCTGACTTGAAATAAAATAGACCGCGTATGTGGGCAGTCGGTCCGACACTAAACAGCAGTCTGTTATAATCACATTTTTATGAGCTAACGAATTCCGTTATATTGGACATTTGTATTAATTATATCAAGCGAAGAACTGAGAAAGCAGAGAGACGGCAACATTATCGTGGTTTGCGTGACGACTCTCTCCACCTCGCAATGACTTATTTGCAAAGAGTATGGCGCTGCAGAGAAGCTGATTCAGCTGTTATTGGCTCTTTTCTGGGAACCGCACAGCAGCGCCCCCCACCCAACATTGGCTGAAAATGGCTGAATTGGAGTACTGCTGGAATACTGCATTGTGCTGATAGTGCTCTGGCTCTGCAGCTTCACAAAAGTTTGCACACCCAGCACTAAGCTCTCGCTGACGACGTCGTTGTCATTATTAGAAGCAAAGAGGAAACAAATGTAATGATCGTTTCGTTCATCGCATAGGCTATTTAATTTTAGCCTATTTTAATACAATTCAAATAATCAAATTGTGCTTAGACTCAGGGAATTATTTTCACCGGACATTAAGACCGGAGAGATGAAATATGTCGGACTTCAACAGATTTTGCCGGTCAAATACCGGTAATTACCGGCTAACGGAAACGCTGGTGTACAGGGAGTAGAGGAGGGGACTCAGAACACAGCCCTGGGGGGCCCCTATGTTGAGGGTGATGGATGAGGAGGTGCAGTTGCCTGCTCTCACCACCTGGGGTCTGCCAGTCAGGAAGTCCAAGACCCACTGGCAGAGGTCATAGTTCAAGCCCAGGTCCCTGAGCTTGGCTATGAGTATGGAGGGGACTATGGTATTGAATGCCGAGCTGTAGTCGATGAATAGCATTCTCACATAGTTCCCCTGCCTCTTGTCCAGGTGTGATGCTGCTGTGTGCAGCACATGGGCTATGGCGTCCTCCGTGGCACTGACTGGAAAATGATTCTTTGATAAGCGACGGGCAGATTAGACACATAGCCATAATTTAAAACATAGATTAGGCGATATTAACGTTAACATTAGCGCCAATGGTGGCATTCAAGCACTAAGTCGTGCGCCCCATGGTGGCACTGAAAGTGTTAAGGCATGGGTAGGTAGGGAATTTATTTAATTTTTTTATTTTATTCTTTCCCACGGCGACTATGGATAGGGAATTTCTTTATTTAATTAAAATGTTCACAACAACATGGATGCATATACTCTGCCAGCATGTTTAATATCCATAATACTAAAGGTTTGACTAAGATTTCTATGAAATTTCTAAAAGAATAAAAATTATTATTATTATTATTTTTTTTTAAACTCATAAAATATATTGGGTCGCACCTAAATCGGCAAGGTTGGTCGGCAACCGGAAACAAACAATATTTTTTGTTATGCCCTACGAGGATCTGGCCGGTAATGCACTTTTCAGAATTCCAAGAGTGGGGTAAATCTGCAGTGCCGCTCAGTGACATTGA
Organism: Notolepis coatsorum; assembly: GCF_963971535.1. NCBI lineage: Eukaryota > Metazoa > Chordata > Actinopteri > Aulopiformes > Paralepididae > Notolepis > Notolepis coatsorum. The sequence goes on along the minus strand of NC_140171.1, from coordinate 78,850,458 downwards.
GTAGGTTATTAAAATGGAATAAAAGCCAAAACAACCTTACATTTAGTCATTTAGCTGACGCTTTTATCCAAAGCGACTTACAAGTTCTGTACGACAAGCCATCAGGAAGGGCACAACTCTATCAGCTGAGTAACAATGTTCATCAAAGTGTTGAGTGCTACAGTGTCCGTGGTTGGCCCTCTACCGTTGGATTCGAAACACGGACATGTCCGTGGCCGGGCGGGAATGTGTTAATAGTCTCATACCTCATTCGGCTTAAATCCAAAAGTCTACCCAGATCAATGCTGTCGTTTGCTGCGTTTCCAAGAGATGCATGTTGCTCATTGTTCTACAATAATAATGACATTGGAGCGAACGAGGTGAATGAGGTGAACATTTACATATTGATTGATCTGAATCTTAAGTAAAGACCCAGACCTAAAACAAGGATTACGATTATGCAAAATAATTGATTAATTGATCATTGCAGTAGCCAGTAGCCACATTAGATATGAGAGCGAGAGAGAGAAAGAAAGAAAGAGAGGTGGAATAGGAAATAGGCATAGCTGTGCTGTCTTCCACCCAACACCTGTGGAGAGATCTGCAGACATCAGCAGCCAGGAAGTGATGTCGCTGGTGTGTAGCTGATGACAGAAACGGAGAACTAAATACACACAGGCAGTTTCCTTCCTCCTTATGAAGAGGGCCATGATCCATGATGGGACAATAACACCCAGGTGGCACTGTGGGTGTGTGGGTGTTTGTGTTTGTTTGTGCGTGTGTGTGTGTGTGTGTGTGTGTGTGTGTGTGTGTGTGTGTGTGTGTGTGTGTGTGTGTGTGTGTGCGTGTGTGTGTGTGTGTGTGTGTGTGTGTGTAGGTGTGTGTGTGTGTTTGTGTACACGTGTGCACGTGTGCTCATATTCCTGGCAAGGGCCTGAGAGACACAGCGGATATCTGCCCCTCAAAGATGTTTCCCCTTGGAGTGAAACTCGCATTGTCTTCTGACTCGGTTTGTCTCTTTTTCTGTCACTCTGTCTGTCTCCCTCTCTTAGATTCAGTTAAATTCATCATGCTTTATTACTGGTGTGACTGGGAAAAGAGACCAATTATTGTTGAAGCACTTTGTCTCTGCAACAGTATAAATACTACACATTTCTATTCAATAAACCTCCTCTCCCTTGTATTAATGTATTAGTATGTGTGTGAGTGAGCTCTCCTCCCTCTCTCTCCCTCTTTCTCTCTCCCTCTATCTCTCTCTATCACACCCACCTCAACGCTCCCTCCTCCATTCCCACTGGTTGATCCACTCGTCACTTTTTAGATTAGCCAATGTGATGGGAGCAGTTCTGCTAAATATAGGTGCAACTTTCAGCTTTCCTGTCAGGGTGGTTAGCAATAGAATGCTTCCAATGCCCCCCAACACACACATGCACACTGTGTGGTGTAAACAACACCTGTTCTCATCAAACTTCTCTTCTTCCCCATCTATCAGAGTGATGAAGCCACACACACACACACACACGTCACACACACACACAGCAAGGTGGCCCGACACAGATGGAAACAGGGCCATTTATCCCACAATCTGAAAGGTCCCAGAATAACTCTGTAGTGAGACAAACAGTGGCTTCCTCGTGTTATTGTTCCTGCTCATAGGAAACTCAATACACCGCCATGTTTACTGTCAGAGAAGGATGCATCCGTTCCTCACCCTGATTCAGTGGGTATGTAGAAGGATGAGGTAGATTTTGGACACATCACTGTGTGTTTGCATGTCTGTGTGTGTGTGTGGGTGTGGGTGTGTGTGTAGTGTGCCTGATTGAAGAAAAGGATGTCTTTCTAATCAGGTCAAACCTGGAGTGGAAGGTAACCGCTGTTCATTTGATCATAGAGCATAGGTGACAGAGCACTAATTTATACTTATTTTTTTACTAGTAGGCTGGTTATGATGACCTCACGAGGACACTTTTAAAGTATCTGAATTTGAATTTGAGTTCCGGATTTGATTTGAGTGGATTTGCATTTAAATCAGCCCTGGTTTGTGTGTTGTATGTGGCTTGTGTGTGTGTGTGTGTGTGTGTGTGTATGTGTGTGTGTGTGTGTGTGTGTGTGTGTGTGTGTGTGTACTACTAAAATGTCCTCCTAATTGCAAACGGAATGGTTAGAAAAGAAGGTGGAACTGTGAGAGTGCTTAATGCCCTCTTGTTTCCTCTCTTTAAAAGCCAGAATGCTTGCACCTCCCGGCTAGCGAAGGGCTCCCGAGGGACCTCGCTGAATGGCCACATTTATCCTGAGGTCTGCATGCATTTCCTCCTTTATTGTCCCAGACGCTGCCAGATTCCTGCTCAGAACCAGCATTCGTTCACTGCTGCTGGTGGTGGTGTTGGTGGTGATGTTAGTGGTGGTGCTGGACTGCTGGTGGTGATGGTAGTGGTGGTGTTGGTGGTGGTGGTGGTGGTGATGGTAGTGGTGGTGTTGGTGGTGATGGTAGTGGTGGTGTTGGTGGTGATGGTAGTGGTGGTGGTGATGGTAGTGGTGGTGTTGGTGGGGATGGTAGTGGTGATGGTAGTGGTGGTGTTGGTGGGGGTGGTGGTGTTGGTGGTGATGCGGGGGGGGGGGGGGGGGGTGGCAACCCGTGTTACCAAGTAAACAAATCACGGAGATGGCCAGTTAGCCCGCAGCATCTAGTGCTAACGTTAGCTCTCAGAATGGTAGCAGTTAGCCCGCAGCATCTAGTGCTACTGTTAGCTCTCAGAATGGTAGCAGTTATCCCGCAGCATCTAGTGCTAACGTTAAGCTCTCAGAATGGTAGCAGTTAGCCCGCAGCATCTAGTGCTAACGTTAGCTCTCAGAATGGTAGCAGTTAGCCCGCAGCATCTAGTGCTAACGTTAGCTCTCAGAATGGTAGCAGTTAGCCCGCAGCATCTAGTGCTAACGTTAGCTCTCAGAATGGTAGCAGTTAGCCCGCAGCATCTAGTGCTAATGTTAGCTCTCAGAATGGTAGCAGTTAGCCCGCAGCATCTAGTGCTAACGTTAGCTCTCAGAATGGTAGCAGTTAGCCTGCAGCATCTAGTGCTAACGTTAGCTCTCAGAATGGTAGCAGTTAGCCCGCAGCATCTAGTGCTAACGTTAGCTCTCAGAATGGTAGCAGTTCGCCTGCAGCATCTAGTGCTAACGTTAGCTCTCAGAATGGTAGCAGTTCGCCCGCAGCATCCTACACACAACAACAACACACACTATCGTCACAACGCTTTACGGTATTTTCACAGCACTGTCGCAACATTACCGTAAAGCGTGAACACCGTTGTGATCATACACAACACTATAGTTAGCTCTCAGAATAGCCAGTTAGCCCGCAGCACCAGCAACGGTAAGCATGTCTCATTTAATTTCACTCACTGAAGCGGGGTTCCCCTCCTCCTCCTCCTGTGTGTAGAGACAACCAGCTCTGCATGGCTCGCCCCACTAGTGAGGACTAGTCTCGCCCTCTGCTGGCGCATGTGTGCACTACAACAAAACTCTGTTTAGACGGTATTGATTTTCAATACCGTCGGTATTTCGAAATACCCCGGTATACCGTCATACCGCCCAAGCCTAGTTGCTAATGTCTTTTTTATTTGGGCCTCACAGGGTTAAAAGTACCCTGTGAGACCCACAGTTGCAAAATTACAAAATCACTTTTAGCCATTTAAAAAAAAAGTCTGTAAATGTTTATTTAAAAAATGTTAAGCACATGTATAGTCAATTGGTCCTGTTGTTCAGCCTCACAGTGCTATTTGATAGTAAATGTAAATATGTCCCACCCTCTGGCCTCTGAAGTTGCTAATGTCTTTTTAATTTGGGCCTCACAGGGTTAACCTCTTAAGCCTGAGATATACAGTAAACGTGTATATTTTCAGCATTACGTTTGTTTACCAATGATTTGAACTGTTATTAGTGAAATATAAGATTATAGAAATCTCAGGACATTGAGTCGGAAACCGGCGCATATTGACAGGAGGAAGTGGCACAGCCAAAAGTGAGTGTAGTCTTTTGAAGGAAGAGACTCCGGGCTTTCGAATTTCGAAGAACTACCCTACCCAGCTCACACCAGCCCCTGTACATTTTTTGGGATTATCTCCCACAAACCTGAACGTTATTGCCATAAAACAGAACGCAGTTAGTTTCTCTACCTCTCTGTGAATGTCTAGCAAAAAAACATGTTGCAATATGATGAAGAATGATGGCAGAATTCAGTACTGTATCTACAAAACCTTCTGTTTTATAATCTTCCCTTTATTCATTTGCTTAGATTTTTCAGGTCTGGTAAATTTTAGCATGGTGTTATTCACAGTCAAAGATACACATATATATATATATATATATATATTTTTTTTTTTTATATAATTGATATTCTCCATTCATTACAATTTCATTACAATTAGGGGTGCACTGATATATCGGTCGGGTATTGGTATCGGCCGATAAGTGCCTTGTTGACTGCTATCGGCCTATCGGCCGATAAGCTCAAATGTGCCGATAGCAGTCGCCGATAAATAACCCATCAATTTGTGTAGCGTCAAAAGGCAAAAAAAAAAAAAAGTTCACTCGCGACCTACCTGCACAACGCCCGCCGTCCCCCACACACACACACAAGCTACTGCATCAAAGTAACTACTTATGATTAACAAGGCATTCGTTTTGTGGCATTAACATTATATAGTTAGTGTTACACGGACAATAACATCAGCATATTATTATTACCCATAGCAGCAAGGCATTACTCCGAGTCCGTTCATAGCTCAGTTCCATTCCGTTGCTCATTCTGTACCCAACTACCCGCTACTAGTTAGTTAGCACCATCCAGGCATCAACGTGAGCTCCCGGTACGGTAGCTAGTTAGTTAGCACCATCCAGACATCAACGTGAGCTCCCGGTACGGTAGCTAGTTAGTTAGCACCATCCAGGCATCAACGTGAGCTCCCGGTACGGTATCTAGTTAGTTAGCACCATCCAGGCATCAACGTGAGCTCCCGGTACGGTAGCTAGTTAGTTAGCACCATCCAGGCATCAACGTGAGCTCCCGGTACGGAGCATATTATTTACCCGAACACAGCAAGTAAGCAAGGCCAGTTCCATTCCGTTGCTCATTCCGTACCAAACTACCCATTCTGCAATCTGTTAATAAAGTTTTCAACCAGACAAATGTATAGAAAGGCTTTGTTTTATTATAACATTTGTTGCAGTAAAATCATTATGTCTCATTTGGTTATGCTGTGGAGCGCTGGTCGGCGGGCCGGGCAGCTAAGGTATTAGCTACGTTAAGTTTGTTGTGATGTGCTCTCGAGTGAGTCGCAAGCAGATCAATGGCGGCATGCCCGAAAGTAGAAAATGAATAAACGCTTGCCGATTGGTGGTAAGAACAGCAGGAGGTGGGTGCTATCAAAATGGTTCCATTGCATTGGTTGAAAGCTCTGGTTGAGAGAATAGTATCCCGCTGCAGGCCGCCAGAATGGTTCCATTGCATTGGTTGAAAGCTCTGGTTGAGAAAATAGTATCCCTCTGCAGGCCGCCAGACGATACTGGGAGAGAGATAGTGATACCATAAACATATTTCTTGATGTTTCCTTTTTTTAAGTAAGTAAAGAGGCCTACAAATACAAACATACACATACAAATATACAGTAGTTTCATAAAAAAAAAAAAAAAAAAAAATTAAAAAATTAAATTTTTTTACAAATACTTATATACAAATATACAAATATCGGTATCGGTATCGGTATCGGCCGATAGTGTTAGTTGAACGATCGGTATCGGTGGCCAATTTTCATATCGGTGCATCCCTAATTACAATTTACTCAAGCCTAGTAACAGACACACTATTTCTGACACTGGGAATACATTCCCTGAGATCCCTAGATTCAGATACCAAGAACATGCAAATGGACCATTAAAAATCTGTAAATGTTTATTCTATGTCCTTATGGAATGAGTAACATAAAAAAATAAAATAAAAAGACATTATAATTATAATATTTTCTTTTTTTTATGGATGGAAGAGCCACACATTGACGGCCAAAGAGCCACATGCAACTCACGAGCCGTGGGTTGTCCACCCCTGATCTAGACATTTATGACATACCAGATCTACAAATAATAATTAATAATAATAATAATTGTGTGTATTGAGCTGTACTGTACTGTTTGTACCCATTCTGCAATCTGTTCATTAAAGTGTTCAATCAATCAATTCAATCATATACAGTACTATTAAATGTGTGACATACAAGATATGCAAATATGGTTAGAGTTACATAGATGGAGAGACTAATGAACTGGTTAGAGTTACATAGTTGAGAGATGAATGAACTGGTTAGTTACATAGATGAGAGATTAATGAACTGGTTAGTTACATAGATGAGAGATTAATGAACTGGTTAGTTACATAGATGAGAGATTAATGAACTGGTCATGAGTACTGTACCAGTCTTCTCCTCAGACATATAAAATCAGTTTTTCACATTAGGATCTAACATCCTAACAGGCCACATTGTTTATGGTTTGATTCAGTTTTAGTAGAATGTGAAAGACATGAATGATGTGACATACTATAAAATATGTTTCTTTACAGTGCAATGAAATAGTTCTGGATTACTGTTACTGTACAGTTCAAAGTCATCTTTACCTTCTGTTTGATATCCACAGTTTAAAAACCTGACAGTCTTCCCTCTTGTCTGACACCCACTCTTAATGGTTTATATGGTATATATCAGTAAACACAATGGGTTTGATAAGCGATTGTTTTGATAATGACCCCACAGAGATGCAAATATTATATTCAAATCCAGGTACTTTCTGTGTGGAGTTGGCATGTTCTTCCTGTGTCTTTGTGGGTTTCCTCCAGTTTCCTCCCCACAACTGACTGCGGCGTTCAGACAGATCTGGTACAGTAGCTCTGACTGTGGGGTTTTACAGTTCAAACATACACAGCCTCCGTCAGAGGAGAGGATAAAGGCTCTGTCGGGCAGCTGACCATATCTCCTCCATCACACACAGATGACCAGATACACATTCCACACAGGTTCAAGTTGAAGAAGTTTAATTTTAATGTACTGAATAATACATTAATGTTCAATTCATCAAGACATTTAGAGATATACAAATAAACAGTACTATGTAAGAAAAAAGCATCAAGTCATGTTTATCATTTTGGACTAAAATAGAGGAATGTTGCTCAAGGTTATAAAACGCAGTTGTGCGCACTATGAAGGGATTTGATTGATTAACACATCCTGCGCCCAAAACCTTGTACAACGTGTTTCAATGTCATGCTAATTCTGCCATTCCACGGCGTACGACGTTATTGAGATCATATTTAATTTTTTCGCCATGGTATTCAGAATGCCCTCACGGAGCCTGGTCTGATGCAGTGGGAGCCTGCACAACTCTGCAACGCTTCAATACTGCCGCCTGGTGGATGATTGGCGAGTTACAACCGGAAATGGATCTCTTGTGATCTCGATGCACCGGGCAAATGCGTCCGGCACTCACATATTGTTGCAGGACTCTAGACACACGTCGTGTATATGGATCGCTGCCATAACTCAATAATCGATATGATTTGGGCGTTTATTATTATTATACAAACCAGAAATGGATCGAGTAGATCACCGTCAAATAAGTGGGATCTTTTTCCTCCAGTCTCATCGGCCAACGGTAAGAGGACACTGACGTCATTTTCAGCGTGAGTGTTTATTATTAATAATGCAAACTGCTCTGATCAATATATCACCCATACTACATAAAGCATTTACTGACGATCACGGAATTATAAACGACCCCCCCCCGTTCATCCGCGCATGATCAGTCATAACGTTTAGGATCATGTACAGTTGAAATTTTTAATATAACGTGTATCGGCAACAAACGGCAGTTGATAATCTATATATGCGTTTATGCCTATAACTCACGTTCTAGGAATTACTGCAGAAAACGATAAAAACATATTTATATTCTAGACGGTATTTTCGTATGAATCTATGAATGAAAAAGCACAACATTCCTACATCCTGAACGATAGATAATCGATGTTGAATGGGCCATAGTAATGTCAATTTAGCAATACAATTAAAAAAGTTATAGCCCTGCAAAGAAGGTGAACATCTCCATAGGCTTAGAGTGGTGGCAAAGATCATACATTGATGGATATAAGCGTGGCAGTTAATGTGTTAAGCAGTTTTTTACAATGACGTTGACAATGTGTATTGCGGTCGACAATAACAGAGAATGTGAAGTTGAACACCTTGTGAGAATGGTTCATGTTTAACATAGCTTTAACATTAGTTCAACATTAATAAAGTAGTCAAAACGTGGGCCAAAATAATAGCAACTTCACATTCACATAGCGTTGGGAGTTTACAGGGAATATTAGCTAACGTGCGTTAGCTAGCTAACGTTAGGTTAGTGCAGAACTAGCCCCCAGCTGCAATCCCGGAGCGTGCGTTAGCTAACGTTAGCTCACCACTAAAGCAAATGACAGACGGAAAATAGGCCCTAATGTCCAAAATAGCGAAGGTGCCCCGGCCTAAGGTACTTACATTTTCACTGAAAGACATAATTGGTTGTTTTTCAACGAAGAAGAATGAATGTTAAACCAGAGCTAGAAACTCATACAAACATATTTGCTCCACACGCATGCGCACTATGAAGCCCCGCCCAACATTGCATGCGCAGTAGTACACCTCAGTGTACAGGCCCCCGAAGCCCCGCCCACTCCAAGTACAGGCCCCAAAGCCCCGCCCAGACATTGGGGTCTGCGGTTCTGCAGATATACCCTACTCGAAAATTCAGGCATCATAGCAGCATGGGGGAGGGGGAGGGGAGGTACAGGTAGTAAAAACAAGCAGTGTAAACAATATAACAAGTCAATATAATTAACTATCTAACTAACTGAAATATACAGTATTCACAGTATCACATAAGGTGCAGTATGCATAAGGTAGTGTTATTGTCCTTTTTAGGTTCCTAGTAGTTGTAGTTGGATGTCTGGCAGCAGTCCCTGCCCACTGTTGTGGAGTCTGATGGTCGCTGGTATGAAGGACTGGCCGAGGACTGGTCGAGTTGAGTGTCGGGGGGGGTATGAGTCTGTGACTGAACGTGCTTCTCATCTTGACAGCAAAATAGGAAATGTCTGGAATTGTGACATCTTGTTACAATGAAAATCTTTATTCGCTGACAAGGTTGCTTATATTCAGAAAGAGAGATTTCATGGGTTAGCATAATTCCCATCAGTTCCAATTCCAAGCAGTTCTACCTATAGGTTGTTGAGTCCTGGCTCTCTGTGACATTAGAGAGTGGTGGTAATGTGATGAACCATACGGACAGGAAGCTATCTGGAGAATGCTCCGGTGGCAGAGGTGGGTGGGGTGTGGACGCTCATAGGAGGGTGTCTGTTGTGACTCCTGCTGCTTCCCAGAAGCCATAATAATGTGACATCATTCCACCCCCCCCCCACTCCGCCGTCCTGGGTTGCTCTGACAGTAGGTCACTGTTCTGATGAGATGGCAGGTCTGATGAAGTAAGCTGAGAGCACAACTGAGCATCATCCACCATATTGCTGCTGGAACTGGCCACTGCTCACCACAGGGGCAGAGTATTTGCTGTGGTGCTAGAATAATTATTGAGTTCAAAGCTGGAGGAAGAAGATTTTTCATAGACTTAGATCCATGCAGAGTTACATTGCCTACTGTCCGCTACTGAGACTTATTGACTTCTGTATAGAGAGTTTCCTTTAATCCTAGATTCCTATATCTATCTGTTATTGATCTTTGCACAATCTGGGGAGGGGGGGGGGGGGTGAATTGATCCCAACCCTGCTGTAGAGACATTATACTGAAACACTAGCAATGTTTTCAGTTTCTGTACTTGGCAGAGATTTTAAGATGTTTCCTAATGTAACCTCTTTCTTTTCCTGCTAGGTGGCCTTAGAAGACCTACGCCGATTAAAAGACAGCAACAAAAGGGCAAAGACCACATCACCAAACCACCGTCTCTTCTGCAACTGGACTTATCCCCTTTCCCTATACCGCTCAAACCTCCCCTCCCACGAGTGCTTTGTCTTGTTAACGCCTATCCGCGAGGAGAGGAGAGGAGAAGAAGGAAGAGATAGTAGAGACAGAGCGAGGCCAGGAGGCCAGTCTCCCCACCATGAACGTCACCTCTCTGTTCTCCTTCACCAGTCCAGCCGTCAAGCGCCTGCTGGGCTGGAAGCAGGGCGACGAGGAGGAGAAGTGGGCGGAGAAGGCCGTGGATGCGCTGGTGAAGAAGCTGAAGAAGAAGAAGGGGGCGATGGAGGACCTGGAGAAGGCGCTGAGTAGCCCCGGCCAGCCCAGCAGCTGTGTGACTATCCCCAGGTCCCTGGATGGCCGACTGCAGGTGTCCCACAGGAAGGGCCTGCCCCACGTCATCTACTGCCGGGTGTGGCGCTGGCCCGACCTCCAGTCCCACCACGAGCTGAAGGCTCTGGAGTGCTGCGAGTACCCCTTTGGCTCCAAGCAGAAGGATGTCTGCATCAACCCCTACCACTACAAGAGAGTGGACAGTCCAGGTGAGGGAGGGGAGGTGGGTCTGCTTATGATGAAGCAGGTGCTCAAAGAGAATGATGTTGTGGCATTTTCGAATGGAATCTTAGAATCTGTGCGATAGAGTGATCGTCCTTTCAATGAAATTTGTTAAAAAATTTAAACAGAAAGAGTTTATCTTGTCTCAATACAGAATAAAAAATTAGAAAAAGAAAATGTAAGATTCTCCTCTCGTTCTCTTTCCTAGGTCTCTCATTCTATTCTCAGGCAGAGGTTACACCTTTCGTATCATCTTCGTATTGTTTTCTTATGCGTATCGCCGCGACGTTGTGCGCCTGAGTCACACTTTCGTTTTTTTTTCGTTTTTGTCAGCCGAGCACACTGATGTAGTACACTGCCAAAGCAGTAGGTGGCAGTAGGTGGCAAACATGAAGGCAATTTCAACCAATCAGAACGAATGTGCCAATACACTTCCTGGTGGAAGCTCCAGCAAAGAAAATGTCAATAAGGCAGGCGCCTATGCCGCGCCACCATCTTGCTTGCTCACTCAATGCAGCAATTCTTTTTTCAGCAAAGCCTAATAAAAGTGCAATAAACAAAACGGATACATTCACTGTGTGTTCTGCCTGTCATTTGTTGATGAAACAAAACTAACATCAACACAAGTGACCACCAAGAGCGGATAGTTTAGTCTAAAAAACGATCGGTAGCATTGTTAGCTGCATGCTAACGTCAATGGAGTATGCCATTATAACAATATAGCATTGTGGCTAGAAGCTAACGTTAGCTCACGCTACTTAGCCAGCATGAAACTGATGATATCGCGAGCTATCAGTAGTTAGATAACATTAGAGACAACGCTGTGTGTATTAAACAAAGGTGAATAGATGACTGGGCCATTTTGTTTAATGCTTGTTAAGTTGAAAGAGGAACTCTGAGCTAACAGGGTCTGAATCCTGATAGCTCACGTTAGCCAGCTGCTCATGCAATCGGTAATGCTAGCAGAATGAATGGATGTAAACTTTATTTAACATATTGCATATGGGTACAATACAATACGGCTCAATACAAACAATTGTTAAGGGAATGCAGACTGTTGTAGCTTGGACTGGGGTCCTTATAACAATAACTTGACAACACATGGTAGCTGAAGCTATTTGGGACACGGAGCTCTGTCCCAAACACACACACTGTTGTCACCGGAAAGGCACGCAGATGGTATCTACTGCGCATGGGCGTTTTCGCAACAACTGCTCCGTGCTGACTACACGCTGTTGTCGACTCGTTTTTTTTGCGTATCTCCAAACGCAAACACAATTTTGCGTTTCAGCCGTATCCACAAAAAAACGCCAAAAAACGCATTTCTGTGTAGATAGGACATGAAACGTCGTCAAAAACGTATAAAAAAACGCCAGGAATACACTAGTCTAACCATAGCCTCAGTGTAGACGGATGGTATGGTACAGCTACTGCTATTAGCATAATGTTCAAGGCTCGTATTGTTACTTGTATGTGCCCTTTGTGGTGGAAATGGCAGACGTTCAAAGTCATAACATGCACAATGTGTAATCTAACTAGTGAGCAATGAATCACATTCAAAATATAAATAACTTCTCTTAAACCACTATTCGTGATTCTGCCTAGAGCCAAGACTTGACAGTGCGTGTTTCCCTTGCATTTGATAACTTCCGTGTTTCACGTCAACTCCAGCTGCAAGGGAGGGGCTGAGCCCGATACCCCCACCTTCAAATTTGGAAGCTATGACATCTAGTGCTTCAGCCCTGTGTTTGACAGCCCTGTGACAACTCCTCTCGGGAGTCGCGCTGGTTCTATATGCAGTGAAAACTCTGCGAGCAACGGGTCCAATGCGTCTAACATGCTTTGCATCCTCCCCATTCCTGTATGCCCACGTCGTGGTAAAAACATTAACCTCTTAAGCCCGAGTGATCTGGTACCGGTACGAGATTGATATCACGCCATAAATCCATCTATACAGAATGTATGAATTATTGTTGCGTTTTTTCCCCCCCAAATGTAGCCAACAGTGAAAAACCCTAACCCTGTCAAAACAGCTGTCAAAGTGTATATTTTCAGCACTATGTTTGTTAAAGGGGAACTATTTTACTATTTTTTTCACTATTTGGGCACTTTTACACAATTCCTGTGAGTTTATGGAACACCTCTGTAATTTTGTATTTTTTTTAATTCATTGTTTTGTATTTCTAATCAAGTCCTCAAAAACAGCATTTTTCTACCTCAAGATCTTAAGCCGTTTTGAGCCTGGGCTCCAACCACAATGGTAAACCACTGCCTCGCCTGAACATTATCATGCAGCGGTGTCTCTCTGACATCACAGATCAGCACATTTTCAGATGACTCAGTTCAGTGAGGGTGAATATTGTGAGAGGAGAATTGGAAGAATGCGCCAATATGAGAATTAGAGACATAGATCATATTAATATAAGTCCACATAGCTAGGAAACAATGCTAAACACTGAAAAAGGCCATTTATAAGATAGTTCCCCTTTAACCAATGATTTTAAGTGTTATTAGTGAAATATGAGTTTATATAAATCTCAGTGCATCGAGTCGGAAAATGCGAAAAAACTTGAGTGTAGTCTTTTGAGAGAAGAGACCCAGGGCTTTCGATGGGCTTTAGAATATCAAAAAACTACACATCCCAGCTCACGCCAGCCCCTGTCAATCATCTGACTTCTAGCTTTTTTCTTTCCCCTTTTTTTCGGGGTCATATCTCATGGGTGGAAGTTGGAACAAACCTGAACGTTATTGCCATAAAATAGAAGGCAGTTAGTTTCTCTACCTTTCTGGGAACGTCTAGCAAAAAACGGCGTTGCAATCTGATGAAAAATGGCGGAGCAATTTACATTATAAAAAGGTAACTGTACTTATAGTCGATTTCATTCACGGTTTTTGCTGCCCTGTCAAGGGCGCTTGGTGCTACTAAATCCAGATTGAACTCTGCCATTGGAAAGGGGAGATTTGGCCCGATCGATAGATGTGTGACATGGCCATAATAAGGTCATTTATAGGCCTGATATTCTATATTCTATAATCATATTTCAAATTGCATGTGTCCGGATGCCAGAATTCAGTACTGTATCTACAAAACCTCCTGTTAATCATATGCTCTTTATTAATTTGCTTAGGTTTTTGTACACATGATCTCAAGAAGGTGCTGAATGACGAATTGTACCATTTTTAGCATGGTGTTATTCACAGTCAAAGATAAAAAATGTCTCCTTCTCCTTTGGTTCATTACAATTTACTCAAGCCTAGTAACAGACACAATATTTCTGACACTGGGAATACATTCCCTGAGATTCATAGATGTCCATAGATACCAAGAACATGCAAATGGACCTTGTAAAAGTGGAGCAATCTTCCATTTATTTAGGTATGTATTTTTAGGCGAATTTTCAGAAAATATGGCTAGGGCTTAAGAGGTTTACTAACGTTAGCTGCTAACACTAACTACGGTAACTAAGTTTCAGTTTCGTGGAGTTCCAATAGTGAGGAAACGGGGGGGGGGGGGGGGCTGAGCCTCTCTCTCTCTCTCTCTCTCTCTCTCTCTCTCTCTCTCTCTCTCTCTCTCTCTCTCTCTGTACATTCAATGATTTGATTTGAATTAGTCAAAAGTTACACTATAAAACGAACTGGATAGTTGATCATAATAAATATTTCATTTAGTTAGCAAAAATATTGTAGAATCTTTAAGTCTGCTATAAGCTATTCTCCCTCTCTCTTGTGTGTGTGTGTGTGTGTGTGTGTGTGTGTGTGTGTGTGTGTGTGTGTGTGTGTGTGTGTGTGTGTGTGTGTGTGTGTGTGTGTGTATACATGTACTATAGGCTGCTCTTTTTGACATGGATAAGGCTAATGAGCTTTAACAATCCTAATTCCTGAGCCTATTTTATTCAAAAGGAATATATTGATTTAAATGTATATATAGGCCTATATATATATATATTAAAAAAATGTAATCCTATCTCCTGTGCTGCCACAAGCACTACCATAGAGTGGAGTGGAGAGATAACACAGACACAATATATAATAACTCATGGAGATATACTAAAACGCTATTTATAATCTTTGGCCGGTAAAAAATCTCTCTGGCTACGGCTAGTAGTTCTACCCATGTGACCTGAGGATACTAGTAAAACATTTTGAAATATTAAATTGCAAATAGAATCAATTGTTGTTGGTGGTTTCTGGTCAATTAATCATTTAGATTAATCGACTAATGACTAATCCATCAAATAATAGTTAGTTGCAGCCCTAATTGAGATATGACAAGCCATCTTTCTCCATTTGAGAGATCTATTGTATGTAATCGAATCTAGGGTTGCTAGATTAGGGTTGATTCCCATGATAAATAAACTCACGACAACGGTATTTATTATTTATATATATTTCTTATATTTCCAAATCCTCTGCCATAGTTGTGTCGTCTTTAGAGCTTCCTTTCTCTCCTTCACGCAAAGTAAAATCTACTCTGTAAGTGAGAGTGACACATAAGCTACTCTGTACTGCGACTCAGCTGAACAGAGCCTATAAAATAGATCTGCTGTCCACGCATGCACCTACACTTTATAATTGATAATTGAGTATTGATAACACACCTATTATTTTACAAATTTGAGTTTTTTTTATTTGATGAACGTGGGCACTAGGGTGGTCCTTAAAATTGAAAGTTGGAAAGTCTAAGCTCCAACCCCCAGAATCCGTCAAGAAAACTCTCCTGATGAATTCTTTCCTCAATCTGACAACATTTACCCCTCCCTCATCAACCTTGAAGTTTCACCCTGAGGATCCCAGAGTAGAGTGGGCCATACTTTTGTGCCAACATGAATTCGAAGGAAATCTTAACATGAGGGGTGTCTAAAATGTGTTTTTTTTGCAGGGAATTCAAATATTGGCTTATTTATCGGATGGGATAACTCTAACCTACATCATTATGGATTTCAAAATGGCAGATTTTACCATTTTTAACCCCTTGGCCAGACATGGGTGCCAACATGAATCTGAAGGAAATCCCATCATGCAAGGTGTCTAAATTATGTGTTTCTTAATAATGGGGAATTCAATTATCAGTTAATTTTGGGGATAGGATAATATATATTAATCTGTCGATTATTTTCTTCTCCTTTCGATTAGTTGATTCATCTAAACAATTAATTTACCAGAAAAAACAACAATTAATCAAATTTGCAATTGAACATTTCTAAATTATTGACGCCACTACTATTCTTAGGTCACATGGGTAGTTGCCTCTCTGACATCACCTACTGAATACTCAGAGTAGCCATGAAGTTTATTTATGTCTGTAAATGCTGTTTAGTGTGGATGCCTACTGTACATGAGTAACCTACATGCCATTACTGCTTTTTATTGACTCATTATAGCTACTTTTTTATCTTGAAATAATATAACACGCGCCAGTTACTATTTTTTATCATTACATACAATTGATATTATGCCTGTAGCTAAATGCTGAAAAACTGAGAACAAAATTTGGCTTTAGATGAAAAAATTAAAAAAATACCTGCCAGAGACATTTCTTACCAGCCAAAATTATCAATAGCTTTTTAGTATATCTCCATGATTTATTATATGTATTGTGTGTCATCTCTCCATGCCACGCTATGGTAGTGCTTGTGCCAGCACAGGAGATAAGATTATAAATTAATATTTTATATATACACTACAGTATATATACATATGTAAATCAATATCTTCCTTTTGAATAAAATAGGCTCAGGAATCAGGATTGTTAAAGCTGATTAGCCTAATCCATGTATAAAAGTGTAGCCTATAATACATTTATACACACACAAACAACACACACACACACACACACACACACACACACACACACAATAGAGGTGGAGAATAGCTTATAGCAGACAATGATTTTTTACAATCTTTTTTCGAATGAAGTGAAATATTTATTATCATCAACTATCCAGTTCGTTTTTATAGTGTAACGTTTGGCTACTTCAAATTATTGAAACATGCACTGTCTAGTCCTGGCTCTAGGCAGAATAACGAATAGTGGTTTAAGAGAAGTTATTTATATTTAGAATGTGATTCATTGCGCTCTAGTTCGATTATACATTGCACATGTTATGACTTTGAATGTCTGCCATTTCCACAGCAAAGACAGCACATAAGTAACAATAACAAACAGATGCGTCGGTCATGAATATGCACATCTGCTACATTTCATGGTCAATGTCATCGACAACGTCGACTCATCGTTGCAGCCCTAATGTCTACTAGTATCTGCTATGCCTATACTACTAGTACCTACTATGCTACTATGCCTATACTACTACCTACTATGCTACTATGTCTTCTATACTACTATGCACTCAAAGTGAGGCACTTACTTCAATATAATATATTGCTTATTATAATATATGCTACATATAAATATAACACATATTGTATTAATGTTATGAAGTAGCACCTTAACTCATTGGAAGCCATGCATTAGCCTCATCCTAGTAGTAGCTACCGCCATCGCTGTAAACGGTGGGAGTCGCTCACCTTGTTTGCAGGGCTATAACTATTTAAATATTATAGCTATATATGCAATACTATGGCCCATTTGACATCGAGTATCTATCGTTCAAGATGTGAAAAAGGAATATTTTTTCCATCCATACATTCTCGTTTTATACCGTGGTGAATATAAGTATGGTTTTAGAGTGGTCTGGGGTAATTCCTGGAAGGCTATATAGCCCGCAATGCATATTATACATAATCCATTGGCATTTTGTCCCTATACACGCTACAATAAAAAATTTAAATGCATATGATCGGTATATTATGTTCCATCATGCATGCATGAAAGGGTCGTTTATGATTAATTGATTGTCAATAACGGCATTTGTTAGTACAACAGCATACGTTGATCAGAGCGATGGCTATGAAAACAATGGACAACCAATCTGAAATGTACGTTAAATTGCACTTACCTGTGGCCGATGATAATCCAAAAAGAATATTCCAATTATTTGATTGCCATCTGCAGATCATATGTCCATTTGGCCCACGCCATAACCCCCCACAGCATAATGAATCCGGCGTCGGATTGACGATTCAATGCGATCGAGTGAAGATCTTGATCCACGTTACAAGAAAACTCTGCCCGGATGACTTTCAATGACGCACACCCCCATACACAGAGACACAAAGGGAGTGCAACATCGGCCGCATACCACCAGAACGTTGCGATCTCAGACACATTGCCACACAGTACCACAGCATACCTGGATGATTTATGAATGGAAATAGCGAATAAAAGAAATAACGATCCAATAACGAGTATACTCGTTGTTGGCGTTATTCGATTGGTGGGCTATAACAAGTATACTCGTTGTTGGCAGGGAACGATTTAACATCTGTGTTATAACAAAAACATATAAAAAACAACTGGAAAAACCAAATACTGTCTAATATCGTTATACCATCAAAAATAAGCGTATTTATGTATTTTGTGTGTGTGTAGGTGTGTGTGTGTGTGTGTGTGTGTGGGTGTGTGTGTGTGTGTGTAGGTGTGTGTGTGTGTGTGTGTGTGTGTGTAGGTGTGTGTGTGTGTGTGTGTGTGTGTGTGTGTGTGTGTGTAAAGGAGGAGAGAGATACAGTAGGACTGAAAGTGTGTGTGTGGGAGGTGTATGTCTGAAAGAGAAAGTGAGTGAGTATACTTGTGTAACAGATAGGGGAGGGACAGGAAGAGAAAGAGAAAGAGAGGTAGAGAATAACAGAGCTATTCGTTTTTGTTGCCAGGGCAGAGACATGGGACATCAAATGTCCTCCTCTGTCTGTCTACTAAGCAGAAGATGAGGCTCAGCTGACAAGACAGAAACAGCTGTCCACTGGGTGCTAGTGGGCGAGTGTCAGTGTGTGTGTGTGTGTGTGTGTGTGTGTGTGTGTGTGTGTGTGTGTGTGAGTTTGCACATATGTATGTGAGGGTGTGTGTGTGTGCAGTGCAGGAAATTCCAGCCAGGGGAGAATGAAGGCTTTGTTTCGGGCATGCTCTGTGCGGCTGGCCTGTGCTCGGTCGCGCACACACACGCACGCACACACACACACACACACACACACACACACACACACACACACACACACACACACACACACACACACACACACACACACACACACACACACACACACACACACACACACACACACACACACACACACACACACACACACAGTGTGGAAGACTGGGACAGGAAGCCGGTCACCCACACACAATAGGAGGAAGGAGTGTTTGCCTGCCCTGCACACCGTCAGCGGGTGGGGGCCCGAGGGTCTGAGGGGACCATGGACCACCTGTCCACACACACACACACACACACACACACACACACACACACACACACACACACACACACACACACACACACACACACACACACACACACTAAACACACACACACACAAACACACACACACACACACACACACACACACACACACACACACACACACACACACACACACGTGCCATTAACCCTCCTTTCCATTCCAACCCGTGTCAGAGCTGACAGGCTGTGCTTGTCGAGGTTTAGCTTGTAAAGTAACTGGAGCACTAACACTAGGGTTCCTTTTCACATGGGTCCCTATCACTACTAGATAGTGTCCCTATCACTACTAGAGAGTGTCCCTATCTCACTACTAGAGAGTGTCCCTATTAGGGCTGTCTTAAATGCTTCGAAGCTTCGAAACTTCGTTCGATGGCACAAGCTTCGAACATTAAAAAAAAAAAACGAAGTAAAAAAAAAAAAAATTGTGTGTGTGTGTGCGCGCGCATGGGGCCATTGGGTGGGGCCGGGGGACAAATACACTGGAGGAAAGTAACCCAGCTCAGCACTGCCCAAATTATATCATCACTATTGCCTGTTTGAAGGATATCATCCTCAAACACATATACACCACCTATACACGCCTATTCTCAGTCCTTGCCCCACAATGGTGGAATGAACTACCCACCCCAGTTAGGACAGTCCAATCTTTCGCCGTCGACTAAAGACGCACTTCTTCAACCATTATCTGAATATCTTCTTTTTAAATAAAAAATCTAACCCTAACTAACCTTACTGTCATGCACTTGTCCTAATAAACTAACCTACACTGTAACACGCAACACTTTGATGAATATTGTTACTCAGCTGATAGAGTTGTATCCTTCCTGATGACCTGTCGTACAGAACTTGTAAGTCGCTTTGGATAAAAGCGTCAGCTAAATGACTAAATGTAAATGTAAATGCCTTGTAGAATTCCACACATAAGAAAGAAAGATACTGGGATGAATAAACAAAATAGGAAATAAAATGTAGAAATGCATGCAATACATAAATAAATATGAATCTCCATATATGAAATAGAACATTTAGATAAGGTGCTACTGAGATGTTTTGGTGAGTTCTTTGTTTTTTTGTGGAAGTAGCCCTTCTTAAAAATGCATGAACATTCACTGATAATTGGTCTGTAGTGGAGTCTACAAGGTCTACATTGCCGGACCATGTAGAATCCGGACCTTGTAGACTGACATAATTCTGTGCATAGTTTAGTCTACACAGGCCATATTTCAAATAATCAAAATCTTACTTCATTCATCTTAAACATTCTTGATTTGGGGGATTGGTAGTTCCCATGAAATCTGAAGTTGTTCAAATGACAACAGCGATCCACCTTGAATTAAATCACACAGCCGAGTGAAACCTTGTTGGTTGCGTCACAGTCACGAAAGGGGCTACTTAATTCATTAATCCAATCTGTTGTGAAGGATCAGATTAAACCGAATATATATATTTATTTATGGATATATATTGAATAGTATTTGTATATCGTTTGATATCCCTTGTATATTCCTTGTACATATACACGGAATATCCCTTTAGTCTACTATAGCCCATAATAGTTCATTCTCTTATTGGACAAGGACCTGGCGCCAGGAGACAAGCCCCTTGGAGCCAAGTTCAATGGTACCGACGAGACATGTCTCTACTAGCCCCGGCTCTGCGCAGGAATACGGCTACCGAAAGGAGAGTGGCACTATTTGTTCACCGTGCCTATAAATATGGCGCAAGTAAATGTAGAAGTCCTCTTATCCCTTAGTCCTTTACCCTTCTACCCAACTAAGTAACAGAACGTGAAGCCTCACCCCACGATACCGCGTGCGGTGTAGTATGGCCTGTTTGGCCTTAGAATAGCATTGAGACCTCGTGCGAATTAATAGCTGAATTGTCAGAGTTTGGCACCGTATTTCTATTAAGTAATAATAGTCTATTATGTATGGTGCATCGTGCGGTTAGAGTTCTAAAGTGAGCAGCATCCCCGTCGCTTCCTCGTGTTATCTAGAGTCTTAGCCAGGTTGGGCAGACCACACGTGGTGCTTTCATCCGAGGAGTTCTAGGCGAGGACCGAGTG
Organism: Notolepis coatsorum; assembly: GCF_963971535.1. NCBI lineage: Eukaryota > Metazoa > Chordata > Actinopteri > Aulopiformes > Paralepididae > Notolepis > Notolepis coatsorum. The sequence continues at coordinate 78,829,459 of NC_140171.1, read as the reverse complement.
GACCTGTACATTGGATTACCTACCCGACGACTGCTGAGCCCTATGCGGCATGGAATATATATTTGCTTTGGTACTTTGATTTGTGGAGCGGATAATCGCCAACACCGGTGAGTGTTGGATTTACCCCGAAAGGAGTCAAGGTGAGACGGCGCTCAGACCAGACTGAGGTCGCCTCGCTTCTTCTTCATTGTGGACCTACAGCTACAGCTACAGCTACAGCCTACAAGAGAGCCAAGGTGTATTCATCTGTGGATCAAGATTCTACTGCACTGTCTTCTGTACTTGAAGTCTCCCTAGACATCGTTGACCAGACGGGATACTGCCGACGGCTCTCCTACCCCCCCTACCGGCTTACAACCGGGAGGACCCCTACAGTATATCCAGCTATAATCATTAAGTGTGCCATCGTTATAATTCCCTAAGAGCCAGGTTGTATACTTGCTTCCTGCGCAACCAGAGATTGGACATTCAGTGTTGATTTGCCTACGAGTACTCATTTGCCTTACAAGTGCATTCAAATCATAAATGTAATAGTAACTATTATATGTACCTTTTGCTATATATTAAATATTTGATTATTACCTTTGTGTGGACCCGATTTCATTGTGGGAAAGTGTTCATCATATTTAGATATCGTGTACTGTATGGCCAGTAGTTAAAGTACATAAAGCGGTAGTGGTTTAATGATACCATACTTATCAATACAGTCAGGGAATTGTACCCCTCAGTTACACAATCCACTTTATTTAAATTTTTTTTCCGAAGCTTCGAATTAAAATCGAAGCTCGCCCCCGAAGCTTCGATTGCCAAAAAAAGCTTTGAAGGTCAGCCCTAGTCCCTATCACTACTAGAGAGTGTCCCTATCTCACTACTAGAGAGTGTCCCTATTTCCCTATCTCACTACTAGAGAGTGTCCCTATCACTACTAGAGAGTGTCCCTATCACTACTAGAGAGTGTCCTTATCTCACTACTAGAGAGTTTCCCTATCTCACTACTAGAGAGTGTCCCTATCACTACTAGAGAGTGTCCCTATCTCACTACTAGAGAGTGTCCCTATCACTACTAGATAGTGTCCCTATCTCACACTACTAGAGAGTGTCCCTATCTCACTACTAGAGAGTGTCCCTATCACTACTAGAGAGTTTCCCTATATCACTACTAGAGAGTGTCCCTATCACTACTAGAGAGTGTCCCTATCTCACTACTAGAGAGTGTCCCTAGCAGGGTTTCCGTTAGAAAAAATTGTTGCCGGCCTCAGTGTCCGGTAGATTTCAATCTACCGGTCAAATGAGAGAAATTCCGGTCAGAGTTTATTGAGCTTAAAAACAATTGATAGGCAAAAGAATGACAACAAAACAAAAGAATGACATTATCAAGGCATGTAGATTTATAATATTTTTACTTAAAACTAGGCTACTTTTGCGTATATAGTCATTATATTCCAAATAAAATAAGTCCAGAGACTCCGTGCTGCTGCCGACTTTAAATCAAATAGGTGTCTGTGGGTAGTCGCCCGACATTAATAAACAGCAGTCTGTTATAATCACATTTTTATGAGCTAATGAATTCCGTTATATTGGACATTTGTATTAATTATATCAAGCGAAGAACTGAGAAATTTGGCAGAGAGAGACGGCAACATTATCGTGGGTTTGCGTGACGACTCTCTCTCTCCACCTCCCAACGACTTATTTGCGAGAGTATGTCGATGCAGAGCAGCAGATTCAGCTGTTTTCTGGCTCTTTTCTGGCTCTATCTGGGGACCGCTCAGCAGCGCCCCCCACCCAACAGGTGAATTGCCAATGGCTGAATTGGAGTACTGCACTGTGCCGCTGCTGCTCCGGCTCTGCAGCTGCACATGCACTCGCAGACCCAGCACTAAGCTCTCGCTGACAACGTCGTTGTCATTATTAGAAGCAATGATGAAACAAATGTAATGATTGTTTCGTTCATCGCATAGGCTATTTAATTTTAGCCTATTTTAATACAATTCAAATAATCAAATTGTGCTTAGAGGGAATTATTTTCACCGGACATTAAGACCGGAGAGATTAAATATGTCGGACTTCAACAGATTTTGCCGGTCAAATACCGGTAATTACCGGCTAACGGAAACGCTGGTCCCTAGTATCACTACTAGAGAGTGTCCCTATCTCACTACTAGAGAGTGTCCCTATCTCACTACTAGAGAGTGTCCCTATCTCACTACTAGAGAGTGTCCCTATCTCACTACTAGAGAGTGTCCCTATCACTACTAGAGTGTCCCTATCACTACTAGAGAGTGTCCCTATCTCACTACTAGAGAGTGTCCCTATCTCACTACTAGAGAGTGTCCCTATCACTACTAGAGAGTTTCCCTATCTCACTACTAGAGAGTGTCCCTATCTCACTACTAGAGAGTGTCCCTATCTCACTACTAGAGAGTGTCCCTATCACTACTAGAGAGTGTCCCTATAATAATAATTATAATTATAATTATAATCAAAAAGTACAGAAATAACATTCTCACTGCTAGAGAGTGTCCCTATCTCACTACTAGAGAGTGTCCCTATCACTACTAGAGAGTGTCCCTATCACTACTAGAGTGTCCCTATCTCACTACTAGAGAGTTTCCCTATCTCACTACTAGAGAGTGTCCCTATCACTACTAGAGAGTGTCCCTATCACTACTAGAGAGTTTCCCTATCTCACTACCAGAGAGTGTCCCTATCTCACTACTAGAGAGTGTCCTATCTCACTACTAGAGAGTGTCCCTATCTCACTACTAGGGGAGTTTCCCTATCTCACTACTAGGGAGTGTCTCTAGAAGTAGAATCAAAACAAAGATAGTTATGTACTATATGCACATGACAAAAACATAATTTGACGAAGGTACAGTTACCTTTACTGACAAAAAGTACAGAAATAACATTTCTAGGATTTGTTTCCTCCATCCTTCTGCATTTCCGTTTGCTTCCTGTTTAAGGGATAGTGACGTCTCGTAAAAAGCTTCTATCACCCCTCCCCCTCCCTGCTAGTGGGTATGGGGTACCCTTCAGTATGGAGAACCCTCCACAAGAACACACAAACAGAGGTTATAGTAGTTAGGGTGAGGGTGTAGTGGATAGAATGAGATGGAGCCGACAGTAGGTAGGGCTGTCAAAATTGGCCAAAAATGACATTCGAATATTCCTTCTAAAAAAACACATTAGTCAAACCATTAGAATATCTATTGTTGCGCATTATGTCCACAAGAGGAGCAAGATGAAATTAATGAAAGTTCACGGTATATAGAACAGACATTTATACACAGCAGCGCATCTCCGAAAAAGGCGCGATAAACATCAAACAATATATTTTCCTTGACATGAAACGTGAAATAGTAAAACAAAAATTGGGGATCCGTATTATGCTTCTGTCAATTCATTATTTAATATCTGTTCAGTAAGCCTACAGTAGCCTATATACTTGTTTCATGTTTTGTTTAAATAAAATTAAGGCACAGAAATGTGACTAAACAATGTCGTTTTGCCCTGAGGGATGATTTACAATAAAGTGCTATAAAAAACGGAAAAGTTAGGGTACTTAAATTCTTGACGCTCTCAAAACACTAGCGTTAGCACTTAGCACACAAAATGATACATGTACCGTAGCTGACTTAACACAAACTGGTTCAGCTGCCTGTAGACCATCGGCGTACGAATTGGAAGCGCCGTGGCGTGTCATTCTTTAACACTTCCAGAAGCGTTGTGGTCCGGTCTTGAACTTTCCATAAATACATTTAGTTAGATCCAGCACTGAATGCATCTTGTGATTATTATCTTCTTCGACGACGACAACAACTACAGTATTTCCTGGTCGATTCCGGACATGATGTCACACGAATGCCAGGCTGCTGAGCCAATAGACAATTTGTTTTATTAGTGTGAAGTTGACCGTAAGGTGCACGTAAAGGGCAGTGATATCCCATGATATAGATGTCACGTCTCTCCTGTCCGTCATGCAGCTCGTTCAGACACACGCGAGAAGTCGAGAGGGAGACCGCCAGGGCTGTTTTCATTTTTTATAAAACACAATTCGAATATAAATGTTTACAATGAATGTATGTTTTTTTTTAACAATTCGATTATTAATTCGAATATAGAATATTCGTTGACAGCCCTGTTACGATACCTCCACCAGGCCAGGAGAGGGCGCTCTCCACCTGAGAGAGGCGAGTCATATGGAGAGACTGTAGAAGGAGACTGAAGGATATGCATTGTATGCTAGTAGCTGGACTTGGATGCGAGTGTTCAATAAAGTACACAACTGAATACCATCAGTGTCATACTTGATAGCGAACACCAAACATGGTGTCAGAAGCCAGAACCATGCCAAGAGGACAAGTAAGACAAGGGTAAAGATGAAAAAAAGAAATTAAAAATACGTCGAACAATAACCTAACCAGTAGCCGCACGAACAGCTAACTTGCTAAGGTAACGACACGGACAGCTAAGTGGCTAACATGACGACGTACAACATCCCAGTTCCAGAACCAATGGACATGAAAGGAGACGTCTACAATAACTGGACGTTTTTTCGCGCACAATGGGAAAACTATGAAATAGCCACGGGACGAGATAAAAAGTAAATGAAGATACGAGTGGCTACTCTACTAACTATTATGGGTAAAGAATGCCATCAGCTACAACGACACCTACACATGCAAGATGAAGACAGGGATGACGTAGTGAAAATACTACAGGCATTACAGGCACATTTTGAACCAAACAGGAATGTAATATATGAACGATTTCTGTTTAATGACTGTAAACAAAGCCAATGTGAAACGTCAGACCAATATGTAGCCATATTGAGGAAGCTAGCAGACACATGTGAATTTAATGCACTAAAAGAAGAGCTCATTCGAGACAGGATAGTCATGGGCACCAAAGATTCCAGTGCACAAGCACGAATGCTGAGAGAACCAAAACTCACACTAATGAAAGCAATAGACACGTGTAGATCCAGTGAACAGACACAAATCCAAATTAAGAAAATAGGAGGAGAACAGGAGGCTGTACATTACGCTTCCCGGGGACGCAGCTTTGAATCAAGCTATACCTCACGAGGACGTCAGTCAGAACCACGTACCCAGAAGACGTATAGGCAACCCAATACTTACAGTGACACCAAACACAGACCACAAAAAGACTCTCTCTGCCACTACTGTGGATCAATGCATGAGAAGGCCAAATGCCCAGCATATGGGGTCACCTGTAAAGCATGTGGCAAACGGAATCACTTTGCCCGAGTGTGTAAGAAGGACCAACACAAACCTCAACTACACATGATGGACAAAGAGGGAGACTCGGATGAACAATCAGAGGAAATGTGGTATATCTCTCAAGTGAACTCACTTGAAAACGCTACAAACAAATGGTTCATTAATCTCAAACTAACAGCACAGACGGATAAACCATTGAGTTATGATCCCAGCGAGACTCTGAAGTGTCAGCTTGACACAGGATCTACAGTCAATGTAATGGGCTTCACTGACCTACAACGCATCCTACAGGACGGGAACCCGAACCTACTACACAGCGAAGCCACACTGAAGCTATATGATGGCACACTGATAAAGCCCAGAGGAGAATATGAACTCAAAGCGGATCACGAAGGGACGATATACAACCTCAGATTTCAGATAATGGATACAGAGCAGACCCCACTGCTCTCAGCGGAAACCTGCATGAGACTGAACCTGATCAATGTGAATCATAAACAGGTAATTCACAGTGTTGACATCCAGAGCCAGCCGAACACAGATAATCCCCAGACAGCAGAAGAGATTATTTCTAAATATGAAGATGTCTTTGAGGGGCTTGGCTGTCTACCAGGAGAGTTACACCTGGAAATAGACCCCAAAGTGCAGCCAGTACAACAACTGCCACGACGGACGCCTATTCCAATAAGAGAGAGGGTAATCAAAGCCATAAGAGCAATGGAACAGGGAGCCATCATAACCAAGGTCACAGAGCCGACGCCATGGATCAGCAACATGGTGGTCACAGAGAAGAAGGACAAACTGCGCATATGCCTTGACCCAGGTGCACTAAACAAGGCTTTGTTGAGGTCACATTACCAGATGCCCACGGTAGAAGAAGTGTTACCAGACATAGCAAATGCAAAAATATTTTCGGTGCTGGACGCCAAAGATGGATACTGGCAGGTGAAGTTAGATGAAGCAAGCTGTTGGAGCCAGATTCAGTCCTTAATATTTATTTATTTATTTAGTTAAAAATATGAAGCAATATTGTTTGGAAAATGATTTGAAATGAACTTGATTGATAACATCTTTTATTTGTTATGACTTGGATGTGCGCTATGGATTTGGAACTTTAAAAATTGGAAACAGGACACCATGCAACGGGAATAAGCCAGCACACCTCCACGTCATCCGGTAGGAACCCATTCACGCTAAACAAAGCTTCAAGTAAATGACAATAAATACTCTTTTCTATAAACCAAACAATTCATCTCATCTGTTTTCTTACGGAAAAGCGCATGCGCGCGTCAACCAAGGCTGTGGATCTCACATTGTCAAAAACCAGGCATGCAATACTTGCGCCTTTGTTTAAGGAACATCACTGGAATTGATTGCTGGAAATAACGTTACGTTTGTTTGCTTCAAAGATTGTGTATCGAACATTCCACGTTACTACTGGGAACGAGGTTAACTATGGACGGAGTTCAATGAATGGATACGCGCCACTCATTGGATGCGCGTCTGTGAAGCACTGACGTCATTTCATAGTGTTATCCCCGTCGTCAGATAATAATCAAGAAACGAATCAAGTCGAAGTATCAGTCGACGACGATGTTTGAATTAAATTGAAAAGCATGTGCAATAAATGCACCATTTCAGTTATTTGTTGGAACCAAATCAAACATTAAAGGAAAATGGAACGTTTGGTGGAAGAAATTGACGCTGTACATTCCAATAGATTACAAGAATTGAAAGCATCTAGAAGCGCCAAATTGGGTGTTTTAACCAGAAGGAAAAATGAAATCTTTGATTTAATGAAGCATACATGCCAGGTGGAAATCGTTAAATCAAAAGTGGAAAACGAGTTCAACAAAGCATATCAAGAACTGAATGATGTAAATGATTGTGTCAAAACTTTATTGTCAGTAATGTCAGAGGATGATGTTAAACTTGATCAAAGTGAGTGGTACATCCCTAAAATAATACCAGTGGATGAATTCAAAGACTGTGTATTACAATGGATTGATCAAAATGAAAAGGTGACTGATGATGATGCTACAAGGAATATTGCAATTACAGTGGATGATATTGCCCCAAAGGACAGTGTTTCCAATGTGCGATCAAGACGCTCATCAAAATCCTCAAGATCATCCATAGCATCTCTTAAAATGCAATTGGAAAGTGAACAAGCTGAACTAGCAGTCAAGGCTGAAGGGCTTAAAAGGAAGCAACAGCTTGAGATAAAAGAAGCAGAGCTCCAAGCTGAGAAAGAAAAGCTTGAGATGGAGAAGGAAAATATTGAGATGGAAACTCAAATGGCTGCTAACAAAGCAAAGTTAAGCATTATCAAAGGATATGAATTATCACATGAATTAACACAAACTGTACCTAAAGAAATGCAACAATCGGATGGAATGAATGAATACCTGGAAGAATACATTCAAGAGGAAACGGAACAACAACCAGAAAAGCTGTCATGGACAGCTGGTTTGGACAGCACCAACATGGATGATGTTCCAACCAGATCAAGGCCCACTCACAAGGAACCAGTGGAAAGAGCAACACATGGAACTATGACAGAATACGAATCTGTGCGTAAAAAAATACCATCACAACTAACATATCAAAGGCATCCAGAATACGACCCTTTGACATCAGTCTATGCCACGCATACAATTAATCCTCCTCTAGGTGGCACCAAAGTACAAGCTATGTCATATGAAAATACTTCATCTTTCAGACCGTATGACCTCCCTGCTTTTACAGGTGCACGCCACTTCATGCCACATGGTACAGATGCACAAGGACATGTAGGACCATCAACACAACCACACAGTAAAGGACCTACAACAAATACCCAGGACACAAGTAAAAAGCATGAATTTTACAGTCTGGTGAACCTAATGGAAGGTCAAAATAGGATAACAGAAACTCTGATTAAGCAGCAAGGACAATTCACTTTGCCATCAATCACTATCCCTGTCTTTAAAGGAGACCCTCTGGAATACCAATTCTTTATAAGAGCCTTTGAACATGGCATTGAGAGGAAAACTGAGAACCGCCAGGATATGCTGTATTTTCTGGAGCAATTCACATCAGGTCAGCCAAGGGAACTGGTGCGCAGTTGCCAATACATGCTTCCAGACACAGGTTACACTACAGCAAAGGAGCTTTTAAAGAAGCATTTCGGTAACGAACACAAGATTGCCACTTCATACTTGGACAAAGTGCTCAGCTGGCCAATAATCAAAGCTGAAGATGCAGAGGCCTTGCAGGCTTATGCTGTGTTTCTCAATGGTTGTCTCAATGCCATGAGCTCTGTTGAGTACTTGGAGGAATTGAACCATCCAACTAACATGAGAGCCATTCTCAGTAAATTAGCCTACAAGACGCAAGAAAGATGGAGATTCAGAGCTTGTGAATTACAGGATCGTTATGGAACAAGGGCAAAATTTCCAGAGCTGGTGGAATTTATAAACTCTCAATCCAGAATCCTATCACATCCGTTGTTTGGAAGGTTAAATCCCACACAGACAAGAAGGCCCGTCATATCACCACCAGGCAAGCCCTTCCTCTCTAAAGACAGAAGGCCTAAGAGTGCATACAGTGGATTCGCTACCAATGTGGCAAAGGTGACAGGCAGCTTCTACAAGCAGGCTGTAACCGAATGTGTGGATAAAGCACCAAGAAAAACAACCAACGAATGTTTACATTGCAAGAGAAACCATGAGCTCAGTTCATGTTCACAACTGAAAAAGAAAACGCATGAAGAAAAACTGGAATTCTTGAAGAAAAAAGGAGTGTGTTTTGGATGTTTTGAAGTGGGTCACATGAGCAAAGGTTGTCAAAAGAGACTTACCTGTCAAGTGTGTGCTCTCAAACATCCCACAATCCTGCACATCAACAGAAAATATCCTAATATAGAGAAGGATGAAAACTCTAAAGATACAGCTGTGACAGTATACACAAATCAAGCTGAGGTGTGGAGTGACACTGGGGCCGGTAAATCAGAATGCAAACTCGCCATAGTTCCTGTAAAAATCAAAATGAAGAAAAGTGATAAGGTGATTCTCACATACGCCTTTAGGGATCCAGGAAGTTCTGCAACATTCTGCACAGAGTCCTTGCTCAGACAGCTGCAGGCCACAGGAAGCATAACTACCATTTTGTTAAGAACTATGAACGAGGAACAGGTCATAAAGACATCCATGGTAAACGGCATGGAAATCAGTGCTCTTGACAGCAATGAGTATTTGGAACTCCCAGAGGTTTACTCACACTCCGCGATCCCTGTGAAAGCTGAAAATATCCCAGACCAGGAGGATATAAAGCAATGGCCATATCTACACCAAGTGAAACTTCCTAGAATAAAAGCAGAAATCGGACTGCTGATCGGCAACAACGTTCCAAAGGCTTTGGAGCCATGGATGATAATTAACAGCCAGGGAAAAGGACCTTTTGCTGTTAAAACCACTCTCGGATGGACAGTCAATGGGCCACTCACACAGGGCACTGGGAACGTCGTTACCACAAACAGGATCTCTCTGGTAAGGATTGAGGAATTGCTGCAACAGCAGATGAAATATGATTTCCCAGAGCCCCAGCACGAAGAGCGCCTAGAGATGTCTCAAGAAGACCAAGACAGGCCGCTTACCAGATGAGGGATCTTGTCTATGGTGAGCTCTATCTATGATCCTTTGGGTATGTTGGCACCCGTTGTCCTCTCCGCAAAGCAGATACTGCAAGAGCTGTGCGGATTAAAGCTAGCTTGGGATGATCACATACCTCAACACCTGCAAAGAAGATGGTTGACCTGGCTAGCCGACCTGTCCCAGCTGGAAAACTTCAAAGTTAAGAGATGCTTCACGCCAGAGGATTTTGGAAACCTAATCTCTGCGCAGCTCCATCACTTCTCAGACGCAAGTGAAAGTGGTTACGGCACAGTCTCCTACCTAAGGCTGCTGGACGACAGGCACAAAGTCCATTGCGCGTTTGTCATGGGCAAAGCAAGGGTGGTACCATTAAAACCCATCACCATCCCAAGGCTCGAGCTTACAGCATCAGCAATGGCTGTACGAATGGATACCTTTCTGCAGGCAGAACTTGAACTCCCTTTGATCCCATCGGTCTATTGGACAGATAGCACATCTGTGCTTAAGTATCTGAACAATGAAACCTCAAGATATCACACCTTTGTTGCCAACAGAGTGAGCAACATCCGTACGGAATCCGATGTTACACAGTGGAGGTATGTCAAGGGCACTCTGAATCCCGCTGACTGCGCATCGAGAGGCTTATCAACAGCTCGCTTCTTGAATTCAACATGGATACAAGGTCCTGAATTCATGCAACATCCAGAATCGGAGTGGCCACAATGCCCAGAATGCACATTGACAAAGGACGATCCGGAAGTAAAGGTCTTCACTATAAATGTTGCTCCTGTGGATCAGTCTGTGAATACAGTCATGAAATTAATCACCTACTATTCTGAGTGGCATCGTCTCAGAAAAGCCGTAGCATGGATATTGAGGATTAAAGCAACACTAAAAAAGGCCTGCAAAGAAAAGAAGGAAACTAAAGGTGCACCGGAAAAGAAAAAAGGAAATTGCAAAGCTCTGTTGTCTGTTGATGACTTACAGGAAGCTGAACATGCCATTATCCAATTTTGTCAATCAACAGAATACAAAGAGGAACTAGAGTCACTAAGGAAAAGAACGGCTGTGAAGAAGACCAGTCACATCCATAAACTTACCCCAGTTCTTCATGATGAGCTAATAAGGGTCGGTGGAAGATTGGTCAGGTCTGCAATGCCCCCTGAGGCCATGCACCCCGCCATTCTGCCAAGAAAACATCATGTAACGACATTAATCATCAGACATGTCCACGAAACCGTTGGACACAGCGGGCAGAACCACACTTGGAGGTTGCTCATACGCTTAATACAGACTCGTGCATTAATGCAATAAGAAGATTTGTAGCCAGACGAGGCACAGTCAAGACCATGAGATCTGATAATGGAACGAATCTTGTCGGGGCAGAACGAGAGCTACGAGAGTCTATTCAAGATCTGGACAATCTCAAGATTCACGCCACCTTACTTGAGAAAGGCATATCATGGACATTCAACCCACCTGTCGGATCACACCACGGTGGAATATGGGAGAGACAAATAAGAACAGTCAGACGCATTCTTGGAGCTTTAACACGGGAACAGACTCTGGATGAGGAAGGATTGACTACACTTTTATGTGAAGTGGAAGCCATAATTAACGATCGGCCCATCTCTAAAGCCTCCAATGACCCTCTGGATCTGGAACCTCTCACACCAAATCACCTCCTTCTCCTCAAAGAAAAGCCTTCACTGCCACCCGGAGTATTCAGCCTAGATGACTGTTATGCCAAGAGAAGATGGCGTCAAGTGCAATACATGGCAGACCTGTTTTGGAAACGGTGGACAAGAGAGTACCTGCCAGAACTGCAAGAAAGACAAAAGTGGACAAAGAAAAGGAGAAACATGGCGGCCGGTGATATTGTCTTAATAATAGACGACTCTGCTCCTAGAAACTCGTGGATCATGGGACGAATCACACAAACCCGGCCAGACAAAAAGGGTTTTGTGAGACAAGTCGAGGTGCAAACCAAGACCAACACCTTGATCAGGCCCATCACAAAGCTTGTCTTACTCCTTGAGGCAAAAACATAAGAAGACCCCCCCCCCATATCTCTCTCTCTCTCCCCCCCCCCCACCATATCCCCTTCTTTTTCTTTCTCCCGGCCCCCCCCCCTCTCTCACACGGACATCGCACACATTACACACTTCGTGGGCTGTGAGGCGCTTTTTTGCGTTTTTGAAAGCTGAACGTTTGAATCCCTCGTTGGGGGGACCTTATGGACCGTGAGTTTTTGCGTTTTTTGAAAGCAGAACTTTTGAATCCCTCGTCGGGGGGACATGGACTGTTAAAAAAAAATAAAAAATTTAGAATATGAAATCTGTTTCGTTTTGGCTGGCTCCTCCTGATTTTGTTGGTAATTGTACCGTTCTCTTACAGAACAATTAGGGGCCGGTATGTTGGAGCCAGATTCAGTCCTTAATATTTATTTATTTATTTAGTTAAAAATATGAAGCAATATTGTTTGGAAAATGATTTGAAATGAACTTGATTGATAACATCTTTTATTTGTTATGACTTGGATGTGTGTTGCTTCAACAACGTGGAGGCGTGTCTGGTCCAGCCCATTTTGAACCGGTGATTACAGCACCCTGGTGTGTGAACTCACTTTATCAATGGACTGGTGCGCTAGTAAAAAACATGACACTGGAATGTAAGGCATGCAGCCCAGACGGTTTTTGACCGCCGCAAGCGCTATGGATTTGGAACTTTAAAAATTGGAAACAGGACACCATGCAACGGGAATAAGCCAGCACACCTCCACGTCATCCGGTAGGAACCCATTCACGCTAAACAAAGCTTCAAGTAAATGACAATAAATACTCTTTTCTATAAACCAAACAATTCATCTCATCTGTTTTCTTACGGAAAAGCGCATGCGTGCGTCAACCAAGGCTGTGGATCTCACAGCGAGCAGTCATCTAACCACATTCTGGACTCCCGAAGGACGATACAGATGGCTGAGGATGCCTTTTGGTATAAAACCAGCAGCAGAAGAATATCAAAGGAGGCAGCATGAAATATTGGTGGGCCTAAAGGGGGTGAGTGTGATAGCAGATGACATTTTGGTGTACGGATGTGGAAACACCAATGAAGAAGCGATGGCTGACCACAACGGAAATCTCAGAGCCCTGCTGCAGAGAGCCAGAGAGTCCAACTTGAAACTCAACAAGAAGAAACTCAGGCTGAAGCTTCCCAGCGTGACATACATGGGTCATCGTCTCACGGCAGAAGGTTTGAGTCCAGATCCGGAGAAAATCACTGCCATCCAGAACATGCAAACACCGACAGATGTCAAGTCACTCCAACGGCTGTTGGGGTTTGTTAACTATCTGTCAAGGTTCCTACCTAGTCTATCAGACGTATGCGAACCACTGCGACGACTGACCGATAAAGACATAGAATGGACATGGTTACCGAAACATGACGCAGCACTAGAGAACATAAAACACTTGGTCACACACCACCCAGTACTCAAATACTACGATCTCAAGGAAGAGGTCACCCTCCAGTGTGACGCCAGCGAGACAGGCCTAGGAGCAGTCCTCCTACAACATGGACAACCTGTAGCATTCACCTCCAGGACGCTGACACCCACAGAACAAAGGTATGCACAGATAGAGAAGGAATGCCTAGCCATTGTGTTCGCGTGCGACAAGTTCGACCAGTACATACATGGCAGAGACTATATCACAATACACACTGATCACAAACCACTGGAAATTATCTTTAAAAAGTCTTTACTTTCAGCACCCAAGAGGCTACAGAGGATGCTGCTCAGACTACAGAGATACCAACTACAGGTGATATACAAACAAGGCAAAGACCTACATGTGGCCGACTTCCTATCCAGGGCGCCACTACCCAACACGGTGCACACAGAGATGCAGACACCAACCACGATCTACGCCATGGGCCTCACTACGAAGGAAATAGAACACGTAGAGCACGCAAGTAACATCAACATCTCCACACAGATGCTGAAAACCATCAGAACTCAGTCAGCACAAGACCCAGTGTTTCAAACACTACAAGCGAGAGTCATCAAGGGATGGCCAGAGTACAAACAGGACGTAGGCCACTTACTACATCCATTCTGGACCTACAAAGAGGAACTCACGGTCGAAAATGGACTTATTTTTAAAGGGGACAGAGTACTCATTCCTACAGTGTTACACCCCATGTTCTTATCAAATATTCACACAGGCCACTCAGGCGTAGAAGCCAGCCTCAGGAAAGCCAGAGAGACCGTTTTCTGGCCAAGCATAACGAACGACGTAAAGAACTTTGTCAATGACTGCTCCACATGCAACGCAGTCCAACGAAGACAACAAAGGGAAACACTGATTCCCCAACCAATCCCTCACATCCCATGGTCAAAGGTGGGAATGGACTTGCTCACAGTCAACAAGTCCACATACCTCATCATGGTGGATTACTACTCAGATTACTGGGAACTAGACGAGCTGGCAGACTACACATCATCTACCGTTATGGAATGCTGCAAAAAGCACTTCAGCAGACATGGAATCCCTCACATTGTGTTCACAGACAATGGGCCTCCGTTTTCAGGAATAGACTTTCAATGTTTTGCGCAGGAATGGGATTTCAGCCACAAGACATCATCACCCTACCACAGTCAGAGCAACGGCAAAGCAGAGGCGGCAGTGAAAATAGCAAAGACTCTGCTGAAGAAGACCATCCTGGATGGAGAAGACCCATGGAAAGCCATCCTGGCATGGAGGAACACTCCAACAGAGGGTCTAGGGAGCTCTCCAGTGCAGAGACTCATGTCCAGGAGGACACGGACACTCCTGCCCACCAGGGACACGCAGATGAAGCCCACCGTGGTGAGGAATGTCATTGAACGGAAGCAAGCCAAAACAGTGACAATGAAACGCCAATATGACACACAAGCACGGGACATGCCTGTGATCATCCAAGGACAAACTGTGAGAGTCCTGCTTCACCCCAAAGACCCAGACAGTAGATGGTCACTCGGAACATGCATCGATCAACACAGTGACCGCTCTTACATCGTTCTGGTAAAGGGAAGGAAATACCGCCGGAACCGAAAGGACATCCGTCCAGTGACAGAAAAGATCCCTATATCCCCTGGGGAAGAACTAATCAACTGGGATACAGAGACTGATACAGACACACCAGAGAATAGAGAACCACAGGTCGCAAGGGGGGAGTCAGAATATCACCAAGACACCCAAACCCCAAAACACACTAGAACCAGATCCAACATTCAGAGACCTGTGAGATACTCAAAAGACTATGTAACATAAAGAGAGAACAAAGACAAGGGGCGAGAGCGTTGAACAATGTTATTACAATGTTAAGAGTTTTCATCAAAATGTTAGTGATGTATAAGTTTAAGGTTAAGGGCATATGAAGTTATCATAACCCAGTAGTACACTTGTTGAGTTAATCTAAGTGACACAGATGTGGGTAGTCTAAAAGACACATTTATGCTTTCAATTTGTTATGTAAAGAGAGATGTTACGATACCTCCACCAGGCCAGGAGAGGGCGCTCTCCACCTGAGAGAGGCGAGTCATATGGAGAGACTGTAGAAGGAGACTGAAGGATATGCATTGTATGCTAGTAGCTGGACTTGGATGCGAGTGTTCAATAAAGTACACAACTGAATACCATCAGTGTCATACTTGATAGCGAACACCAAACAAGCCCTAACAGTAGGTGACTGCATGCTATTGAGGCTACCTGTAGATACTGTATGCCAGTGTTTACCTGTGACTGCAGTAGTGCGGTTTTGTTCCATTTCTGCCCCAGTTTTAGATCTAAGTGGTGATTGCCGTGCTAAAACTGATCTCATTTGGACATTTCATTATGATAAAGGTGCCAATTCTAAACATTCCAACTGTACCAGCAAATGTGGCAGTGAACAATCATCGATGGGCCAGCGGGTATTTGTGTCTGCATGAAGCCCTGACCCCTACATCATGATTCATTGAAATAAAAATGTAAATAATCTGTTTGGTTTTCAAAGGACATCAATGTTAAAGATCCTTTGATTGATTGATTGATTTTATTTGACATAATAAAATACAACACAGGTGCATACAGTATAAAAATATATATCAGGATAGCGCAAGAAAGTCAAACCGGAGACCTGTGGCCATCCCACAGAGAAATATAGAAGGGTATAAAGGGTGCTCGATACCGCCGTCTAGCGTGATGTGGCCGGTATTGCACTTTTACATTCTCAAGCTGATTCCCCATGTTAACCCCGATTCTGTGTGCCTGTAATGAATAGAAATATTGAATAAAAGAAATAACGATCAAATAACGAGTATACTCGTTGTTGGCGTTCAACGATTGGCGCCCAATAATGAGTATACTCGTCGTTGGCAGTGAATGAGTTAAGTATGAAAATACAAGTGAACTAAATGATGTCATAATTGTAAAAAAAAAAACTAAAAAAAAAAGAAGCTAAATGGCAACATTTAAATGACCAATGAATAAATAAACTATAACACTTTCTCCATCAATAGAAATGTCAGGTGGCCCCGTGCTGTTGAGTGAATATCAGGCAGGAAACACTGATGGTAGTAAAGGCCTCCTCTAGGATTTCAAGTCAACACAAGCTTTATTGGTACTGCAGGTATTCTGGTCTGTGGTTTCTCTCTCCTCCAGCTGAAAGACTCACACATGACTGTCAGCCTGGCGAGATCTGCCCCAAAGTGATGCATTCCTCCCGGGAGGCTTCACCTCGGAGATGTTTTCTCAGATCAGAATGTCTGGGAGTCCGGGCCAAACGCTACTGGCTAAAACCAACAGGCTGGAGGCTGACATTTAAAAAATGCAGGGACATCAGCAGCACCCGGCCTACAGGAGGATAGATACAGAGAGAGATAGCTAGAGGGAGAGAGATTTCTCTATTATGCTGTAATTATAGAATTCAACCCGGTGTGTTTGATTGTGCACGTCTGCATGCATGTGTGTGTGTATATGTGTGTGTATGTAAGTGAACCACGTGAAACTCTGGGAGCTTAGCTGACACAAAGAGAGGGCTAACCACACCAGATCTGACCTCGACCGCACGGTCAAACACTACAGACTACAGCAGAGGGCCGCAGTTATGATGAGCCTCTATGTCGGTTAATAGTGCATAGTGGAGATACTGCAAACGTTGTGTTTTAAAATGGTGCTGTCAATAATGGAATATTTATTGACTTGCTGTAGTGTAATTTAATTCGCTTTTATTTGAGGATCCACAAATTCAGCCTTGTTACATCCACGGACTGTACATCACCGTATTGGAGCAAATTATTTGATTCGTCTAGAGAATTGTTGCTGAATTATTTGTCAGAGCCAACGTTTGACTTCCATTCATTCTTCCTCAGTGCTGCCCCCGGTGTTGGTTCCCAGGAACAGCGAGTTCAACGCCAAGCACACCATGTTGCCACGCTTCCGCAACCCTCTGCACCAGAACGAGCCACACATGCCCCAGAACGCCACCTTCCCAGAGTCCTTCTCCCAGCCCAACACGCTAACCTTCCCTCACTCACCGGCCAACAGCTACCCCAACTCACCGGGCAGTGGCACCAGCGCCACCTTCCCGCATTCACCCACCAGCTCTGACCCAGGCAGTCCGTTCCAGATGCCAGGTGAGACGCAATAGCCTACTTAGTCATTCATTTGAGTGGTGGTGGGCTAATGCTGAGAGATATGGGTTTGTGACTGGATGGTTGCCGGTTTGAATGCCTGAGTAGGCTGGTGGGGAAGGTAAATTAAGGTAAATGTGACCTTCCCCATAGCAAGTACCGTCAATATGAAATCCCCAACTGCTCAAGTGGAGCTGCTCAGTACTAGCAGATCACTGTGGTTGTACTGGACAGCTCCCAGGTGTGAATGTGTGTAGCTGTAAGTTTAAAACATTTATTAGATTAATTGATCCGACACCACTTAAGAGCACAATAAATAAACAGGACACTAGGAGGTTATTGGTGTGAGAAATGTTTGTCTTAATAATCTATGGGGGTAGATTTCTATCTAAAATAAATATAATAATATAATAAAATAACGCAAAAGTAGAATCCACAATCGTAAAAACGATCCACACACACACACCTCTCAATTTGTGTTTCGTAAATCATAAGGACACGCTTGATCTGCTTAGAATTACGTACGGAATTCTAAAAACACGCTTGATCTGCTTAGATTTACGTACGGAATTCTAAAAACACGCTTGATCTGCTTAGATTTACGTACGGAATTCTAAGGACACGCTTGATCAGCTTGGAGTTACGTACGGAATTTTGAGACAAATATTTAGCTGTTTTTCCTCGTGTGGATTCGTGTGTGAAGCTTCTTCTTCTTCGGCGCTACCGAACACGGCCCGATGTGTTCGGCTCATGAGTGCTACAAGTGGCCAAAATCGCACATTATCTTTAGCCCTAAGCATCAACATTCCATTATGAAAATGAATGCTCAAAGTAAATATATAGTACCATTTTGAAGATAACAACTAGGGCTTTCAAATGATATAAAATATATGTATGATTATCATGATTATTATTATTATCTTTGATACAGAAATCTTTGATTTGATACAGAAATTATTACAAAAATCTTGTCCGGCCACCACATTTCAACAAACAACTGCATTTTCAACCACTTTACTGACAAGCTAGCAGGAATATGGTGGAGAGCTTTGTGGGGTGGAGTGACAGCAACCACTCCAAGAAGAGGCCCCCCCTGATTCCCATCACCGTCCGAGGGGATGAGGTGGAGGGGGTGGAGTCATATAAGTTCCTTGGGGTACACCTGAACAATAAACTGGACTGGTCGGACAACACAGAGGCCCTCTACAGGAAGGGACAGAGCAGGCTGTTCTTCCTGAGGAGACTCCGGTCTTTCAATGTTTGCAATAAATGGTAAATGGCTGCTTTTTTATATAGCGCTTTTATCCAAAGCGCTTTACAATTTGTTACTCACATTTTTACCCATTCACTCACACATTCACACACCGACGGCGGAGGCAACCATGCAAGGTGCCAACCTGCTCATCGGGAGCAATTAGGGGTTAAGTGTCTTGCTCAAGGACACATCGACGCGCTGACCGGTAGTAGCGGGCATCGAACCGGGAACCTACGGATTGCCAGACGACTGCTCTACCTCCTGAGCCACTGTCGCTGACTTTGGGTTCTTAAAGATAATGTGCGATTTTGGCCACTTGTAGTGCTCATGAGCCGAACACACATTGGGCCGTGTTCGGTAGCGCCGAAGAAGAAGAAGCCTCACACACGAATCCACACGAGGAAAAACAGTGAAATATTTGTCTCAAAATTCCGTACGTAACTCCAAGCTGATCAAGTGTGTCCTTAGAATTCCGTACGTAAATCTAAGCAGATCAAGCGCGTTTTTAGAATTCCGTATGTAAATCTAAGCAGATCAAGTGTGTTTTTAGAATTCCGTACGTAAATCTAAGCAGATCAAGCGTGTCCTTATGATTTACGAAACACAAATTGAGAGGTGTGTGTGTGTGGATCGTTTTTACGATAGTGGATTCTACTTTTGCGTTTGTTTATTTTTGATAGAAATCTACCCCCATAATAATCCCCCCCTCTCCTCCCCTACAGAGACCCCACCTCCAGCCTACATGCCCCCAGAGGAGCAGATGACTCAGGACTGCCCCCAGCCAATGGACACCACCCTCTTGGCCCCGCCCCTGCCTGTTGAAATTAACAACAGCAGGCCAGGTAACCATGGCAACATTCACACACACGCCTTCCTCTACTCCTCCTCTGACAGTATTGCTCATACTGTATGTTCCTGTTGTGACATCATCCTCATAGACCAGTCAGCACCTATTCTCCTTTTCTCTCCTTCCCTGTGCTCTACTCCTCCCATCTTCTCCCCTCCTCTCCTCTCCTCTCCTCTCCTCTCCTCTCCTCTCCTCTCCTCTCCTCTCCTCTCCTCTCCTCTCCTCTCCTCTCCCCTCCCCTCCTCTCCTCTCCTCTCCTCTCCTCTCCTCTCCTCTCCTCTCCTCTCCTCTCCTCTCCTCTCTTCTCTTCTCTCACAGTGGAATAATAATTCTGGGTACCCCCAGACTGTTTCTAATATGCTGTCTGTCACTGTTGTGGTCACAAGTTTAAGCAAGTGGGAAATCCAAATGAAGTGGGAAATACAAAATGGGGAATTTCAGTTGAGTTTGTGTGCGTGTATTTGTGTGTATTTGTGTGTGTGTGTGTAGACCATATTTTGTCTGACACTTTAGAGGCAAATATCGACAATGCAATGTGCGGAGAGATATATTTGTTCTGGTCGGGGTTAGTGGGTGTCTACGGTGCGTGTAACCCCAGGGGGAAGCTAAGCCTCTGTCAATTAAGACTGGTCTCTCAGAGCAGCTTTTATGGGCCTCATAAAATCCGGAGGCTCATGTCATCTCTGTCGGTGGTAATGATTTCAAGCTCGTTAAGGAGCGGTTCACTAATTACCTCCAACTTCTAGATGGGCAAATGTGCTGCCAGTGTTCAGCGTGTTGTGGTTTTAGCCTTTATTGCACTGGATAAGCTCTACCTCACACACATCTGAACCATGCATACATAAATCCATAAATAGACCATACAGAAGATTTGGATTTGGAACATAGTGTAGTCTCATTTATAAGAAATAGAATTGGCGGGCGGCTAGGTGGTGCAGTGGGCAAGGCGCTCACCACCAATGCAGGAGACGCTGGGTTCGAGCCCAGCTCTCCGCATTGCTATCAGCTTGGCTGGTCGTTCATACTAATACATTTGGCAGTATTAGGGGGTGGGAAGCTGATGGGTGGGGATCGGATGTTGTGGACAGCGACTCCTACAGGTCGGTTGGTGCGCCTGCGCAGTAGAATCAGGAAGCGACGGGGGCGGCGTGCCCTCCAAACGCAGACCCCCGACGCTGAAAGATCGCGTTGTGCAGGTGAAAAGATGCGACGGCTGCTACCTCGAGTACCGGAGGGGACACGTGCAATGTATGGCTTCATCCACATTACAGCCGGCTTGTGGGAGGCATGGCCTAACAGCGTTCGAGACAGGGGAGGGTAGAATTGGACGATACGAAATTGGGATGGGAGAAAAATAGAAAATGGGAGAAAAAGTAGATAAAAAAAAATATATATATAATTGGCAAGCAGTGAAGGGCCATTTTTGACGGAAGTTTTGGAATATAATATAATATCTGGTGACGTATGAGAGCGTTTGAATAATTTTGGTCCAAACGTGTGTGTTTCCTTATTTCTTTTCCATAATTGATGACTTGGTATTAATAATTTCATGCAGTCCCAAGATGTAATGACTTTTGAGTATATAAGATAAGATAAGATAAGATAAGATATTCCTTTATTGATCCCCTTGGGGAAATTCAGGCATAAATGGGGGGGGGGGGGGGTTGCTCTAAATTGCATACTTTTTAGACAAATAACCATATAAGTGTATTTTAGGTTTTCGGATTAATGACATTTACAAACCTACAGTACTTATCTAAGTTTGTTGTCAGTACTCTCAGATGATGTATCGCAGTCAAACTCCAGAGTGATTCAGATTGACTTCACAACTGCCAATTTGGAAGCGGCCCCCCCTCAACACACACACACACACACACACACACACACACACACACACACACACACACACACACATATTGGCGCACATCATGGCTGTGTTGCAGAATGTCTAATATTAAGAATAATAGAATATCTTTAGTACCTTATCTCACTTCACTGATTCACTCCCTATTTCATTAATCATCATACATTCAGCGCCCAAAAATCGCAACACTGTCCCACCCACTCACGCGCAGTGTCAGCGAGGGCGGGAAAAGACGTTGACTTGTGTGCTGGAAGTGTGGAGTTTGGGGAGTTTTTCCCAGTTCTTTTCCACAAGCTGCATCCTGTAGAGCGGAGCAGGTTTTCCATTGTAGGACCGATTCTGAGAACGGGGGCAGACAAAACACACCTGCCAGCCAGTGCCACGCTACAGAGGAAGTTTGGGAGAAGTATGTGCTTAGATAAACATGAGTTCTTCCTCCCACAGAGGGGGTGAGGCCAGCTGGCACAAGCTTCCCTCAAGATACCAGGCTCAGGGGGCACGGGCCGTCGAGCCAGGCAGCCTCCTATTGACTCTGCCTGCAGCTCAATAAAGCCTGGCGCTCAGACCGCAGCCCGGGGTCGGGGGTGTGTGATGCAAATGTGGCCTGTGGGTCTTGTGTTTTTATTGAAACCTTTGTTTCACGGGTTGTTTGCAGAGGAGTTAGATCTGCCGAGCCTCGGTGGACATGTTAGGCTAGTCACAGGGGTTCTCAAACTTTTTCATACCGCGACCACATTTTATTTAGGATTTTTTTTGGGGACCCCACATTTAATGTATCGCGTAATTTCAACGTGGAAATAAAAGCACACGTTGTTGAACTTGATCATGCATATTTATTAGAACATTTTATTACAGCACTATGTTATCAATACACATTAATAAAACAAGGCATATTTAGCCAGAATATGTTGCCAGAACAAAACAACAAATAAAAAATTATTATTATTTCTTTTTTTTTACTTGCTTACTGTCGCCTACCCGCGACCCCAATTTGGGTCGCGACCCGTAGTTTGTGAACCGCTAGAGGTTTGATCAGGGACAACTCTAAGTATATGTCTCTGTCTGTCTGTGTCTACACACACGCCTGTGATTGTGGTGCTGCTTATCTTTGTGCTTATCTCACTAATGCGCTGATGTGTTTCCTGTACAGATGTGCAGCCTGTGGCCTACGAGGAGCCCAAGCACTGGTGTTCCATTGTTTACTACGAGCTCAACAACCGCGTGGGCGAGGCCTTCCAGGCTTCCTCCACCAGCGTGCTCGTCGACGGCTTCACGGACCCCTCCAACAACCGCAACCGCTTCTGCCTCGGCCTGCTCTCCAACGTCAACCGCAACTCCACCATCGAGAACACCCGGCGGCACATCGGCAAAGGTACACGGCACCGAACCGAAGCCCTGTCCATGACCGCAGTAAGGTGCACCCGCTGCCCACAGAGGAGACTAGATCGATCGCTTGTCGTCGATGGATGTCGGGAGACCTGGGATCAGGAGTGATACAAAGCAATAACAACAAATTGAGTCAACAGTTTGAGTCTTATTGATCTTTAAACTCACTGTGCCGATCAAGTATGTCAAACGGGACTTTGGTGAACGAAAGATGTGGCAGAAGTCAAACCTCTGCTGTGCAACTCCCCTAGATGATGACCAGTCAGCAACAAGGGCCGCCACTGCTGGAAAATATAAACACAAAGTTTAGTAATCCACCAAAAACAAACAAATATAGGGCAAATACATTTACAGTTATTTTATATATCATAAATAGCTCAATAAGAGCCATGTTTGAAACCACAGCTGGTACTGCAGCTAATACTCAAAAAAGGTACCGGTATTCCAGATTCCAGCACTCGCATCACGACATGTCTAACTCTCTCTCTCTCTCTCTCTCTCTCTCTCTCTCTCTCTCTCTCTCTCTCTCTCTCTCTCTCTCTCTCTCTCTCTCTCTCTCTCTGTCCTCCCAAGGTGTCCATCTGTACTACGTTGGTGGGGAGGTGTATGCAGAGTGTTTGAGTGACAGCAGTATCTTCGTCCAGAGCCGTAACTGTAACTACCACCATGGGTTTCACCCCACGACTGTGTGTAAGATCCCCAGCGGTTGCAGCCTGAAGATCTTCAACAACCAGGAGTTTGCCGAGCTGCTGGCCCAGTCCGTCAACCATGGCTTTGAGGCCGTCTACGAGCTCACCAAGATGTGCACCATTCGCATGAGCTTCGTCAAGGTAACTGGGGATTTGATGGGGGAATATTGCACCAATATATCGGCAGACAATCCCCAGTAAAAAGTATTTGAAGTTCATCTGTGCACTCAATTCTTGTATGAAAGGTGCTATACAAATAAAGTTATTTATTTATTTGATCTATTGTGCTGTTGGGCCAAATTAAGACCAATGTTTTTTCAACGTTGTTTAGATTGTGTATTGAATTAAGGTGAGGATTTCAAATGCAGGCTACAAGGATACAACTGCTTCCAAAAACAGTAAACATTAACACATTGAGTGCCAGCCACGAGAAATCTCGTTATTTCATGCCATGCGTTGAGTGCCAACGATGAGAAATCTCGTTATTTAATCGTTATTTTTTTATTAGCAATTTCCATACATTTTTCATCAATCTAGCCTCACGTTACCATTGGGGATCTATCTGAGCTCGAACAGGGAAAATACCGCCCCCTATCGTCTCTCCGGATGGTATTGCACCTATTGGATTGGACTGAATGAAATGGATGGGAAAAAAAGAGTCCGGAATCCACATTTTACTTGTCACGCATGTAACCCGAGCCGATTGCATTCATTGCCGAGCCGCAGAACAGCATGGAATATGTGTTTCCAGTACCCAGCGTTGGATCAATAAACGCGATCGATATTTGGAATGGCGATCAGGAATTGGAATAATCTTTTTGGAGAACATCTGATCTGAGGTAAGGAATCTATTTTACCAGTCTTGGGATAATCAGAGTTTTTTTCACCTATATCTCAGCGTGTCCCATATGTGTGTGTGTGCATGTGTGTGTGTGTGTGTGTGTGTGTGCTGATCAGGAAATGGATAATAGATTTTCAGCCCGCTTCTCTAGCATGCATAAGTACACATATACTATTGATAATCTAGCGTTTATTTGAAAACTATTCATAAACAGGCCGAAAAATTACAACGTGTTTTGTGTATTCCACTAAAGGGCAATTCCTGCAGAATCACCTTTTTTTCTGGAAGTTTCCAAAAACTAACGTTTTTCAAAATGGTATAAAACGGAAATGTACCGATTAAAAAAACAATCCGTTTCGACAATGTTGACTGCAAACAAGTCATTGATAAGCGACGGGCGTATTAGACACATAGCCATGATTTAAGATATAGTTTATGCGTTCGCAAATGTGCTCGCCCTCCCATTGACTACAGCGCTGGCACTCAAGCGCTAAATCGTGCGCCCCCTGCTGGCACTCAAAGTGTTAAACACACAACTAACAGCATCTGTCATAATTTTCCTTTGGGTTGAATTAAAGGCTAATTCAAGTCAAGTTGTAGTCCTGTTGTAGTGGCCTGATACCCAATACCAGTGTTGGTATTGGTGCATTCCTAATACCATCATGTAAACTCATGTGTTTCTTTGTGTGTTCCAGGGCTGGGGGGCAGAGTACCACCGCCAGGATGTGACCAGCACCCCTTGCTGGATTGAGATCCACCTGCACGGCCCCCTCCAGTGGCTGGACAAGGTGCTAACCCAGATGGGCTCTCCCCACAACCCCATCTCCTCTGTGTCCTAGACTCAGCTGTCCTCAGCCGTGCGTGGCTCTCCATTACCCCAGCATACCCCAGAGGGGGTTAGCTGGTCCTAGACCAGTATGTGCTTTGAGCCTGCTTCTCTTATCAATGATAGGGGGCGTTCACTGAAAACACAGGCTGATCTAGGGTCAGTAAGGGGTTGGGTGGGTTGGTTTGTACTCTACTTGAAGGATGTCTGAATTGGGCACATTTTCAGACTGGGACAGAACTGGGTTCAGTAGTGTTTGAAAATAATACAATTAGAATGTTCATTTTAACGCATTTTGAGTCCCAGATGGGTGAAGTTTGCGAAACAGGTCAAATACAATACAATGAGTTTCACAAAGTTTAGACTATATAATACCTTTCTATGTTCGACAACTTACCCAAAGCAGAACTCGCAGTAGATCCCACCCACCTGGTACTCCAAGCAGGTTAAAACACATGCTTCTTTTCAAATACTATTTGAACCCCGCATCTGGACTGGGATAGGGGGCAGGCAATGTGAGCATGATGCAACTGGAAGAAACTTGATCATTGTGACCAACTATAATAATTAGACCATCACACACAAATCATAATAACAGGTGTATCCTTCCCGGTCCGCCCGCAGTTTCTCTTTTTTCATTGTTCTATTATTTCCTCTCTCTCTCTCTCTCTCTCTCTCTCTCTCTCTCTCTCTCTCTCTCTCTCTCTCTCTCTCTCTCTCTCTCTCTCTCTCTCTCTCTCCTGTTCCTAGTTTACATCTCAGTATTCCATTGGAAAATCCAGATATACCGTACAATATGTAGTTACAAATAATAACCTAAATTGCAGTGGCCTGTGAGATGTTGAGGCTGCCTGGTGTCCAACCTGCCCTGACTGCAATAAGGTTGATGTGAAACGTACTTCAGATGTGTACAGAATTAGCGGCGGAGGGGGTTGGAGAAAGATGACCAATAATGTCTGAAAATAAATGTGGAAATGTTATGTCTCTGACATATTTACATAATTTTGGGATACTGAGGTCAGTGTGACCATATCTCCCAGAGATGGTTTTCTTTCTTCTTTTTTTTTTACGTTTTGGCAAAAGATTGGGTATTAAGATGAATACGTCTGAATACAAAATTACATCCCATATAACTACATTTCAAGGGGGAGATACAAAAAAATGAGAGGGCAGCAGAGTTTGGGGGTTGGTAGTTGGGTGTGTGTGGGGGGGGATTGGTAGTTAGGTGTGGGGGGAGGGGAGGGTTAGTAAGGGGCATGGGGAAAAAAGGACATATGAGGAAAAAATAATGTTTAAATATTGCTCATCTTGTGTTACACTCGTGTTCAACAGAATTTTAAGGGGGGGGAAACTAAAAAAAAGAAAAGAAAAAAAAGATTAGTGTTTAGATAATACTCACCATTAGAGTACGTGCTGTGCAGTCTGTTTTGGCAAAGCGTAGTTTGGTTAGTGTAGTGTTACACATTTAAGACCGGTAGATGAAAATGAGACCGTGAGCAGAAGGTAGATAACAGTTCAGGTTGTCCTTCGCTGTATGATGGTACAGCAAAACAAAACATGTCATATTTGAGTCACATTGAGGATATTTATGGATATTTTCCCGTCTTGGCTTCATTCTCTTGTTACATTGACTCAGTAAAACTGCAAAAATAATTTTTTCCCTGAGCAAAAAATATTTTAAAATTGTTGACTGAAAATAAATGTAGCTATCAGTTACTGGTGGTCCTAATAAGATTTTTTTTTATATAAAATGCCAATTTTTTTCCTTATTTTCTTTCAATTCTTCTATGCTTAGAGCAATCCCATTCGCTAATAAACTGTTATAACCTGTTCTTTATATTCTTTTTTGTATTTTTGAATGTTTTTCTGTTGTTTAATTTTGTCTGCACTTTTACAGATTGCCTCTTTTGTTTTGTTTTTTTCTTTGTGCTGTTTTTGCTGAGTAGTAGGCTACTCCCAGAAAAGAAGTTTTATTCCATGAATATCAAGTCTCTACTGGAAGATTCAATAAAGTTGTTTCATTACTTGCAGCCTCTCATTGTGTGCGCTCGATACTATACGCAACTTACAGCATTTGCATATAGGCTACAGTACGGTTGTATTTTTCCAGAAAAGGTAACATCTGAGTTTCAATTCGCCTTAGAATAGAATTAGGACAGACGTGCTTTGAGAACCAACCTAATATTTTATCATTTCAAACGTGACCATGGGCAGAAGGTTATGTTTTAGCCCCTATGCATGAGTGGTTTTGTGTGTGTTACGGTTCTCACCATATCTTAGAAAGTAATGGCTGGATTGCCATGAAGTTTGCTGTGCACATGACCCCAAGAGAAACCTATCTATTGATTTTGGTGGCCCTGTGAACTTTTATCTAGCACCACCATCAGTTCAGAATCTTGGAGTGCTGACCCCTTTGTCATACAGTCACTAAATTAGATGGAAACATTCATTACGAAAGTAAATGACGAAAGTCTTTCTGGTCTTCATCCTCTTAGCAGTTGTTAGTATTGAGCTGTACTGTATTGTACCCATTCTGCAATCTGTTAATAAAGTTTTCAATCAATCAATCAAACCCCTAGCCTAGAGGAAGACATGTGTTGATTTTAGTGACCCCATGACCTTTCCTATAGCAACTGAGAACAAGATATCTCGAAAAAAGTAATGGCCTTAATAGCCATATAATTTGCTGTGCACATTAATGAGCCCAAGGGGAAGAAACCTGTTGAATTTGGTGACCCCATGACCTTTCCTCTAGCACCACCATCAGGCTAAACTACATTTTCAAATGAGCGCATCTCCTGATGTTAGTCGTACAGCCACTTAAGTTTGCTGTGTGAACCTCATCGATGAGCATGAATTGTTGATTGACAGTATGGATTTAGGCCAACAGATCAACGTCTATGGCACTAATTGACTTAATAGAACAATTAACTAATTGTATTGACAAAAAGAAGCATACAGTTAGATTACATTTACATTTAGTCATTTAGCTGACGCTTTTATCCAAAGCGACGTACCGGTATGTACTTCTGTACGACAAGTCATCAGGAAGGGCACAACTCTATCAGTTGAGTAACAATGTTCATCAAAGTGTTGAGTGCTACAGTGTAGGTTAGTATATAATAATAGATTTAATTTATATAGCACACTTTAAACTCAGTGAGCTCTCAAGGTGCTTCACAGCAGAAGGAAAACAAAATTAAAAATAGAATAAAAAGGTTTAAAACAAAAACATTCAAATGAATAAAAATAAAAAGATAAGAAAAAAGGTTTAAAACATAAAAACATTTCAAATGAATAAAATAAACAAAACATAGGAGCAGATTAAAAAACATGCCCTATTGGAAGGCAGAGCAAAACAAATGGGTTTTAAGGCTGGCCTTGAAGGCAGCAATGGAGACTGAGGCCTTGATGGACCCCGGCAGCTGATTCGACAGGCGCGGCCCCAGTGCGGAAAAAGCATGGTGCCCCATGGTCGACAGCCTAGTCACGTGCATGGGATGGTGAGGAGGTTTTGGCTGCCAGACCTGAGTGACCTAGACGCAGGTTGAGGGGAGAGGAGGTCCTGAAGATAGGTCGGGCCGAAGTGGTTTATGGCCTTATAGACCAGCAGGAGAACCTTGAAGGTGAAACCGCTGGTTAATTGGGAGCCAGTGAAGGGAATGGAGGACTGGGGTGATGTGTTCTGTAACCTCTGGATGGTTTTGGAGGGAAGGCCTGCCAGCAGGGAGTTACAGTAGTCGATGCGGGAACTGATGAATGCATGGACCAGTTTTTCTGAGTTTGGAAATGTTCCTCAGGTGGTAGAAGGAGGTTCGACAGACTGTTTTTATGTGCGCATCAAATGAAAGTGATGAGTCGAACTTTACACCCAGGCTGGTGACAAGTGAGGAGAGGGGGATGGAGTGATTGTTGATGGTGATATGGGTGATACCGGCCTGCTTGGTTTGATGAGGGGTGCCGATGAGGATGGCTTCGGTCTTACTGCCATTGAGCTGCAGGGAGTTGCAACTCATCTAATGGCGGATGTCATCAAGGCAACTGGTAGCCCGAGTGAGAGCCAGGTGTGAGTCAGGGGAGGTTTGGCGGTATATTTGGGTGTCATCAGCATATGAGTGAAACACGATGTTGTGGCTTCTGAGTATGTTGCCAAGGGGGAGCATGTAAATTAAAAGGAGCAGGGGCCCCAGGACTGACGCCGGAGGTAACACATCTTGTGCTGGAGGTGAGGTTCCCCAGCATTACGTATTCCTGCCTCTCCGAGAGGTAGTCCGTGGAAGAAGTCGAGAGCCTTCCCTGTAACTCCCACCTCCCGGAGGCGCTGACACAGAGTGCGATGGTCCACGTGTCAAAAGCGGCACTCAGGTCAAGCAGGATCAGTAAGCTGGGGGAACCGGAGTCGGCCGCCATGAGAAGGTCATTTAGGAACCTGACCAGGGCAGTCTCTGTGCTGTGGGAGGGTCTGAAGCCAGACTGGAAAACCTCATAAAGATGGTGGGACTGGAGGTGGTTATGCAGCTGTAGGGTGACAACCTTTTCCAGCGCCTTTGCCAAGAAGGGCAGGTTTGAGATGGGGCGGTAGTTGGAGAGGATGTCTGCATCCAAGTTGTGCTTTTTTAGCACTGGTTTTATGGCTGCTAGTTTGAGGAGGGGTGGAAATTCACCGGTGGACAGTGAGCGGTTTATTATTTGGGTCATGGTGGGGACAGTAGCTGGAAGGTCACTTTTTTAGTAGTGATGTTGGGAGGGGATCCAGGGAGCTGGTGGAAGAGTTCATTTTGAGAACTATGGCGGATAGCTCGGCTTGGGTGACCTCAGTAAAGCATCCCAGGGTGTGGGTATCGTGAGGGGCAGTGTCGGGTGGGGGGGGCCAGTTTAGTAGGGGCAATGTTTTTCCTGATTGTGTCGATCTTGCTTTTAAAAAGTCCATGAAACGGTTGCATTCAGCAGTGGAGGGGATTATGGCAGATGGGTTCCTGGGTTTGAGCATCTGATTGATTGTAGAAAACAGAGCTTGGGTTTGAGTGGCCGGACTCAATAAGTGTTGAGTAGTAGGAGGCCCTAGCGGCTCTCAGTGCGGATGAGTAAGCCATCTGGTGTTGTCGGTACGACAGCTGATGGACCGTTAGTCCAGTTCGCCGGAGCCTGCGTTCAATCTTCTGGCCCTCTGATTTTTGTGCTCTGAGCTGGGCTGTATACCAGGGGGCTGAACGATGGAAGGATATCAGACGTGTTTTTTGGGGGGCAAACCTGTCCAGGCCAGCCTGCAGAGTGTTGTTGTAGTGGTGGACTTGCTCTTCAAGTGAAAGGGCAGTGTCCGGCTCAGACAGGGTAGAGGAGAGGGTAGATGAGAGCATGTCACAGTCAATGTCCTTGATCTTGCGGAAGGTTATGGGGCGCTTGGTTTGAGAAGCTGGCGGAGGAATAATGGTGTCTACCAACACCACCTGGTGGTCAGAGATGCAGAGCTCTAGAACCTGGGTGTTAGCAACAGCAACATCTCCAGTGATGGCGAGATCAAGGGTATGTCCGTGCTTATGTGGATGTATGTATGTATGTATGTATGTATGTATGTATGTATGTATGTATGTATGTATGTATGTATGTATGTATGTATGTATGTATGTATGTATTGTATGTATGTATGTATGTATGTATGTATGTATGTATGTATGTATGTATGTATGTATGTATGTATGTATGTATGTATGTATGTATGTCCGTGCTTATAAATGTGCTTATATTAGGACAAGTGCACGACAGTAAGGTTAGTTAGGGTTAGATTATAAAAAATGTTCTCCTACATTTCAGATAAGTGGGGTGACATGGGCTGACTTCGGTAGGTTTGAGATCAGGCGGGCCGCTGATCAAAAGCATTTTATACTTTTGATCATGATATATTACTCGATAAAATGGAAAGGTATTTGAGGGGTTGTGCTGAATTGGTTGAAAAGCTACAGGTAACGGAGAGTAAGGTCATTTTGCACTAACTACATTTTGTTTTGTGTTTAAACATACACGTCTAGATTAATCTTTTCCATTTAGAAACAGTTGCCGATATATAAACCAATGTTTCTGTCATCTACCCAGTAAAATCTGTCGGCACGGTGGTGTAGTGGTTAACACTGTCGCCTCACAGCAAGAAGGTCCAGGGTTCGATTCCCGCTTGGGGACCAGGTTTTCATGATTGCCAGGTACCCAGGTGGGGTATCTCCCAGGCCCTTCTGTGTGGAGTTTGCATGTTCTCCCCATGCTTGCAAGGGTTTCCCCCCTGATAAGATAAACCCAATGGAAAAACATGCACAACAACAGATTGCTAACGCTGTGGCGTCCTTGACGAAGAAGGACAGGAGCACTTGGATTGGTCCCTGGGGCACGGCTCACGTTGACGCCCTATCTGCTTCCGGCTGCCCATGGTGGGAAGGACGCGTGTAGATTTTTACCAACTTACCACTTGTCGGGTTCCGCGATCTGATTGGCCACTGATGTTTCTCTCAGCGCCAATCGCGTTACGCCTAGTTCTATCACTGGTTAAGCTTGGCAACTCTTTCGAAGTTGGTTAAGGTTAGAGTTTGTCTTAGAGCAGGGCGATAGACCACCAGCCCTGATTCCAAACTCTAACCTTAACCAACTTCGAAAGAGTCGCATTCTCCTTTAAATCTCCTTTGAAAGCAGGGACATGAGCAAAGCATTCCAATGTTTCACTAAAACAGACAAAGGCCATTTGAGCTGGAAACAGCCTGTCCATTTCTGTCAATCTTTTTATTATGTTTCCATATATGAGATGAGATATGAAAGAAAATTACAATTCTTTGAAATATTTTGTAATGAGCCTACAATAATTTATATACAGTATATTGCTATTTTAACTCATTTTAATTTACATAAAATTAATTATAAAGTATTTATGGTATTATGTATTCGCAGATACAAAATAAATGATGTGAGGCCTTGTATTATATTTCAGGGAGCCCCAGGGGCCCAGGGGTCAGTATTGGGTCCCCTCCTATTCACCATCTATTTCCTTCCCCTGGGCACAATCCTCCGTCACCATGGGGTTCATTTCCACTGCTATGCAGACGACACGGACACACAGGTCTACATCTAATCCAAACCCACCACCTGCCCCCCTCCCTCACCAGCTGCCTTGAGGACATCAGGAGCTGGATGAGCAGAAACTTCTTGAAGTTAAATGGCAGCAAATCTGATGCCCTGCTCATCGGCTCCAAATCCACCCTCACCAAATTACAAAACACCCCAGTATTATGGTGCCTAAAAAGGAAGAAGAGGAATTGAAGTGCATGGCATGTTAGTCAAATGTGGTCAGTTAATGTGACATATAATAGAATGTAGGAGTAGTGACGTTGCTACAGATTGACCAATACTTCTTACAACCTCCAGAGTTCCCCTCCGGCTGTGATTTCAGTGAACTTGTGATGCCTCAGTACGAGGGAGGGAAATTGCCATTTGCTGCCACCTACTGGGCAGAGAGTAGTAGCCTACGCCGGTATTTACATGTATCAGTATCATAGTAATTTAATAATATTCAATATGGTCTTAAATAACAACGTCAACAGACTTCTGACGACGTATTGTGTCCCATATCAAATATATTTTTGCAAAGATCAGGACTGAGAGCCCGAGTAGGGTCGAGCTGCAGACTCGGAGCCTCGAGGTCCAGATTGGTACTTCCGGCGGCCACAGGACTAATGCGGAAGTATCTCGAAGTACGTCTGACGTAATAGTCCTGTGGCAGGACTATGCGGAAGTATCTCGAAGTACGTCTGACGTATCTCGAATTACGTCTGACGTTTCTCTACGTTAGCTAAGCGAACATTAAACGTTGTATTCATAAAATAATATAAAATCAGCAGCATGGGGAGGGCCGGGGGGAGGGGAGGTACAGGTAGTAGAAGACATAGAGGTACAGGTCACATAATTATAGTACAGTGGAGAAGTAAAAATGGAATAAAAAGGCAGTGTAAACAATATACAATATTATTAACTCTAATAATAACACGCCTCGCGGGCTCATTATAATACGAGAGCCGTGGGTCTGCATTGTATAGAGCGGATCCCCCGGCCGTATTCAAGCGCTGGAGCGCTTTGCGATGGATCAAACTGTATTAATATAGTAGTAATAATAGTAGTTGGCTAGTTGCGCGCTTCTGGCCACCTCCCGCAGTGCGCGCATACACACATACTGTCTGTAGCTATACAGTACGTGCAAATCGTACAGGTTGCCTCATCTCATCTGGCTCTGCAAATAGATCTAGAGTCTGAATATCATATAATAGCCTGCTGATGATCTCTCTCTCTCTCAAATCCATTCTGAGAACGGAATGCAGTGCCCGCGACGAGGGTCTTGATTGATTGATTGATTGATTGAAAATTGTATTAACAGATCATGCTGGACCTACAAAAGGCCTTTGACACTGTCAATCACTCCATTCTTGATTGAACATTTTATTAACAGATTGCAGAATGGGTACAGTACAGTACAGCTCAATACACACAATTGTTAAGGGGATGCAGACCAGAGAAAGACTTTCGCCTTGGGGGGGGGGGGGGGGGGGGGGGACGACACTGTACAACTGTACAAGCAAAACTGTACATTGGAATATTGACAAAACCATACTTGGTCATTTACTGTACATTGGAGGGGGTTGGGTTACAACACAGGAGCAGAGTATAAACAACAGTACAGGAATGAGAAACAGTACTGTACTGTTGTTTATACTCTGCTCCTGTGTTGTAACCCAACCCCCTCCAATGTACAGTAAATGACCAAATATGGTTGTCAATATTCCAATGTACAGTTTTGCTTGTACAGTGTCCCCCACCCACCCCTCCTACCCGACCCCCCCCCCACCCCCCCCCCCCCCAACCACCTCCAATGTACAGTCCCCCCCCCCCCACCTACCCAACCTCCTCCAATGTACAGTTTCTACGTCAAATGTATATACTCTCTTTTCTGGACTCTTTTTGTATCACAAACAATACTGTATTTGCAAATCTGGTATGTCATATATGTCCTGATGAATTGAAAATGGGGGACCCTGATGTAAACAAGACGAAAGTCTTTCTCTGGTCTGCATCCCCTTAACAATTGTGTGTATTGAGCTGTACTGTACTGTACCCATTCTGCAATCTGTTAATAAAATGTTCAATCAAGAATGGAGTGATTGACAGTGTCAAAGGCCTTTTGTAGGTCCAGCATGATCTGTTAATACAATTTTCAATCAATCAATCAATCAATCAAGACCCTCGTCGCGGGCACTGCATTCCGTTCTCAGAATGGATTTGACTCGAGAGAGAGATCATCAGCAGGCTATTATATGATATTCAGACTCTAGATCTATTTGCAGAGCCAGATGAGATGAGGCAACCTGTGCGATTTGCACGTACTGTATAGCTACAGACAGTATGTGTGTATGCGCGCACTGCGGGAGGTGGCCAGAAGCGCGCAACTAGCCAACTACTATTATTACTTGATTGATTGATTGAAAACTTTATTAACAGATTGCAGATGGGTACAATACAGTACAGCTCAATACACACAATTGTTAAGGGGATGCAGACCAGAGAAAGACTTTCGTCTTGTTTACACCAGGGTCCCCCATTTTCAATTCATCAGGACATATATGACATACATGACATACAGATAGTCAGTACTGCTACATCTATACATTTATGAATGACATACCAGATTTGCAAATACAGTACTGTTTGTGATACAGAAGGAGTCAAGAAAAGGGAGTATATACATTTGACGTAGAAACTGTACATTGGAGGAGGTTGGGTGGGGGGGGTTGGGTACACTGGGATATTGACAACCATACTGGGTAATTTACATTGGAGGTGGTTGGGGGGGGGGGGGGGGGGGCACACTGTATAAGCAAGCAAAACTGTACATTGAGGGGGGGGAGACTCTGTACAAACAAACAAAATTGTACATTGGACTATTGACAAAACCATACTAGGTAAATGACTGTACATTGGAGGGGGTTGGGTTAGGATATTTACAGGGGCCAGTGTTGAATTGCAGTCTCCCGTAGGTGTCTCTTGAGAGAGGTTTTGTAAGTGGGTAGTGATCCACATTCCTTTACAGCTTTGGGTAGGGCGTTCCACATTGATGTGGCATAGTTGCGAAACGTGTTTAGTCCCTTATTTGAGCCGAATCTGGGTTTAACATGATTTGTGGAGCTCCCTCTGGTGTTGTGATCGTGGTATTCACTGACCTTTGGGAAGTATTTTGCCATGTACATGGGTACCTTGGTCGTGTAGTGTATCTTGTAGACCAGGCCCATTGCAAGTTGCTGTACTCTGTCATCTACTCTAAGCCATCCTAGGTTGTCAAAGTGGGCAGGGGTGAGGTGGGTTCTAGGAGTAAGGTCAAGCAGTAGTCTGACCAGTTTGTTTTGAGATGTTTGTAATTTTGTACTACTATATTAATACAGTTTGATCCATCGCAAAGCGCTCCAGCGCTTGAATACGGCCGGGGGATCCGCTCTATACAATGCAGACCCACGGCTCTCGTATTATAATGAGCCCGCGAGGCGTGTTATTATTAGAGTTAATAATATTGTATATTGTTTACACTGCCTTTTTATTCCATTTTTACTTCTCCACTGTACTATAATTATGTGACCTGTACCTCTATGTCTTCTACTACCTGTACCTCCCCTCCCCCCGGCCCTCCCCATGCTGCTGATTTTATATTATTTTATGAATACAACGTTTAATGTTCGCTTAGCTAACGTAGAGAAACGTCAGACGTAATTCGAGATACGTCAGACGTACTTCGAGATACTTCCGCATAGTCCTGCCACAGGACTATTACGTCAGACGTACTTCGAGATACTTCCGCATTAGTCCTGTGGCCGCCGGAAGTACCAATCTGGACCTCGAGGCTCCGAGTCTGCAGCTGGACCCTCTGTCGGAATGGGGAGTGGGGGGCTGGGCGAACGTGATGAAGAGGGGGCGTTACCACACGTGACGTCACAGGAAGCAGGAAGCAAATGAAACCAAAACACCAGGAGGTCAACGTGAGAGTTGGAGAGAGGATTTCTGTTTGGAAGAAAATATTTCTGTTTAATATGTTTTACAAGATAAAACATGATATTTTTTTTAGATATAACTATTTTCACGGAAGGGGCAGAACATATGCTGGTGTAGCCTAACATTAAGAGGCGAATAATTGTGCACATTTAGGTAAGATACGTAAATTTATTTAACAGATTGCAGAATGGGTACAATACAGTACAGCTCAACACACACAATTGTTAAGGGGATGCAGACCAGAGAAAGACGTTTGTCTTGTTTACATCAGGGTCCCCCATTTTCAATTCATATTGACATTTATGACATACTCAACATACATGACATTTATATGGCATAGGGACATACACGTATTTAGTACTGATACATTTGTGACATATACGGTATTCAAATATATAGTACTGTTACCCATAGATCCTGACAGAGTATATACATACGTGCTCTAGTCCTTTCCAGTGGCAGGTTTTGTAAATAGAGTTGATAGGAGTCCTATAAACTCTATTTACAAAACCTGCCACTGGAAAGGACTAGAGCACTTAGAATAGATAATCAGCACTTGTTATTGAATGGGTGCTGATTATCTAAGCCAGGTATTGTACTATCTAGTCCTATAAACTCAACTTTTGTTTTGTAGGTACTGGGGTTTTGTAAGTAGCTAATCAACAACTAGCTGCTGTTGACGTGTATGTCAGGTTAAAATTCCAGGGTCTACAAAAAGATTGTGAGAAATATCCTCGTTTTTGCATCTTCATAAAATACCATAATTGTGAACAAGGATTTAATCTATACATGCGATTTCTTGGAATATTTCACCACACAGGCTCAACCTGTTTATCTTCCCAGATAACCCACCTGTGTCACAAAATGGGACCCTCCTGTTTCCCCCTTCTCCGTTGGCTGTCATCCCTGGCCCCTTTACGAACACTCCCCCCTATCACCTGGACCCTCAGCTTCCAACAGGGGGTCCTCACCTGTTCTCATGCCCACCATCGTAGCACGATCCCAGGGTACAACGTTCAACACAGGAGGCATGTGAGCACGGAGGCTGCCCTCAGCCAGCACATAGTGGACCTGAGTGACCCAGAGAAGAGACTGTTGAATAAACTGTACGAAGGGCTGATCCAGGGTCAGAGGGCATCTCTGGCTGAGTCAATCACCCTGGTGGAGACGCAGCACTCCAGGAAGAAGGAACTGGCCCAGGTGCTGCTGCAGAGGGTGGTGACCTACAGGAGAGAGCAGGAAAAACACAATGGTGGGAAGCCAGTGGCTTTCAGAGTAGGTCCGTAGGTTTGATATCACAATGAATAACATTTCTCTCCAATATTCAATGAAAGCAAATATCCATGGTTCAACTATAATATGTTGCTAACGTTATTGCAATAGGAATTGATTTTGAGTGGCTCATTGCTCATAATATCGTCAGACTTATTGAGGAACAATGTAATGAAATGTTACTAACATAACTGGACTTCCAGTACAGTTTCCTACACGTTCTGATGTTATTTGTGGTGGTAGGAGGCTAGGGAGACTATATACTAGTATATGAACAGCAGAAAGACCTGTGTAAATAAATACCACACAGTGCTGTTGATGTGTTATTGTATCACCTTGGGAAATCTATTTGTGGTGGGTCTGTCTCGTATTGTGGTGGGCTGCCACAAATAAATATTTATGGGAAACACCGTATTGATACTAGTAGCCTACATATAATTATAATTAGTAGATATATTTGAGACTAGTGGTCGACCAATATAGGTTTTTCAATGGCCGATGCAGATCTTGATATTTAGAGAACCGGTACAGCCGATGGCCAATATAATGCTGATTATAATGAGGTGCTGACTATAATTTGATAAAATATCTCAATTTAATGGACACAAAATTGTTGAACTTGAGTTTACTGATATTAGCTACATTAGGTAGTTAGCTTAGCTGGTTGATGACGGCTAAGTTTGTATGTGCCAATATTAGCCTAAATAAAGATTTTAACTGATACAATATTGCGAACCTTTGGATATAAAATATTGCAGTATTTTTCCCTTCAAAATATGAGTGAACTTGGGAGCCCTATGTAGCCCCTTTCCAGGTAAGCCAGCATCAAGTGATTAGTAATCAACAGGTGATCCCGCTAGAGCCCATGAAAGCTGGTAATGTCGGTGGGCCAATGGCAGAAATTGAATATTGGTCGATATTGATATTTAAAAAATTACTTATATCGGAACTCACCCTTGTTTATAGCACATGGTTTTCTTTTTACATTGGAGGTTACTGACTTGAAGCTGTTTGCTGGTCTCCAGGTCTGTCTGGTCCTCCCGGAGCAGGGAAGTCGACCTTCATCGAGGTGGTGGGGAAGATGCTAACAGGACGGGGACACAGAGTGTCAGTGCTGGCTGTTGACCCGTCTTCTTGCACCACAGGAGGTAGCGTCCCATACAGAGACTGACCAGGATGCGTCTATGCTTTTACCAACGCGTTTGTGTTTCCGGGTTCCCGTTTTGCGCTCTGATTGGCCAGGTCATGTGACATGTGCGCCAATCGTGGGACGGCAACAGCCTGCAAACTACCTAACGCCTAGTTTATCACTTAACTCTTTCGCAGTTGGTTAAGGTTAGAGTTTGGAATCAGGGCAGGCGTTCTATCGCCATGCTCTAAGACAAACTCTAACCTTAACCAATTTCGAAAGAGCGCCTAAGCGTAACCAGTGTAGAAACTTGCGGTCCCACGATTGGGCGTACATGTCACATGACCTGGCCAATCAGAGACGTGGAAACACGAACGCGTTGGTAAAAGCAATCAGGCGACCAGCGTATCAGACTGAGGACTTGAATGTTCTGGGGGTGAATTTCGATAGCTTTTTTAATTTGAAGGAATAGAATTGGGCTTGTGCCAAGTGCATGCTACACAACTATCAAACTCCCAATAACGCTGTACCACTCACTACAAAGTACAAACCATTCTTTCCTGTAATGTTTTGTCTTGTTGATGTGCTGATGTGAACGCGCTCTCTCCTCCCCAAGTGAAAACCTCTCTTGCTCTCACCCTACATTAGAGTCTTGTTAAAACATGAAAACCTTGTGCTCTCACCTTACATTAGTCTTGTTAAAACATGAAAACCTTGTGCTCTCACCCTACATTAGTCTTGTTAAAACATGAAAACCTCATGCTCTCACCCCACATTACAGTCTTGTTAAAACATGAAAACCTTGTGCTCTCACCCTACATTACAGTCTTGTTAAAACATGAAAACCTTGTGCTCTCACCTTACATTAGTCTTGTTAAAACATGAAAACCTTGTGCTCTCACCCTACATTAGTCTTGTTAAAACATGAAAACCTTGTGCTCTCACCCTACATTAGAGTCTTGTTAAAACATGAAAACCTTGTGCTCTCACCCTACATTAGTCTTGTTAAAACATGAAAACCTCATGTTCTCACCCTACATTACAGAGTCTTGTTAAAACATGAAAACCTTGTGCTCTCACCCTACATTAGTCTTGTTAAAACATGAAAACCTAATGTTCTCACCCTACATTAGAGTCTTGTTAAAACATGAAAACCTCATGCTCTCACCCTACATTACAGAGTCTTGTTAAAATATGAAACCCTTGTGCTCTCACCCTACATTACAGAGTCTTGTTAAAACATGAAAACCTCATGCTCTCACCCTACATTAGAGTCTTGTTAAAACATGAAAACCTCATGTTCTCACCCTACATTACAGAGTCTTGTTAAAACATGAAAACCTCATGCTCTCACCCTACATTAGAGTCTTGTTAAAACATGAAAACCTCATGTTCTCACCCTACATTACAGAGTCTTGTTAAAACATGAAAACCTCATGCTTGTTTACGCATCTGACTGTTGAGGAGCAGTGTCTTTATTATTGATTAATTTATCATTTTAAACGTTTTGGCGGGTCCAAAATAAATGTTGTAGTTTACATTTCCCCACGTGGAACACACCTGATTGGATAATTTACATGCTGGTTATCTATAGCACCTTTAAGCCATGATGATATCCTCCCCCTGGTTGTCTTGCGAGCTGTCTAGTCAAACATCTCTGACACTACAAGAGCATTACAGATTTTGTGCCGATAATTTCAAACATGCTTAAAAATATAGGGGTGTCTAGGACGGTTCAAAGACACTGGGTCGGAACGCATCTCTGAACCGCTCAGATTTAAAGGGGACATGCATTGCTATTAGGGATGTCCCGATCACGTTTTTTTGCTCCTGATCCGATCCCGATCATGTGATTTTGAGTATCTACCGATACCGATATTTCCAGATCCGATAAAAAATAAAATAAAACTGTAATATATATATATTTTTACTATTTTTTTTTTATTCAACAAACATGACCATGTTCACGTCTTAAACTCATACTGAGGCCTTAGTTTTGGTTTTAAATTGCATATCATCATTAATTTATTTATTGTCACACAGAGCAGAAGAATTTTGCCAAAACAAACCAATAGTATCCAGCTGCAGAACAGCAGACCAGCCACCCTCTCAGACCCAAACGCATTTCCTTTGATTTAATTATACATCAAATGATTTATGAAGTTAACTTTTCACCTGGATAACGTCAACATTCAGGGTGAATGTAATGTGAGAAATTGGGATAACATTTTTTAAATTAAAAATAATTAATTTGGGTCTGAGAGTGTGGCTGGTCTGCCGTTCTGCAGCTGGATACTATTGGTTTGTTTTGGAAAAATTCTTCTGCTCTGTGTGACAATAAATAAATGAATGATGATATGCAATTTAAAACCAAAACTAAGGCCTCAGTATGAGTTTAAGACGTGAACATGGTCATGTTTGTTGAATAAAAAAAAAAAAAGTAAAAAAAAAAGAATTGCATTTTTTTATTTATTTTTTTGCCGATCCCGATCTTCGGGGCCGATCACGTGATTTTCCGAAGATCGGGATCGGCAAAAAAATAAATAAAAAAATGCAATTTTTTTTTTTACCTTTTTTTTTTTATTCAACAAACATGACCATGTTCACGTCTTAAACTCATACTGAGGCCTTAGTTTTGGTTTTAAATTGCATCGGGTCGGGACATCCCTAATTGCTATTCCTTCCACTATTTGGCCAACTTTACACAATTCCTGTGAGTCTATTGAATA
Source organism: Notolepis coatsorum (assembly GCF_963971535.1). Classification (NCBI taxonomy): domain Eukaryota; kingdom Metazoa; phylum Chordata; class Actinopteri; order Aulopiformes; family Paralepididae; genus Notolepis; species Notolepis coatsorum. The sequence continues at coordinate 78,788,026 of NC_140171.1, read as the reverse complement.
CATCTGTAAGGTTTATTAAAAAAAAAATCATTGTTTTATATTTCTAATGGAGTACTCAAAAGCATAATTTTCCAGCCGCAGGATTTCAGGCTGTTATTGGATGGGCTCCGCCCATAAGCGCTTTCAGTGACAGTCACCCCACACAGCGTGATACATACGAGAGAGAGCGAGAGAGAACGAGCAAGCGAGAGAGAGAGAGAGAGGGAGGGAGAGAGGGAGATAGAGAGAGGAGAGGTGCGTCCCCGACACACACGCAGACAAGTTTGTGTGTAATGCTCCGACGAGGGAGAGAGAGAGAGAGGAGAGATGCGTCCCCGACACACACACGCAGTCAAGTTTGTGTATGTGTGTGTCCCCGACGAGGGAGAGAGATTGCGCACACACATTTACACACACTTCTGCAGTCCTTCCCGCCGTCTCTGTCTCTCTCTCTCCCTCTCGCTCGTTCTCTGCCTGTGAAAACCCGTTTGAGGAAGTGTCGGGTTACACTGCACTACAACCATAGAGGGGGCGTTACTGCAGATCAGTACCCTATTCACGTCAGAAATACCATCAAATCAGAACGGCTTAGTTGAGTGAGGGAGGATCTCGTGAACTCGAGACTAGACTGATGAGTCAATATGATAATTAAAGACACAGACCCATTGATGCTAACCTGTATTACTATACATGCTAAACACAGAAAAAAGCCATTTATAATGCATGTCCCCTTTAAAGAGCGTCAGCAATGTCTGCAAGCACTAAGTTGGCTCTGACATGGGGTTTTCTCTCAGATCTCAGCAACTTGCTTGGGACTGGAAAATCAGGGCTAAAATTGTATAGTGTGTGCCCAGCATTCATGTTTAAAATAATATTCTTCTACAGTAGTGGTGGTTTGGGACAATTTAAAAGCTAGGTTTTAGTATCACTTTCACCCCGTTATGTTCGCTGGTTTGGCTCTGGTTTTGGTTGTAGCACTAAAACAGTTCTTATTTAGGTAACAAGAGTAACAACTCTAAACATCAGACAATATGGGGAAACCTTGCTAAAATGGATTTTAGTTTTTTATTTAACATATTCCCTAGCAGTGGTGATTGAAAAATAAGAATTGTTGTATTATTCCACAGGTTCTAAGCTGGGTAGGAGATACAGAATGGAACAACAGAAAGGACTGTACATGCGACACAGTACACATAGTTGCTGTTGATATGTTTGTGGCGGGTTCGTTTATCGAAAAAACACTGACTCTCACAGGAATATATTTTTTGGTTTGCGGTACAAATTAATTGTCTCCTTCCAGGATCTCTGATGGGTGATAAGACTCGTATGACAGAACTCTCCAGGGACATGAGCGCCTTCATCAGGCCATCCCCCACCTCTGGGACGCTGGGCGGCGTCACCAGAACCACCAATGAGGCCATCGTTCTCTGTGAGGGTGCCGGATACGACATAGTCCTAGTGGAGACCGTTGGTAAGAGCTTGAAAGTCACCAGAGCTGCAGGCTCAATTTGGACTCTTTTTTCTTTAACCTTTATTTACCAGGCTAAGATAGCTGAGCATGGATGCTCTTTTTCAGTAAAGTCCTGCTTCACACTCACATGGTTCAACATATTCACACCTGGGAGCTGCCCAGTACAACCACAGTCTGACCCACTGTTGACCACTAGGAGCTGCCCAGTACAACCACAGTCTGACACTGTTGGCCACTAGGAGCTGCCCAGTACAACCACAGTCTGACACTGTTGATCCACTAGGAGCTGCCCAGTACGCGTCTATGCTTTAGGCAAGTGGCTTGTCCTTCCGCGTTCCCGTTTTGCGCTCTGATTGGCCACGCACGTTTCTGGTCATGTGACATGTGCGCCCAACAGCGTGACGAGCTGTGTCTTTGCCCATTTCCGCGTCGAACAGCCTGCAAACTACCTGCCGTTCTATCGCCATGCTCTAAGACAAACTCTAACCTTAACCAACTTCGAAAGAGTGCCTAAGCTTAACCGTCGAAAGAACTTGCCATCACGCTCTAAGACAAACTCTAACCTTAACCAACTTCGAAAGAGTGCCTAAGCTTAACCGTCCAAAAACTTGCCGTCCCACGATTGGCGCACATGTCACATGACCAGAAACGCGCGTGGCCAATCAGAGCGCAAAACAGGAACGCGGAAGGACAAGCCACTTGCCTAAAGTATAGAGGCGCCCAGTACAACCACAGTCTGACACTGTCGCGTGGCCACTACTGCTGCCAACTCTGCTTATGTGTCCCAGGTGTGTGCGATTGTCAGTTTATTCTCTTTAAATTGTTTTGGTTTTCAGATTCAGTTTATTCTTGAGCTGGTTAGAGAAGACCATGATGTTTTTGAGTTCCATGTTGGTTCATTCTGTGATTTCTTAATGTTTTTTTAAAGCTTGAATGACCACAATGTACCTCATTCTCAAACATTTTCTTAAGTGTCTTCTTAAATATTTTCCTACGAACTTCGTAAGAACAAATCTGAGAAATATCCCTGCCGGATTCATGAACGCATGGAAATGTGTTCTTAAACAGCCGAAGTGTTCTCAGCTGCACTCCCCCGAATGAGGAATACACCTGAATTTGCATACATCAAATTCATCAAAATTATAGGACCATGTGCACACACCACAGGCAAAGCGAAAGCAATTTGCGATTATTGCCAGTCAGTATACAGCACAAGTACAGTACAATGAAAGAAAGTTTGACATCCAACCAAGTTCAAGTTTCAAGTTTTATTTGTCACATAAGGTACATGTACATTACAGTGAAATGCTTGGTTCTGTATGAGCCTCCTCAGATTGTGCTTCATACAGTAAAAAAAAGAAAGTTAAAAGGACAAAGACCAAACACTATAAAATATATAATATACAAAACTAGTACAAAATCCAAACAAAATGCAAAGAAATGTATTAGATGTACTGCAAATCTTTTAGTAATAAATAGATCAAATATGTTGTAGTGTTAAAGTGTTTAAAGTTAATGTTAACACATTAACGGCCACAGGGATTAGACAGGCCCCACTCTATACGGCCAGCATATCATAATAAGGTTTCATTATGCGTGAGGCTGTTTGTAGAGCTAAATCTATACTTTATATTATTGTTATCTGTCCATTCTCATTGTCAATTGACACTATAAACCGTCCCTTCAATATGCCTTAAACAAATAATTTTGTCATCAATACGTTCCCATTTTATAGCGTCTTGTATATGAACGTTATAGCATAATTTTCTGGGATATTTCTTGGAACGTGAGATACAGGGCGCTAAGCTAATAACGTTAAATCGAATGGCGTTTCGGCCATAGACAAGCTAGAGATAAAAATCAAAATGCATTTGATCTGTATCATGGTCCACCATGAATGCATGAAAGGGGGGGGACGGGGACGTCGTTTCTGATTATTGATTACCAATAACGGCATTAGCCTCAGTAGCCTAATTCGCTGACCGGGTGGATGGCTATCAAAGCAAGGCCCGATTGGGCTGTAATTGACGTCAAATAGCTCTTACCTGTGGCCGGTTGGACTGCAAAAAGGATTTCCCAGTTATCGATCGCCATCTGGTAGATCCATATGTCCTGATGCTATAATCCTTTACTGCATACTGAATTCAGCGTCCCAAAAACTATTTCAGGCGATCGGCTACACGCACGTAGGCTAACAGAAAAATCCATTCATAAAAAATAAAATAAAAACACCAGTCTCAAACAGGGAACACTGCATTATCGAGACAGCGCCCCTATGAGGATCTGGCCAGTAATGCACCTTTCCGAATTCCAAGAGTAGGGTAAATCTGCAGTGCCGCTCGGTGACATATTACAATGGAATAAAAGCCAAAACAACCTTGCCACGGACATATCCGTGGTTGGCCCTCAACCGTTGGATCCGAAACACGGACCTGTCCATGGTTGGCCCCGAATGTGTTAAGGTGAATGTTTAAAGTGTGTGCATGTGGATGTGTGCAATGAATGTAGATGGTTGGGTTAGTGTTACATTGAGTCCACATTGAGCATCCTGATGGCCTGCGGATAGAAGCTCCTTTTGAGTCTCTGTACTGGCCATGAAAGTAGCGCTTGCCTGACCACAGCAGTGCAAAGAGGTAGTTGTTTGGGTGGCTAGAGTCTTTGACTATTCTCTTAGCCTTGATTGATTGATTGATTGAAAACTTTATTAACAGATTGCAGAATGGGTACAATACAGTATGGCTCAATACAAACAACTGCTAAGAGGATGGAGACCAGAAAAAGACCTTCGTCTTGTTTACATAAGGGTCCTCCATTTTCAATTCATCAAGACATTTATGAGATACAAGACATACAAATTTACAGTTTTGAAGGAGGGTAGGTATTCACATTCCTTTACGGCTGTGGCATAAATGTGGCATAAATGTGAAACGTGTTTAGTCCCTTGTTTGAGCCGAATCTGGGTTGAACATGATTTGTGGAACTCCCTCTGGTGTTGTGGTCGTGGACTTCACTGACCTTTGGGAAGATTTCGACATGTACATGGGTATCTTAGTGGTGTAGTGTATCTTGTAGACCAGGCCCATTGCAAGTTGCTGTACTCTGTCATCTACTCTAAGCCATCCTAGGTTGTCAAAATGGGCAGGGGTAAGGTGGGTTTTAGGAGTAAGGCCAAGCAGTAGTGTTGTGAAGGGCCAGATTAAACCGAATATATATATTTATTTATATATATATATTTAATTGTATTTGTATATTCTCTAATATTCCCTGATATCCCTTGTATATTCCTTGTACAATATGCATTGAATATCCATTCTAGCCTACTGAACATCCCATAATAGTCTCCATTCTACTATTGGTCGAGACCTTGGTGCCAGGCTGCCATACCCCCCAGACCCAGTTCAAACGTACCGCTCAACATGTACGAACAAGTCCTAGTTCCGCGTAGGAATCTGGCTACCGCACCACTAATGGTACTATTTGTTCATAGTGCGTATATATACTGCGCTACTAAAGTAGGACTTCCTTTTAGTCCAGTTTCTTACCCTCCAATAGAGTGACAGACGTAAAGCCTCCCTGCGACGCCACGTGTGGGAGTAAGGCCAAGTTCGGCCTACCATCGGTATTGAGACATCGTGTATATTAATATTTGAATAGTCATATTTGGCACTATATCGTCGAGTTGGACGTAGTCTATTAAGCTAATAATAGTCTATTCATATGTAGTGCTTCGTGCGGTGAGAATACTATCGTAGTCAGTACCCCCATCGTTTCGGGTAGAACTGGCTGCTTATCCAGGGTGGCCGACCCCATGTGAGGCTGCACCCGAGGAGCCCCAGAGCCGACGAGCGAGTGGACCTGCATACCGGATTATTCTACCGACGACAGCCCGCCTTCCCAGGCACGGATTATGCTTTGTATACAGTGATTATTCTATGGATAAAGACCAACACTGCCGTGTGTTGGAAACCCCCCCCCGGAGAGGACGACAGGTGAGGAGACGCTCTACACGACGAGGTCGCTTCACGTCTCTCCATCGTGGACCGGAGGAAGCCGGCCCACAGAGAGTCCAACTGCTTTCATCTGTGGATCGAGGATCGCTGAGGCACCGAGCCGCACAACCGTGGGTTCTCCCAGGATACCCTCGGCCAGACGGATACAGCCAGACTCTACCCCCCCCCCCCCCTTCTCCAGTTGTCTTACAAGCGACCGGAATTCCCCCCTAGTGTATCCAGTTCTATAATCATTAAAGTATCATTGCTATTATTCCTTAAATATTCCAGGTTGTATATTTACCGCCTGCGCCACCAGAGATTGGACGTTCTCTATTGATATACCAACGAATACTCATTTGCCATAAAAGTGCATCCTATTTCAAATCATAAATGTAATTAAGTGATTGCTCTACATACCTTTTGCTATGTATTAATTATTATTAAACGCAGACTTTCGACTTGGTACATTTGTGTTGGATCGTTTCATCTACGTGGGAGTGTTTACCATAATTATTTATGCCTAGTACTGGGTGGCCAGAGTCTAAAGTACAAGAGGTAGTGGTAGTAAGTATCATATCTAACAATACAGTCAGGGAATTGTACCCCTCAGTTACAATTGGTCCTTCGAGCCGGATGGTAATTAGTGTAATATTAATATAGTGTTATTAATATTGAAATGGCCTATGATGAACACTCCACGAAACGATCCTCCTAACCAACGCCCGCAGCGCGAACGACGGCTCCCTCAGTACTTAGAGGCTTACGCTGTCAGTCAACAACCTAGTCTTCTACTAACAGTAAACGCGGTAAAACTAGAAAGTAAAAGTATGTCTAACCCCAACGCCCAGACTACCCCGACCATAGAGGCCCCTACGGGTTCTAATGTAACTGACCAAGCTCACGGTGGGGACCAGTGGGAACCAGACATGACTTCACACCCCGCCAGTACTGAAGAAGTAGTCCCCGATGAGTCCCGGGAGGAATACAACGCTACTGAGAGAGAACTCGGCACGGAAGAAGACGGGGAGAGCACCGTGGAGATAGAGCTCCAAGGCTCCGCAAGGAGTACCCCGAGGGAAGGCTCCCCTATACAACCGCCTTCTCCCAGCGAGGCAGAGAGGACCCTACAGCAGGCCTTCCTCATCAGCCTGAACGCCGCTGCTGAACGCGACCGACTGCAGATCCAGCAGCGGAGCGAAGAAGAGCATATACGTCTAGAAATAAGACGCATTCAGATGGAAGAGAATGTGGCCCGAGACCGAGCAGACAGCCAGCGAGCAGCTGCTGGTGCTCTACGGGACGCAGAGCGCGACAGACAGCAAGCGCAACTAATAGAACAGCTGATCAGACGGACAACACCCTCTCCCTCCGCCAGAGGCTCCAGGAACTCGTCTAGACACACCTCCAGGGCGGCATCCCCTAGCCGAGTAAACAACCCTGAACTTGACCAACAGACGAGGTCTATACCCCCCACAGACCACCTCCCCCCACCGGTCCAAGCGAGACCTAGCAACCGGGAAGGAGCAGCATATCCTGTGGAGAGGCTAAACCAGAGACTACAAGCACTGGATGACCTAACTGAAGACGAAGAGGAAGAGGAGGAGAACCGCGCCCGACGACAGCACAGTACTCTACCGGACCAGGAGGTCCGGTACAGCCCAGGCTATACTCCCGCGGAGCTGCGCTACAGACCCCCGACTCTATACACGGGTGAGCACGACACACGACCCGCACCGAGGAACAGCACCTGGACAAGCGGGCCATGGTACACTGCCGGTACCAGCCCATACCAAGGAGCGGGAGGAGACTCGCCTAGGAGGCCTCTCCCCCAACGCTCGCCGATGTATCCACAGTCAGCGTCATACATTGGCACGCCTATGGTACCCGACTTCACCCAAGAGAACCGGGCCCAGTATACAGAACTCCGCATGTGTCTGGAGACCATGTTGGTGGATGTATTGGATGAACGCCATAAATACGCCATCCTACTGAAGCACTTAAAGGTACCCCGCGCACATAATATAGCGCTCGCCTACGCGACTTCCACCACCCCATACACAGCAGCGCTGGTAGCATTGGACCAGAGGTATGGGCGCATATGGGATTACGTGATCCAGGAGATCCGACACATCGACCGCTTACCCCCAGCAATAGACAATCGAGCACTGGACGACCTGTCCATCAGAGTGCAGTCCCTGGTAGGGATGTTGGGAGCGCAGAGAGAGAAGGGGAGGCATGAACTTTACGCCAACTCAAATGTGGAAAGGATCTTGGAGAAGCTGCCGCCCGCTCGACAGGAGCGTTTTAGGCGGCAGAGAGACCACCGAGACCCGAATGGCCCCGAACCGAACCTCCTCGATCTAGCAGACTTCCTGGCGAGAGAAGTCAGTAGCCTACGGCTAGATACATTCGGACGGAGCACCCCTGGCTCCAGAGAAGGAACCAGACGACTAAATGATGGAAGAAGATCGGTGACTGTGATGCACCAATCGGAGTCAGTACCGAGCAGCAGGAGCCACAGTACCCCCTCCAGAACGGAGAAGTGGAAGATAGTGTGCCCCTACTGTGAGAAAGAACACTGGCTAGCGCAATGTGACTCCTTCCCCAAGCTGAACGCGGAGGAAGCAAGTCAATGGATAAAGTCCAACAAGCGCTGTTTTCGCTGTGCGCGCTCACACATGGCAGCCGAATGCCGCTTAAAGAAAAGGTGCACCAAGTGCGATGGAGCCCATCTGGACATACTTCACGACAGTAACAGACGGCGCCCTTCACCCGCACCATCCAGCAGCAAAGCGAGCGTCATGTACATCGATCCCGCCAGCAGCAGTGGAGCCCGAGTACTCCTAAAAGTAGTGCGTGTGACACTAAGCTACCAGAATAAAGTCCTGGACACTTACGCCGTCCTCGATGACGGGTCAGAGAAGACCCTTCTGCTCGCCTCCGCTGCGGCCCAGCTAGGGCTGCGGGGAAGCGAAACCCAAATGACAATTCGGACAATAAGACGAGATTTGAAGACGATAAAGGGCGAGAATGTCTCATTCTCTATCGCAGCAAGCGGCCAGCCTGAGCGACGGTACCAGATTACAGACGCTTTCACCAGCCAAGAAATAGGACTGTCGCGGTACACATACCCCGTCGCCAAGCTGATGGAGAAATATGCACATCTGCGCAAGTTACCGATCCCGCTCATAGACAATGCTATGCCGACCCTGTTGATAGGCTCCGACCATGCAGACCTCATTGTCCCGATAGACCGGGTTCATACCGGACCCCGAGGCTGTCCTGCAGCAGTCGAGACCCGTTTGGGATGGAGTCTCCAAGGCCCGCTCGCCAAATCTCTCAACCGAAGTACAGCCACTAGATGTCTCCACTCCCGAGTCACAGAGGGAGAAACCGCACTCCTGCAACACGTAGAGCGGCTATGGACCTTGGAACAAATGCCCTTTAAGAACGGAAAGAAAGACATTCGCTCTAAAGATGACATTTACGCCATTCACCTCCTCGAGACAGGGACCAAGAGAGTCCCGGTCAACGGCGTGTTGAGATACGCCACGCCACTCCTGCGGCGAGAAGGAATGCCTACTTTCCACGCCAAGACAGACGCCACAGAACGGTACCTGCTGAACACGGAGCGGCGCTTAGCCAGGAACCCCGCCCAAGAGAGTGTATACCGCGCTGAGATTGAGAAGCTCATCACAGCGGGACACGTCACAAAGATGGACATTAAAGAGGCTGACCAGACCACTGAATCGTGGTACGTGCCTCACCACAAGGTCCATCACAACGGTAAAGACCGCATAGTATTTAACTGCAGCTACCAGATCGGATCCCAAAATCTGAATAAAGAGTTACTGCCCGGTCCCACACTCGGCCCCTCCCTACTCGGCGTTCTACTCCGCTTCCGCCAGGAAAAGGTGGCCATCAGCGGGGACATTAAAGGAATGTTCCTGCAGGTGAGATTAGTAGAGGAGGACAAGCCCCTGTTACGGTTCCTATGGAGAGAGAAGCCAGGAGATGAGCACCCAGCCATCTACCAATGGGAAGTCCTCCCCTTCGGAACGACGTGCAGCCCCTGCTGTGCTACATTTGCACTACAGAAACATGTAGCAGAGGACCCAGCAGCGGACGAAGAGGTCCGACACAGCGTAAAGAACAGCTTCTACGTAGACAACTGTCTACAAAGCCTTTCAACCCAGGAAGAAGCCGAGGCTCTCCTGATTAAACTCCGCGCCTCATTGATCAAAGGCGGCTTTGATCTCAGGCAGTGGGCCAGCAGCAATCCGCAAGTACTGCGCAGCCTCTCCTCCGAGGACAAGGCAGCCAGCAGCGAGACCTGGATGGCTACAATCCCGGGAGAAGCCCAGGAGATGACCCTGGGATTGGTGTGGCGATTCAAAACAGATTCGCTTCACTACAGACACAAGCCCCTGACTACGGAGCAGGGAAGGCCGGCGGCGGCGCCGACCACCAGACGGAGTGTGTACACAACCCTCGCCCGACAATATGACCCGCTAGGATGTATTCTACCGTACACCACCAGGGCAAAAATGATTGTACGAGCATTGTGGGACAAGGACCAGGGCTGGGACGACCCCATTCCCGCACACCTTGCATCCACCTGGAGAGAGTGGGAGATGGAGCTCCACTCACTCCCAGGCGTTAATATGCGCCGAAGCTACTTCCCACCCACGGTGAGGCCAGAGACATGTAAAATGGACTTACACGTCTTCAGTGACGCCTCAGAGGTCGCATACGGATCAGTAGCCTACTTGCGGGCCCAAGAAGAGGGGGGAGAGATCTACACAGCATTTGTCCTCGCCCGCTCAAGAATAGCCCCACGCAAGCAACAATCTATCCCACGTCTAGAGCTCTGCGCAGCCCTAGCCGGAGCGCACCTAGCCACGCTCATCCAACGTGAGCTCACCATACCGGTGTCTAGAACAATCCTGTGGTCAGATTCCACGACAGTACTCGCCTGGATCAAATCGGACTCATGCAAGTACAAAGTCTTCGTGGGAGTCAGAGTCACCGAGATTCAAGACTTAACCGAAGAGTTAACCGGAGAAACAGAGTGGCGCTACGTTGATACAAAACAGAACCCAGCTGACATCATCACCCGGGGAATGCCCCTAGATGACCTCACCCGTCGCAATGTCTACAGTGACGGCCCAGCATTCCTAAAGCTCCCGGAAGGAGAGTGGCCCACGCCTATCCCGAGGGAAGCAAGTCAAGAGGAGGCTGAGAATAAGAAACCTATGTTCTGTGGATTGAGCACTGTTATCTCTGCAGACCCCAACATAGATGATTGCACTACCATAGAGAGTGCACAACAAGGGACAAACTTCAAAGGCGGCGAAAGAGAGCTGAGAGAGAGCTTCCAAGATATCGACCCAGTTACCCCCAACACACTCCTGATGGGGCGGCTAGATCCCGCGTTACCCCAGACAATGTACCGGCCTGAAGAAGCGAACGGCCGACGAATGTGGAGGTACAGCCAAGTATTAGCCGACAAGTTTTGGAGCAGTTTCCTACTGCACTACCTACCGTCTCTACAGACCCGCCAGAAGTGGGTAAAGGAGAGAGACAATTTGACAGAAGGAACAGTCGTCATGATTATTGATCAATCACTGCCCAGAGCTATGTGGCCGGCCGGCCGCGTAAGCAAAGTGATCACCGGTGCCGACGGCAAGGTCCGAGCAGCTGAAGTGCTTGTCCAGGGTCGCACTTACACCCGTCCCGTGGCGAGGCTCATAGAACTGCCCCGACTCCCAGACACAATCGATGATGACCATGACCCTATAACCCTATGACTTTGTGAAGTTGACTGACCCCTACAGCAAACCCTTATGTGTAAATAGACAACGCGATTAATCTGTCTCTGCTTAACTGATTAGGTCTGGGACCAATCAGGGGGTGGCTGTTGTGAAGGGCCAGATTAAACCGAATATATATATTTATTTATATATATATATTTAATTGTATTTGTATATTCTCTAATATTCCCTGATATCCCTTGTATATTCCTTGTACAATATGCATTGAATATCCATTCTAGCCTACTGAACATCCCATAATAGTCTCCATTCTACTATTGGTCGAGACCTTGGTGCCAGGCTGCCATACCCCCCAGACCCAGTTCAAACGTACCGCTCAACATGTACGAACAAGTCCTAGTTCCGCGTAGGAATCTGGCTACCGCACCACTAATGGTACTATTTGTTCATAGTGCGTATATATACTGCGCTACTAAAGTAGGACTTCCTTTTAGTCCAGTTTCTTACCCTCCAATAGAGTGACAGACGTAAAGCCTCCCCGCGACGCCACGTGTGGGAGTAAGGCCAAGTTCGGCCTACCATCGGTATTGAGACATCGTGTATATTAATATTTGAATAGTCATATTTGGCACTATATCGTCGAGTTGGACGTAGTCTATTAAGCTAATAATAGTCTATTCATATGTAGTGCTTCGTGCGGTGAGAATACTATCGTAGTCAGTACCCCCATCGTTTCGGGTAGAACTGGCTGCTTATCCAGGGTGGCCGACCCCATGTGAGGCTGCACCCGAGGAGCCCCAGAGCCGACGAGCGAGTGGACCTGCATACCGGATTATTCTACCGACGACAGCCCGCCTTCCCAGGCACGGATTATGCTTTGTATACAGTGATTATTCTATGGATAAAGACCAACACTGCCGTGTGTTGGAAACCCCCCCCCGGAGAGGACGACAGGTGAGGAGACGCTCTACACGACGAGGTCGCTTCACGTCTCTCCATCGTGGACCGGAGGAAGCCGGCCCACAGAGAGTCCAACTGCTTTCATCTGTGGATCGAGGATCGCTGAGGCACCGAGCCGCACAACCGTGGGTTCTCCCAGGATACCCTCGGCCAGACGGATACAGCCAGACTCTACCCCCCCCCCCCCTTCTCCAGTTGTCTTACAAGCGACCGGAATTCCCCCCTAGTGTATCCAGTTCTATAATCATTAAAGTATCATTGCTATTATTCCTTAAATATTCCAGGTTGTATATTTACCGCCTGCGCCACCAGAGATTGGACGTTCTCTATTGATATACCAACGAATACTCATTTGCCATAAAAGTGCATCCTATTTCAAATCATAAATGTAATTAAGTGATTGCTCTACATACCTTTTGCTATGTATTAATTATTATTAAACGCAGACTTTCGACTTGGTACATTTGTGTTGGATCGTTTCATCTACGTGGGAGTGTTTACCATAATTATTTATGCCTAGTACTGGGTGGCCAGAGTCTAAAGTACAAGAGGTAGTGGTAGTAAGTATCATATCTAACAATACAGTCAGGGAATTGTACCCCTCAGTTACAAGTAGTCTGACCAGTTTGTTTTGTGATGTTTGTAGCCTTGTTTTTAGGGCCTTTGAGGTTGATTGATTGATTGATTGATTGAAAATGTTATTAACAGATTGCAGAATGGGTATAATACAGTACAGTTCAATACACACAATTGTTAAGGGGATGCATTCCAGAGAAAGACTTTCGTCTTGTTTACATCAGGGTCCCTCATTTTCAATTCATCATAACATATATGACATACTATGACATACAGATAGACCAGGGGTGGGCAACTTTGTATATGGTGAGAGCCACTAAATTTCCACACTGAATCTGGGGGGCCGCATTGTTTATCGGCAGTCCCACCAGTAGTACCCCATCACTCAAATAGCCCATAATAGTCACAGATGTGATAAATAAGGCATATAAACTATTATAATTTGTTGTAACATTGTTTTTATTCCATTTTAAACGCATTTAGTAATGCTTAATTTCAACTTTATAAATTTATAAATACAGCTGAATTTGAAAGTATTGCTGTGTAACCCAAATATATACAAAAATGACAAATTATAATTAAGGCTTCTATTAAAATAAATGTATGAACTTAAAGTGGAAATGAAGCAGTGAGCATAAATACATATTCATAGCATCACATTAGTATTTAGATAAGCCACAGAAGAAGTCACGTTATAAAAATAAGCAGTTTCTAAGAAAAAACGATTTGTTGTGTACATTTCTGAAGCATTTAGCATTATGGGCGCGGCCATTTTGTTGCTGACGTCATACCGTGGCTTGGGTGTATACACTCTGGTTAGCTGCCTATATTGAATGGGTCGGTCAGCAAATAAAATGTTGCCTACAAAACAACGGGACCGCGGTGGTTCTGTTTGTATTGCTCCTGGCTGTTCAAACTAATTTTACCATGTGAGAGAGAGGAAAGTTGGTTAATTTCCACAAACTACCAGTGAAAAAAACAGTGTTGTTGACATGTTGGCTCGGGCTGCCTGCACCCAGACGGCGCGACCAGCCTGTTGTACAGGGAAGGAGGATCTGCAGCGAACACTTCATTGCCTCGGATTATGTTGTTGGGGTGGGATGTTTGTCCAGAAGACCACTAATCAGCTGAAGCCGGACGCGGTTCCCTCGGTCTTCGACAGACAGACCGGCGTTAGCTCTCGGGGCCCGGCGTTAGCTCTCGCTAGCTAGCGTTAGCAACCGGAGCGTCGCGGAGCATTCAGCCTGCTGGCTACACAGCTTGTGTAGCCAGCAGGCTGAATGCTCCGCGACGCTGGTTGAAGTGGGTCTAGGTAGCCAGCAGGCTGAATGCTCCGCGACGCTCCGGTTGCTAACGCTAGCTAGCGAGAGCTAACGCCTGGCCCCGGCTGGTGCCAACTAGCTCCCGAGAGCTAACGCCGGTCTGTCTGTCGAAGACCGAGGGAACCGCGTCCGGCTTCAGCTGATTAGTGGTCTTCTGGACAAACATCCCACCCCAACAACATAATCCGAGGCAATGAAGTGTTCGCTGCAGATCCTCCTTCCCTGTCCAACAGGCTGGTCGCGCCGTCTGGGTGCAGGCAGCCCGAGCCAACATGTCAACAACACTGTTTTTTTCACTGGTAGTTTGTGGAAATTAACCAACTTTCCTCTCTCTCACATGGTAAAATTAATTTGAACAGCCAGGAGCAATACAAACAGAACCACCGCGGTCCCGTTGTTTTGTAGGCAACATTTTATTTGCTGACCGACCCATTCAATATAGGCAGCTAACCAGAGTGTATACACCCAAGCCACGGTATGACGTCAGCCATGACGTCAGCAACAAAATGGCGGCGCCCATGTTGAAAACAGGGATATTATATTATATTTTTCAGACAAATAAGATAGATTTCACATTTGATTATAGAACCCTGTCTTACACAAGGTACACAACAAACAAACTAGGATCACATTGCTCACTGCTTCATCTCCACTTTAAAGCCCACTGCTCAACAAACACAAAGCAGCATTCCTGCTGCATTTCACTACTACAGTAAATCAAAAGTGCAATAATAAATAATTTTGTTAAATGTATAAACTTTTATCCTGCTACTAAACAAAACATTCCTGAGTGCTTCATATCCATAACATGCATTTCAGTGTTATCTGAACACTACACAAGTAAACAAGTAGCCAAGTGCAATACTCATCAGAATAATGAATTCCTTTTTGTGCAATTCTACATGCCTCCCATTGACCCTTTATCAAAGTGGCATGACATTCACCCTCCCCCCACAGTGGGTCAATAATGGCTCTGTCTTTAATGAGACACTTGTGGTCTCTCCTGTTGGCGCACAATAGAAGGAATGTCAACTTCAATGTTTGTGCATGCGATCTGCATCAGATGAAATAACGTTTCATTTTTGTGTGCGTACTTCTGCTCAGAAAAGTGCTGGGACGGCGTGGTACCGCGTGGCATGACCCCTGATTATTAGTAACCCACAATAGATAGAAATTATGTTAGCGAACTTACCTGATGTATAATGCAGTGCAGCATTGGACACTCAACGCCACTCTGTCTTAGAAGCCCAACGAATCCTGTGTGTTTTCCTTTCATTGCGAGTGCTCCATCGGTAACAACAGCGGACAGTTTATCAAACCCCCCATATTGCTGCACGGCACTTTCAACAGCGTTGAATATGTCCACACTAGGGCTGACCCCTATTAGTCAAATAGTCAACTAATCGATCGAAAGGAGCCGTAGTCGACTGCCAACTCTTCTTAGTCGAATGCAAAAAAAAAAATATTATAATAATAATTTATTTTTTTTAATATTGGCCTGGGGCCGCATGGAGCGTCGGTGAGGGCCGCATGCGGCCCGCGGGCCGCCAGTTGCCCCTCCCTGAGGATAGACAGTACTGCTACATCTATACATTTATGACATACCAGATTTACAAATACAGTACTGTTTGTGATACAAAAAGAATAAAAAAAAGAGAGTATATACATTTGACGAAGAAACTGTACATTGGAGGAGGTGGGGGGGGGGGGGGGGTTGGGTAGGTGGGGGGGGGGGGGGGACTGTACATTGGAGGTGGGTGGGGGTGGATGGGTAGGCGGGGTGGGGGTAACTGTACATTGGATTATCGACGAAACCTTACTTGGTCCAAGAAGAGGGTCTTGTGTATTACTGGGTTAGGGCATTTACTGTACATTGGAGGGGGTTGGGTTAGGACATTTACAGGGGCCAGTTTCGAATTGCAGTCTCCCGTAGGTGCTCCTTGAGTGGGTAGTGATTCACATTCCTTTACAGCTGTAGGTAGGGCGTTCCACATTGATGTGGCATAATTGCGAAACGTGTTTAGTCCCTTGTTTGAGCCGAATCTGGGTTTAACATGATTTGTGGTGCTCCCTCTGGTGTTGTGGTCGTGGTATTCACTGACCTTTGGGAAGTATTTTGACATATACATGGGTACCTTAGTCGTGTAGTGTATCTTGTAGACCAGGCCCATTGCAAGTTGCTGTACTCTGTCGTCTACTCTAAGCCATCCTAGGTTGTCAAAATGGGCAGGGGTGAGGTGGGTTCTAGGGGTAAGGTCAAGCAGTAGTCTGACCAGTTTGTTTTGTGATGTTTGTAATTTTGTTTTTAGCGCCTTTGAGATGCTTTGGTACCATGAGGTGCAAGCATAGTCGTAGTACCCTTGAATGAGTGCTCCTGCCAGAGTCTTCAGGGTATTTTTGTTTACCAGAGAGGAGATCCGGTACAAGAATCTAGTTCGTTGGTTGGTTTTTATTACATTGGATGCCATTTTGTCACAGGAAAGATTTGCCTCTAGGATGGAACCTAGGTATGTCATTTCATCTTTCCTTGTGACAATATTGTCACCCACTGTAACTGAGAAGCCGTCGGCCTTGCTGAGTTTGTTATTTGAACCGAAGAGAAGGGACTCTGTTTTACCCAGGTGTAATGATAGTTTGTTGTCAGCGAGCCAGGTGCAAATTTTGCCTAGTTCCGAGCTGAGGGTTTTTTCAACCTGCAACTTGTTCTAGTCAGAGACCAGCAGGGCTGAGTCGTCCGCGAACAGGAACACCACAGCTCACTGGGAGGGGGGGGGGGGATAGGGTACCGTTTACCTCCACCATCTGTTCTCTCCCCTCCAGGTAGGATTGCATCCAGCTCACTGATAGACTATCAAAACCAATTGCATTTAGCTTGTCAATCAGAATGGAGTGATTGACAGTGTCGAAGGCCTTTTGTAGGTCCAGCATGACCATGCCGCAGTATTTGCTCACGTCCACCTCTTGTTTGATGTGGTCGTTCAAATAGAGAAGGCATGTGTCAGTGGAGTGGGATGTTCTGAAGCCAGATTGGAATTTGAAGATTCGATTTTTTTCCGCGAGGTACTTTTCGGCCTGTTTGTATACAATTTTTTCCATGACTTTCGAGATGGAGGTAAGAATAGAAACAGTGCGGTAGTTGCCTGGATCTAATTTGCTGCCCTTTTTGTGCAGGGGGGTTACTCTCGCAATTTTGAAGTCTTTGGGTACGTATCCCTGTTTTATGGAGAGGTTTATTATGTGTGTGATGACTGGGGTGAGGAATTTGGAGGGGATATTGTCATTGTTTTGATCATGGAGTTTACTTAATTTCTTAGTCTGTTTCTTTGCAGTTTGAGTTCAGTCACGTGGGCTTGCAGTTCACTGCTCGAACTTTTGGTAAGCTTTGACTGACTTTTACGAAACTCAGAGCATTTTTTATCTCTGGTTTTCATAGCGGTCAGTATTTCTGAGTGCATCCACGGCTCAGCTCGATTTTTTACCCTGGTGGTTCTTAGGGGGGCCATGTCGTTCAGTACTGTTGAGAATTTGGTTTTGAAACCAAGCCATGTTTCGCTACACTCAAAAGGTGCTTTGGTACCATGAAGTGCAAGCATAGTCATAGAACCCTTGAACCCTTAGTCTTCAAGGTATTCTTGTTTACCAGAGAGGAGATCCTGTACAAGAATCTTGTTCGTTGGTTGACTTTTTTTTTGCTGAGTTTGTTATTTGAACCGAAGAGAATGGATTCCGTTTTACCCAGGTGTAATGATAGTTTGTTATCAGCGAGCCAGGTGCAGATTCTGCCGAGTTCAGAGCTGAGGGCTTTTTGGCCCTGCAACGCCTGGTGTAAATGTCCTGGAGAGTGGGAAGCCCACCTCCAATTGTGCGTTCGGCTGATCGAGCCACTCTCTGCAGTCTGCTGCGGTCGTGTGCATTGCTATTCCCAAATCAGGAGGTGATGTTACCAGTCAGGATGCTCTCAATTGTGCATGAATAGAAGTTCTTTTTGAAGTTCACTTTGAACCTCATTGGACGCCTAAGGAAGTAGAGGCACTGCTGTGCCTTCTTCACTACACTGTCTATGTGTGTGGTCCATGTCAAGTCCTCGGATATGTGGACTCTGATGTATGCAAAATTGTCGACTGGTGCCCCATAGATGCTGAGGGGCAGAAATGGGTCTTTAGGAGAGATCCGGGTAAACCGTGTGCCAAAAAAAAAGCTCTCCAGAATTCCATTTCCTCGTCCACAGCCATTCATTGGAAATGTTTTTCACTTCTAGTTTCACCTAGATCCCGCATTCGCACCCCCCCCCCCCCCCCCCCACATGGGGTATCATTGGAAAGCTACACTCATTGGCTACAACGCTGACCAATAATTTTCGCCATCAGCGGATGATTGGCAGTTCTGGCGCCTCGGGAGTCCAGGGTGCTCATTTGACGCGTGCACGTAAAAAGTTGCTCGCCTGAAATATCGCCATGTAACTCGAGAACCGAGGCACGGATTTGGTCGAGTGAGGTGGCGTTCGAACGGCAACAAATAGTTCTTTAATTCGTTAATTTATATGTTCACCGAAAAATGCAGCCGCAAGCTGCTAGACGCTCGCAAAGTGCAATGACTTTGTGCGTTCCGCCCACAGGCACGCCCGGTCATATACGACTCGGTGCATGTTAAGAGGTTAACCATAAAACACACGCACCCCCCCTTTGATTTCCCCGACTCTTCTGTTCTGTCCTTGCGGTGAACGGAGAAGGAGTCGGCAAGCTGGATGGCATGGTCTGGTACCGCTGGCATCAACCAAGTCTCAGTGAAACAAAGGACATTGCAGTCCCTGATGGGTCTCTGGAATTTGATCATGGCCCTGATGTTGTCCAGTTTGTTTGGATGGACTGGACGTTGGCCAGCAGGAGGCTGGTGGTCGGTGAGCCCGGGAACGGAATCTGTTTCGCACACTGCCTTGTTTTCCCCGTCGTCTCTTACGCCTGGGGGTGATGTTGTTCCCCATGGCGCTCTGCCTGAGAATCTCTGCCGGCCAGTGTGCGTCAACAAGCTGGTCGAGAGAGTAATCCAAGGGTTAGGGTTAGTGAGTGAACTGTAGTCCAATGTTAAAAAGTGTCAGTCATACAGTATATATTAACTGCACTAGCAGTTGGTGCATAAAAAACTAGTAAAACCATACAAATTTACCAAATCAAGCACAATCTCTCAATAGTAATATACAATGTACAGGTGATTAAACTCGGTATACAATATATAAATTAGTACTACTGAATAATGGTGCTAATCAGATGTATGTACAGGCATTCACAGTTGTGGCATTCATATGTACAGTGATACAGGTATAAAGACCCTATGGTAGTAGGTCATACTGGCTTGCAGCATAACTAGTAAGAGTAGGTAAGGGATATGTACATATATATATATAATACAGATATGTAAAAAGGATTACATGCAGGTATGTACAGAATGATGTGGATATATATATATGGTAAGAATAAATATATAAATACGGTATACAGCATTATTGTACATGCTATCATACAGAAGATCATGTCAGAGCGGAAAGCGAACACCAGTGGTGCACCGGCCAGTAAACTTCACCGGTGCAGAGGTACTTTTGCAAGGAGTAGAACATAAGCGTGACATCTTATTTAGGAGAAGTGAATGAATGATACACTTACCCTCCCTCACCAAATACTGTTGAAATGACCTTGAGCAAGTTCTGTTACCAGTGGAGCTGCTTAGTGGTCAACAACACAAGCCTGTGCTCGTAGTGAGCAGCTCCCAGGTATGAATGTGTGTTTCGTTAGCTGAAAAAGTACTTTTATGTGGTTAGCAAATGTTTCCAAGGCAAAAACAGGATTAGAAAAGTGTGCTGTTATGTGAAATCCTGTGTGCATGTACAGTAAATATAGTTGTTGCTGGTCCCAGCTGACTACAGTAGTGGTGTAAGAATATATCGATACACTTGAGTATTGCAATATTATGTTCTTTGCTTGTTCATTCTTTAAGCTAGCACGAATGTAGTGGTATCACAACCTAATGTATCCAGTTCAAGTTCAAGTTTCTTTAATAGTTGTCATACAGAAGTACAGAATACTTTTATACAAAATGCTTCTTACTGTTACGCTCCAGAGACTGTGCAAGACAAGATAAGTATGAAATAAAATAACATAGTATAGCATGTAAATTAGAAGTAAAAAAAAATGAGGTCACAGTGTTCAGTATAGACATATGTACAATGTTCGATGCAGAATAGACGTAACTGAGTTACCATATAATATACAATACTATGCAGTGTACTAATATACAATACTATATAGTGCAAGGCAGAAATGGGATGAGGTGCAATTTAGGTACAATTTACAGTAGGTGTACGAGTTGTAGTGCAAATCCTTTATCAATAAATATAAAGTGTGTTTGTGTGATCTAAAGTGTGGAGAGTGGGTGCTGCAGTGTGTTGTTTGTTTAAGTGAGTGTGTGCGTGTGGGTGTGTGTGCTGTGTGCATTTGATGGTTGTTGCATAGTGTTTATTGTTCGTTTAGCAGCCTGATGGCCTGGGGATAGAAGCTTCTTCTGAGTCTTTCTGTGCTCGCCTTAAGACTCCGGTATCGCTTGCCTGACCGCAGCAGTTCAAAGAGGCAGTTGTTCGGGTGGCTCGAGTCCTTAATAATTCTCTTAGCCTTCCCCCTGCACCGCTTGTTGTAAATGTTCTGGAGGGTGGGAAGCCCCCCTCCAATTGTGCGTTCGGCTGAACGTGTCACTCTTTGTAGTCTGCTACGGTCTTGTGCAGTGCTATTCCCAAACCAGGAGGTGATGTTGCCAGTCAGGATGCTCTCTATTGTACATGAGTAGAAGTTCCTAAGGATCTTCTGACTGACTTGGAACTTCCTTAGGCGCCTGAGGAAGTAGAGGCGTTGTCGTGCCTTCTTCACAACACTGTCAATGTGTGTGGTCCATGTCAAGTCCTCGGATATGTGGGCTCCGAGGTACTTGAAACTGTTCACTCTCTCAACCGGTGCCCCGTCGATGCTGAGGGGGCAGTAGTCCTTGACCCCCGACCTCCTGAAGTCCACAATCATCTCTTTTTGGTACCAACCATGTCATGCTTGTTGGAAAGGGGGCTAAATAATACTCCAAAGGTGAGGGAAGAAACTGGCATGGCCATTTTAAAATGGGTTCCTAGACCTCTTACCTCAAGATATCTGAATGAGTACCCACAAGTCTTTCTTTTTACAGACATGCCCACTTTATGCTACAGTAATCCCATGCAGTTTTGGGCAAAAACCATGCATGGCTCTTTACATGCAGAGAGCATGCCCACTCTGTCTAACATCACTTCATGCCAACTTTTATACATAACATGGAGTGTTGTTCTTTAAACTATGACAGTTTTCCTAAAATATTATGAACCAGGGGCGGATTTAGGATTGTAGGAGATCCGGGGCTTAGCCCAGATAGGTGCCCTTATTTTTATTTTTATTTTTTTTGGGCAGGCAAGGGGTGGTTTGGAGTGGGTCAGGCACGACCCCCTTCACGGCAGATTTTTTTTGAATTTAATGAACCTGTGCGTGCAATTTCCTGCAATATAGAGCCTTCAATCTTGACCAATAAAGCTGCTCTTTTCACTATAAAACTCAGTTAACCATAACGTAGTTATGGTTAGATTTATATATTGGGGGGGGATATATCATATTTTTCATATAATCAAAAAGTGGTGGAGCAAGATCATACCTTTGCTCCCCCAAGTTCAATAGTGGGAGAGCAGAGATGCTCCGAATGCTCTTATGGCCAGGCGTCTATGATTCACTGATACAAAGTAAAATAGTGCAGTGCAATAAAATAGTTAGTAAAATAGAATAAAATAATGCAATAGTGCATTGCAATAAAATAGTTATCATCGTATTTTTTCGGGAGGCCGGTAAGGAGTGCATTACAGTAGTCGAGTTGGCTTGAGATAAAGGCATGGATCTGGTTTTCAGCGTCCTTTTGATTTATAAATGGCCGTACTTTAGCTATGTTTCTAAGGTGGAAGAATTAAGTTTTTGTCAACTTGTTGATTGTGATTTAAAGCTTAGGTCTGAGTCTACCATAACACCAAGACTTAACTCACTCAAATACAGTTAGCAGCTGGATAGACCACAGATGGAAATTAGACTCTGCTAAATCTGGTGCAAACATATTTTCATGTAACAATGATTAATTTTTTTTTTGTTTTTTTGTTTTTTAAATAGATTCGGGGCTTTTCAGAATACATTCAGGGCTTGAGCCCAAGTAGCCACCCCCTAGCCCCGCCCCTGTTATGAACCCGTTAAGCCCTAGCCATATTTTCAGAAAATGTGCCTAAAAGTACATACCCAAGTAAATGGAAGATTGCTCCACTCCTACAAGGTCCATTTTCATGTTCTTGGTATCTAGGGACATCAGGGAATGTATTTCCAGTACCATAAATATTGTGTCTGTTACTATGCTTGAGTAAATTGTAATGAACCAAAGGAGAATATAAATATTATTATTCGTTTTTTCCCCCATCTTTGACAGTGAATAACACCATGCTAACATTGACCAAAAGCTGCCACTGAGCTCATTCAGAACCTTCTTGAGATCAAGTGTACAACAAAGGGCAGATCATTTACAGGGTTTTTTGTAGATGCAGTACTGAATTTAGCCATCCAGACACATGCAATATGAAATATGAATATAGAAAATTGAAATTTATTAGAAGGATAAACCCCTTGAGATATGCAATCTTGTTTTCGAGGGGGTCCATCAGGCCTATAAAATACCTTATTATGGCCAAGTCATACGTCTATGGATCGGCACAGATTTCCTCTTTCCAATGGCAGAGTTAAATACGGCGCCCTATAGAGGGCAGCAAAGACTGTGAATAAAATCTACTGTAAGTACAGTTACTTTTGTATAATGGCGATAGCTGCGTCAAAAATCACCGGATTGAGACGTGTTTTTTAACATTGAGGTTTGTTTGACCCGTGAGATATAAACACGCTATTCCAGTCAATGCTTGTAAGAAAAATAAATTAGTCGTCGGCTGGTGTGATCTGGGTAGTGTAGGTTTATGAAATTTAGACGTCCATCTCTGGACTACAACAATTTTAAGAGTGCTTCCTGTTCTACCGTCGAAATCATCCGATTTCCGATGCAATGCGCAGAGATTTTTATAAGCTCATATTTCGATTATAGCACTTAAAATCATCACTGGCATAAATGATTAAAAATAAATATATATAATAAGAATAGCAGTATATCGCCTTGCTTACAGTATCTCAATATATTGCGATAATTTGCATTGTAGCCCCGTATCGTGATATGTATCATATCATCAGATTCTTGCCAATACACAGCCATACTCAGTACAGTGCTATCTGTCTTCATCCTCAGGTGTGGGCCAGTCAGAGTTTGCGGTGGCTCACATGGTGGACATGTTTGTGTTGCTCATCCCACCAGCAGGAGGCGATGAACTCCAGGTCAGTGAACAGCAGCAATGATGCACCCTGTGCTACAGTAGGTCGCTTATTCCCTAAAAAGTAAGCATGAACAAATCCAAAGCAAAAGAGAATTCATTTGAACTTTAGGTAATCCGAATCCTCTATTATTATCCTATCCGTGTATCATTCAATCATTTAATATCCCATTTAGAATCCAAAATCAGAAAACCAATAACAGGCCTTTTCGTTGTTTTGATTTTGTTCTGAAGTTGAAAATAGAAGATGAGAAAATTTGATTTTGTTGAACATTTCCGATTTGTTGTGACCATGAAGTTAGTTAGACTTCTCTCCCAGCGTGCACCTAGACTAGAACACTAGAACAATACGCTTTAACATTTTACATTTTTTAATTTTTTTGAAGACCCAAAAGAATCACATAAGTGGAGACAACAGACCACGCCATCAATAACACACAACACCAGCACTTTACGAACACTGGTCTTATTGTGTATCACGGCACAGGCTATGACAATACAGGCTATGCAATATCAACGTCATCATGACAGGTGAAAAGATAACCAAGCTATTTAAGTGAGTCAAGATTAGGGACAATGTCATCATGGAATTCATTCAAGGCTTGTATACCAAACATACCAGACATAATGGATATTGCCTACTTTTCTTTTGGCTGCCAAAAGACAAAAACTAGAAAACTGAAGTGGCAACAGTACAGTTGTCTTTGGACAATAATGGAGTTCTATGACTTCTGGATATAATCTACATCTGGTGTTGGCTGGATGGACTTGTTATTAGGATAAATGCATTGTAGGTTTGTTCCAAATTTTATAAAATGTAATTACACAAGTTCTCACAACAAATGTCTTTCTTCAAAAGGCATACAGTTTGCATAAAACACGTACTTACAATATTTTCTTTTTTAAAGATTTCTTTTTTGGCGTTTTATTGCTTTATTTCTACTGGGCAGTCCAGTAGAGAGAGACAGAGGAGGAATGGGAGACAGAGTGGGGGGAAGACATTCGGCAAATAACGACGGGTTCGGGAATCGAACCCGGGTCGGCCGTGTCGCGGCTGAGCGCGCTATGTGGTTCGCCACTGGGGCGCCCGTACTTACACATTTTAAACACATACAGTAAGTAGCTCCTTCATCCATCTATCCATCCATCCATCCATCCATATATCCATCCATAATTGCATTGTTTTGTCTAGTAAGCAGACACGCAGTAGCTAACCTTACTTCTTTATCCACCCAGCCCAGAAATAATCACCATTTAAAATAAAACTAAGACAACATAATGGTAATATCCATCAATTAAATAAAAGTGAATAGAATAAAGAACAGAAAAACAGCACATGGAAAAACAGCACTAAAACAATATAAGAAAAAAAGGTAAGTAAACCAAGCCTGCATAATGAGTTGTGCAAGTGATTTAAAGGAACATTATGGAAAATGCACTTACTGTCTTCTCCAGAGTCAGACATGAAGATAGATACCAATATCCTCTCTGTGTGTTCAATAGAAAGCTATCCGGCTGCAAGCTATCCTATTTTAGCATAAATTAATGGATACGGATCAGCTAGCCTAGCTTAAAACTCTGAAAGAGGTGTTTTTGGCCAACGCCTAGGCTAGCTGATCCATATCTGCTTCCATTCATTTGTGCTAAGCTAGGCTAGCTTGCAGCCGGGTAACTTTCCACTAAATGCAAAGAGAGGAAATTGGTATCTATCTTCTTGTCCGACTCTGGAGAATACAGTAAGTGAATGTCCCATATGTTGGCGTGTTCCTTTAAGACACATTTAAATTCTGTCTTTTCTAGTATCAGTATCCATCCATCCATCCATATCTCAGTTATCGTAGGCATTTAGACGTCGGCTTTACATCCAGAGCAGCAAATGACCTGGATGCTCCTCTTCTATTCAGGGCATCAAGAGGGGCATCATAGAGATGGCAGACCTGGTGGTAGTGACCAAGTCAGACGGAGACCTGGTGGTGCCGGCCAGGAGGATCCAGACTGAATACACCAGTGCCCTCAAACTGCTCCGCAAAAAGTCTAAGACCTGGAGGCCCAAGGTGTGTGTGTGTGTTAGGGCTGACCTTCGAAGCTTTCGAAGCTTCGAAATTTTTTTTTTTTTTTTTTATTTTTTATTTTTTTTTTTTTTTTTTATTTATTTATTTTTTATCTTATGTTGTGGGACTTGTACAGCACTTTCGTAAACTTTGTTGTTTTTAAATGTGCTCTATAAATAAAGTGGGTTGGATTAATTAATTAAGTAGCCCCTTTCGTGACTGTGACGCATCCAACAAGGTTTCACTCGGCTGTGTGATTTAATTCAAGGTGGATTGCTGTTGTCGTTTGAACAACTTCAGATTTCATGGGAACTACCAATCCCCCAAATCAAGAATGTTTAAGATGAATGAAGTAAGATTTTGATTATTTGAAATATGGCCTGTGTAGACTAAACTATGCACAGAATTATGTCAGTCTACAAGGTCCGGATTCTACATGGTCCGGCAATGTAGACCTTGTAGACTCCACTACAGACCAATTATCAGTGAATGTTCATGCATTTTTAAGAAGGGCAACTTCCACAAAAAAACAAAGAACTCACCAAAACATCTCAGTAGCACCTTATCTAAATGTTATATTTCATATATGGAGATTCATATTTATTTATGTATTGCATGCATTTCTACATTTTATTTCCTATTTTGTTTATTCATCCCAGTATCTTTCTTTCTTATGTGTGGAATTCTACAAGGCGCGCCCACACACACACACACACACACACACACACACACACACACACACCTACACACACACACACACCTACACACACACACACACACACACACTTACATTTAGCTGACGCTTTTATCCAAAGCGACTTACAAGTTCTGTACGACAAGACAGCAAGAAGGGTACAACTCTATCAGCTGAGTAACAATGTTCATCAAGTGTTGCGTGTTACAGTGTAGGTTAGTTTATTAGGACAAGTGCATGACAGTAAGGTTAGTCACGGTTAGATTTTTTTATTTTTTTATTTAATTTTTTTATCATTTCAGATAATGGTTGAAGAAGTGAGTCTTTAGTCGACGGCGAAAGATTGGACGGGATTCGGCTGTCCTAACTGGGATGGGTAGTTCACACACACACACACACACACACACACACACACACACACACACACACACACACACACACACACACACACACACACACACACACACACGCACACAAATCGAAGTAAAAAAAAAAAAAATTGAATTTTTTTTTGAAAGAATTTTTTTTTAATGTTCGAAGCTTGTGCCATCGAACGAAGCTTCGAAGCTTCGAAGTATTTAAGACAGCCCTAGTGTGTGTGTGTGTGTGTGTGCGCATGCGTGTGTGTGAGAGAAAGACAGACAGAGACGGAAACAAGTATGTGTGCTTTGTGTGTCCTGAGAGTATATGTGATAATAGGGTCTTGTTAACTCAGATAGGAGTGCGTCACCTTGTTTGTAGAGCTATATCTATATTTTATATTATAGCTATGGGGACAATACTATGGTCATTTGACACTGACTTTCTTCCGTCCAAGATTAAAAAAAGAGATAATTCTTTCATGCATATGTTCACGTTTTATCCCGTGGTGAATATAAGTATAATTTCAGAGTGATACGGGATAATTCCTGGGAATTCCTGGGCGCAACGTGAATCCTACTATAAGCGTTGGCATTTCTTGCCTGGACACGCTACTATTTCCAAATCAAATGTATATAATAGGTATTATGTTTCATCATGAATGCATGAAAGGGGAGGAGGGTCGTTTCTGATGCTTTGATTGCCAGTAACGGCATTCGTATTGAACACTAAAAACTAGGGATGCACCGAAATTTCGGCACCGAAAGTTTTCGGCCGAAAATGGCAAAAAATTGCCTTTCGGCTTTCGGCCGAAAGAGTTTTTTCACCGAAAATATGTCACCGAAACAGAAACAACCTAACAACCTTGCGTGTTGTTGTGATGATGTCGCGCTGTCGGGAGTCGCGCTGTTTCTATGTAAACTGCGCGCAACGCGTCCAATAAATGAGTCTTTAACATGCTTTATATCCTTATTTGCTATATGCCGCGGTTAATCACTGAGTGATCTAATATGCATATTATTCGCGTGTTGTTGTGTGATGATGTAGTGCTGTCGGGAGTCGCGCTGTTTCTATGTAAACTGCGCGCAACGCGTCCAATAAATGAGTCTTTAACATGCTTTATATCCTTATTTACTATATGCCGCGGTTAATCACTGAGTGATCTACAGTAATATGCATATTATTCAGAGCGAGAGGGGGGGGATTGTGTTCCTGCCTATGTTATGTAGTTACTCTCCCTCGTCCCGCTGTCGTCCACACTCAGCTGTGAGAGAATTGTTGAATAGATACACAAATGTTCTAGAATGTTTGATTATGACATCATACTGAGCTGGACCTGTACTTTGTGACGTTGTGTTATTTCGGGCATTCATAACATTATTTCGCGGGACTGTACATTGTAACGTTAACAGCCCAGCTGTCAACTGTACTTTGTAATGCTATGTTATTTCGGGCATTCATAACGTTATTTTGCGCGACTGTACATTGTAATGTTAACACAGCCCAGCTGTCTGTCTGTCGCGCGTCTACTGTGCCGAGTCAAGCGAGCACATTCAGCTGGGGACTAGAAAGGTGCGCTCAGTAGAGCACAGATGTCCGCTGCGCAGCCAGAGAAAAGATGGAATTAATGTACTGTATGCATTCAGAAGTGCTGAATAAATGTTTTATGGACCCATAATAGTGATTATTTATTATTTAAGTTAAGTTTTGCCATAATCATATATTTTTCCATAATCATAATGTTCCACAACATTGGTAAAAAAAATCGATTCTATGAATCATTTTCGGCTTTCGGTTTTCGGCCAACTGTTTTCTATTTTCGGTATCGGTTTCGGCCAAGAATTTCCCATTCGGTGCATCCCTACTAAAAACACTGATCAGCTAGATCGGTATCAAAACATTGTTGGATCAAGCTGAAATTGATGTGAGATAGTCCTTACCTGTGGTCGGTGGTATTCCAAAAAGAATATTCCAATTGTCTGATCGCGATTTCCAGTATTGGTGTCCGTCTGGTCCCGGACATAATTTGGCACAACTTATGGATCGAGAGTGCCAGATGTGTTTGGAAGTGCTCTGATGAAGCGTCTTACTTGGCTCCGTCTAAATATAGCGCCTGGTGACATTTGAGTGTAACACAGTTAGATATAAGGTTTCAAAGGGTGGGAAACACTGCCATCTGGCAGGATGCGGCCGGTATTGCACTTTGGCGATCTCAAAATCCCTTCCTATGGCAACACCGAGGTCAATGGATGAATAATGAATAAAAATAGTGAATAAAAGAAAAAACTACCAAAACCCGAGATATCTTGGGTCTGGCAGCCAACAAACACATGGCGAGTTAACCCGAGATGTCTCTGGTCTGGCAATTAAAGAGTTAAGCAAGCTTATATATTTTTTTACATTATATGAAAGTACAGGTTCTTACCTTCAAAATAAGCAATCACCTGTACAAATCGGGTGGATACTTTTCAACAAAGATGATAACACAATAGCCCGTTTTGAGCTACAGAGCTTCAAATGGGTTCTTGGCTGTTCTCTTAAGATGCATGCAGAACTACAAATACCCACTGGCCTTTGGCGCCTAACCCCTCCCCCACCTAACATATTTTCCAGGTGAGAGGCATTCACTGGTAGGAGGTAGGTGCGCGAAAGTTACCATAGCTCAGCGTATGTACGTTGTCTCTGTGTTCGGGAGACTCGGGTGCATACAAATCTGATTATGATCATGTCTCTACTCTACCACAACCACAGCCCGAGCTGTCAAGTCAAGAGTTTTATTTGTCACAGCATACAAGTATACAATGAAATGCGGGGGGTCTTGCCCGCAACGATTGTGCATAATACAATAGTAAGATATAATAAGAATCCAATAGAACGACATTGTGCAATAAAACAAGTAAACAAAGTAGGGCATATCGGTATATGTACATGAGTTATTTACAGAGCATGGTAGGACATGCTAGGTCC
Source organism: Notolepis coatsorum (assembly GCF_963971535.1). Classification (NCBI taxonomy): domain Eukaryota; kingdom Metazoa; phylum Chordata; class Actinopteri; order Aulopiformes; family Paralepididae; genus Notolepis; species Notolepis coatsorum. Next base: position 78,758,423 of record NC_140171.1, on the reverse strand, counting down.
TGTGGTAGTGCAATACACTGTTAGCCCATGTCCATCCCATTGCCGTTGTGTCCTTGGGCAAGACACTTAACCTACTTGCCTCGTATGAATGTGTATGCATGTGAATGAATGTTGGTGGTGGTCGGAGGGGCCGTAGGCGATGATTATTCGCCACGCTTCCGTGAGTCTGCCTCAGGGCAGCTCTGGCTGCAATTGTAGCTTACCACCACCGGTATGACTGTGTATGAACGAATAATGGACTCTGTGAAGCGCTCTGAGTCAGAGAAGAGCACTATATAAATCCAATCCATTATTATTATTATTATTAGCTACGGATGAGGCACTGGGTCTTTATGTACACTGCTATACAATGCTATATTATACAAAAAGATACTATACTATTTGTTGTGAAGGATCAGATTAAACCGAATATGTATATTTATTTATATATATATATTTAATTGTATTTGTATATCGTTTGATATCCCCTGTATATCCTTGTACAATATGCATTGAATATCCCCGTTTCTACTAAACAGCCCATAATAGTTTCATTCTACCATTGGACGAGAACCTGGCGCCAGGTTGCCATACCCCTAGGTCCAAGTTCAATCGTGCCGCCTAACATGTCGAGGCAACCCCCGGTTCCGCGCAGTAATATGCCGGGCGAAATACGAATGGTACTATTTGTTCATAGCGCATATATATATGGCGCTCGTAAAGTAGAACTTTCTTTTAGTCCAGTTCTTTACCCTCCAACAGAGTGACAGACGCAAAAGCCTCCCCACGACGCACGTGCGGTGTAGTAAGGCCTACTTGGCCCAGAATAGGCATTGAGATATCGTGTAGATTAATAGTTGAATGGTCATAGTTTGGCACCATACCGTCGAGTTGGACGTATTCTATTAAGCTAATAATAGTCTATTTATGTATGGTGCATCGTTCGGTTAGAGTCCTACAGTTATCAGTACCCCCATCGTTCCTGACGTTATCTGGACGCTTAACCAGGCTGGTCAGACCCCTAGTGGTGATTGCATCCGAGGAGCTCCGGGCCAAGAGCGACTGGACCTGTATATTGGATTACTCTACCCAGACGACGTCGAGCCTTCCACGGCTTGGATTATGCTTTGTGTGCTTTGATTATTCCATGGATAAAGGCCAACACTGCCGAGTGTTGGAATTACCCCCCGGAGAGGACTCCAGGTGAGGCGGCGCTCTACACGTGAGGTCGCACCACGTCTCTCCGTTGTGGACCGGCAGATACCGTTCCACAGAGGGTCCAGCTGTATTCGTCTGCGGCCCGAGGTTCTGTGGGCACCGTGTCCAAGACTTTGGATTCTCCCAAGACACCGTCGGCCAGATGGGATACCGCCAGCGGCTTCTCTAACCCCCCCCTCCTACTGTCTTACAACCAGCGGGACCCCCCCCCCCCTTAGTGTATCCAGCTATAATCATTTAAGTACCATCGCTATCGTTTCCTAAATATTCCAGGTTGTATACTTACTCCCTGCGCAACCAGAGATTGGACATTCAATGTTGATTTACCTACGAATACTCATTTGCCATAAAAGTGCATATTCCATATTTCAAATCATAAATGTAATTAAGTGATCGTTGTATACACCCTTTGCTGTATTAAACTTTCGATTTGGTACATTTGTGTTGGTTCGTTTCATCAGGTGGGAAAGTGTTCATCATACTTATATCTTGTACTGGGTGGCCAGAAGTTAAAGTACATGAGGTAGTGGTATTAAATATCATATCTAACAATACAGTCAGGGAATTGTACCCCTCAGTTACAATTGGTCCTTCGAGCCGGAGGGTAACTAGTGTAATATTAATATAGTGTTATTAATATCGAAATGGCCTATGATGAACACTCCACGAAACGATCCTCCTAACCTAGAACGCCCGCGGCGCAGACGACAGACACCTCAGTACTTAGAGGCTTACACTGTCAGTCAACTACCTAGCCTTCGACAAACGGTAAACGTGGTAAAAGTAGAAAGTAAAATTATGTCTGACCTTAACGACCAGGTTTCCCCGACCACAGAGGCCCTATTAGGTCCTAATGTAACTGACCAAGCCCACGGTGGGGACCAGGAGGGAATTGACATGCCTTTACCCCCCGCCACTACTAAAGAAGTAGTCCCCGACAAGCCCCGGGAGGAAGACAACCCCACAGAGAGAGAACTCTGCACGGAGGAAGAGGAGGAGAGCGCCGAGGAACTAGAGCTCCAGGACTCCCCAACGAGTACCCCCAGGAGCGGCTCACGCAGGAGCGGCTCACCTCCACTACCGCCTTCCCCCAACGAAGCGGAGAGGACACTACAACAGGCGTTCCTCGTCAGCCTGACAGCCTCCGCCGAGCGCGATCGGCTCCAAGCACAGATGCTTGGCGAGCGCGAACACCTCCAAGCGCAGCAACGGAGCGAAGAACAGCGCACATGTCTGGAGATGAGACGCTTCCAGATGGAAGAGAATATGGCAAGAGACCGGGCCGACGCCCAGCGCACCGCTGCCGGTGCCCAAAGAGACGTAGAGCGCGACAGACTACAAGCGCAACTAATAGAGCAGCTGATCAAAAGGACAACTCCCTCTCCCTCCGCCAGGGGCTCAAGGAACTCGTCGAGACAACAGTCAAGAGCAGCGTCACCGCAACGAGCAAGCGACCCTGAACTTGACCAACGAGTCTAGACCCCCCGCAGATCCCCTTCCCATACCGGTCCAAGCGAGACCCAGCTACAAGGAAGGAGCGGCCTACACTGCGGAGAAGCTAAATAAACGATTACAGGATCTGGAAGATTTGATAGAAGAAGAAGAGGGAGAAGAGGAGAACCAAGCCCGACGACAGCACAGTACTCCACCGGACCAGGAGGTCCCATACAGTCCAGGCTATACCCCCGCGGCGCTGCGCTACAGACCCCCGACTCTATTCACGGGTGAGCACGACGCACGACCAGCCCCGAGGAACAGTACCTGGACCAGCGGGCCATGGTACCCTGCCAGTACCAGCCCACAGCGAGGCGCAAGAGGGGACTCGCCCAGGAGGTCTCTCCCCCAACGCTCGCCGATGTATCAGCCATCCACGGCGTCATACAACGCCACGCCGTCATTCCCAGACTTCGCCTATGAGAGTCGAGCACAGTACACGGAGCTCCGGATGTGCTTAGAGACAATGATGTTGGATGTCGCTGATGAACGCCACAAGTATGCAATATTATTGAAGCACCTGAAAGTACCGCGAGCGCACAATATAGCGCTAGCCTATGCTACCTCCTCGACCCCATACACAGCGGCCCTTGCAGCGCTGGATCAAAGATATGGACGTATATGGGATTACGTAATCCAGGAGATAAGGCATATTGACCGCCTACCCCCAGCCACAGACAATCGCTCACTGGACGACCTGTCAATCAAAGTACAGTCCCTGGTGGGGATGCTGGGAGCTCAACGGGAGAAGGGCAGGCATGAGCTGTACGCCAACTCTAACGTTGAGAGGATTTTGGAGAAGCTGCCACCCGCAAGACAGGAGCGCTTTCGGCGGCAGAGGGACTACCGAGATCCCGACGGCCCCGAGCCATCCCTCCTTGATCTGGCCGACTTCCTGGCGAGAGAGGTCAGCAGCTTACGACTGGACACCTTCGGGCGGAGCACGCCAAGCTCCAGAGAGGGACCCAGGAGAATAAGTGATGGAAGAAGATCGGTGACTGTCATGCACCAATCAGAGTCAGTACCGAGCAGTAAGAGTCACAGCACCCCCTCGAGAAAGGAGAAGTGGAAGATAGCGTGTCCCTACTGTGAGAAAGAACACTGGCTGTCACAATGTGACTCATTCACAAAGATGAATGCAGAAGAAGTGAGCCAATGGATAAAGTCCAACCGGCGCTGTTATCGATGTGCGCGGCCCCACATGGCAGCCGAATGCCGCCTAAAGAAAAGGTGCAGCCGGTGCGATGGAGCCCATCTAGATATACTACACGATAGTAACGGAAGACGGCCTATACCTGCACCACGGAGCGGCACCAAGGCAAGTGTCATGTACATTGACCCCGCCAGCAGCAACGGAGCTCAAGTGCTCTTAAAGGTAGTCCGTGTGACATTGAGCTACCAGGATAAAGTCATGGACACTTACGCCGTCCTTTTTTTTTTATACTTTATTGTGTCAAACAAAAACATTTTACATTTAGGTATAGTAAGTGTACCCACATACACATACACAACTGCACCTGTTCATACCTACATACGTACATACCCACACAAATGTACATACGCATATTCCAAATCTTGACACTTTTTTCTTTTTTTTGTACCCATCACCCATACAAAAAACAGGAGACGAAAACACAAACAAAGGGGCGAGCACCAGCATAGATCCCGGACCGGCACACATCCAACATCCATCCCTACCTGTCCCCACACACACACAAGAAAAACAACAAACAACAACAACAATAATAACAGCAAACAAATAAGAAATTAATAGAAAAAAGAAACCAACCAAAAAACTAAAAATTTAAATAAAATAATAATAATAAGTAAAAAGGCTTGAATTTTCATTGTAGGTATACAGTAGCTGTAGGCCTAAGGGGTGTTCCCCAACAATTGATCAGTAGATCATCACTGTTTCCTGTTACTTAAAATCTTCCTTAAAGACTGATCTGTCTGTCAACTAGTACCCCTCCATAGTTTAAAGAGACCCCATCTTTTTCCCAGCATATTTTCATTCTTATTGATTTTGTAGGTTACCTTTTCCATACTATATATGTCCTCTACAGTTTCTAACCATTTGTTTACTTTCGGGGGTTCAAGTTTTTTCCAAGCTCTTGTAATTTGTTTAAGTGCTGCAGCTCTCAAAATAAAAAAAAGGTATAGTTCTTCTTTTTGTAGGTTTTTGGGGCGTGTTCCTAAGAGTATATCATGTTTTTCTATACCCACTTCCTTAAACATCTGTTCCATTATGTCTAGAATATCTGACCAGTAGATTTGAATTTTTTTACATGTAAAGAAAATATGTGTATGGTCAGCATTCTTCTCCCCACACTCCCTCCAGCAGCCGGGATCATTTTGTGCGTATTTGGACATACTCGATGGTGTTCTAAAGTACCTCATATTTATTTTCCAAGCATACTCCTGCCAAAAGGGTGATTTTATGTAATGGAAGATATCTTTAAAGCTTTGATTCCACTCCTTATCTGGTATGTTTGTTTTCAGTTCCTTCTCCCATTTATTTTTAATATAGCTTAAATCTTCAATTTTGTTTTCTTGGAGCATTTTGTAAATTTGTCCAGTTGTATTTTTGAGGTTATGGCTTTGTTGAGTCTTTATCATGTATTTCAGTAGGGGGTGGAGATCTTCAAGAGTTTTAATTTGGACTTTTTCTCTTAAGTAGCTTCTTACTTGCAGGTATCGGTGAAAGTGATTACTAGGACAGGCATATTTATTAGCTACATTTTCAAAAGAATCCACTCCTTCATTGTACATTTGATAGAAACGTATGAGGCCCTTAGCTTCCCATGTCTTAAAAAAACCGTCAATACTGTTTGGAGAAAAATCTGGGTCCCATGCTATTTGTCTTAAGCAGATCATTTCTTGTTCCTTAATTTTATTTATTTTACATATTTCCCTCCAGATTTTAAATGTGTTATATATAGAGTAATTGTGTATTTTGATCTGTGCTTTTTTATATCTGGAGAAGATCAATGTGCTGAGTGATTCCACTAGATTCAACTCAATTGACTTCCATTTGGGTCTCATCTCGTTTTTCATCCATATTAGAATCGGTTTGACCTGTGCTGCGTAATAATAATTAATTAAATTTGGTAATGCTAGTCCCCCTCCTTTTTTTTGTTGCAAGATTTTGAGTTTGACTCTAGGTTTCTTTTCATCCCATATAAATTTTCTCAGCAGCCCCTCCCAAACGTTGAAACATTTAGGTGTTATGTATAATGGCATGTTTTGGAATAAAAATAGAAAACGTGGCAAGATGTTCATTTTAATAATAATAATAATTCAAATAAAGTGAGAGGTACAATTTTCCACCTATTCAGATCTTCCTTTACAGAGTTCTCCAAACTTCCATAATTACACTGATGTAGATTGTCTAGGTTATTAGGTATAGTTATTCCCAGATATCTCACTTTGTTTCGGTCCCATTTAAAGTTAAACAGTTTTTTGAAGTCTTTCTCCAAGTGGTCACCTACTTCCATAGCTTCAGTTTTATTTAAATTAAGCTTATATCCAGACAGAACTCCATAGTTTGTAATTTCATCGAGTAACTCCGGTAGTGAAATATATATATCTGTAAGATACACTATGATGTCGTCCGCGTACAGTGCTAGTTTATGTTCATCTTCCTTTATTGTGAGACCTTTTATCCTCATATTTTTCCTTATGCTTTCGGCTAAGGGTTCTATGCATAAGGCAAATATTTGGGGCGATAATGGGTCCCCTTGTCTTGTCCCCCTTTTTAAAATAAATTTCGTAGAGAGTGTCCCATTCACTCTTACTCTTGCGTTAGGTTCTTTATATATTCCCTTAATCAATTTAATAAAAGTTTGGTGGAATCCAAAATTCTCACATACTCCAAATATGAAGGGCCATGACACCCGATCAAAGGCTTTTTCAGCATCTAATGTCAATGTCAGCATTTGTTGCTTTGTTTGTACTGCATAATCAATGATATTAAGAGTACGCCGCACATTGTCGCTTAGGAGACGATCTTTAACGAATCCTGTTTGGTCCAAGTTAATTATATTAGGTAGTATATGTGAGAGTCTGGTTGCTATAATTGATGTGAATAATTTTTGATCTACATTTAAGAGCGATATTGGTCTATACGATGCACAGTCTGTCAGGTCTTTTCCTTCTTTAGGTATAACAGTAATGATGGCAGAATTCCATGTGTCCGGCCAGTTTCCTGTTTGTAGGATCTCATTAAAAACTCTACATAAGATGGGAGTAACTAGGTATCTAAACTCCCATTCGTAAGTAAATCCATCACTTCCAGGACTTTTTCCCGGTTTACCCTTCTGGATGACCTTTAGGATTTCTGTCTCTACTATTGGTTGTACTAATTCATTATTTTGTTTAACGGACACTGTGGGAAGGTTTAAAATATCTAGGTATTGTTTAATTTTCTGTGGGTCCACACCTATTACTTCTGGAGTGTAGAGGTTTTGATAATAATCCTTAAAACATAATGCTATTTTCGATTTCCCCCTCTTATATGTGGAGTTGTTATCCATAATAGTGGCTATTGCAGTTTTTTCTTTCTGTTTCTTTAGTTTAAATGCTAATATTTTCAGTGCTTTTGGGCTGTTGTCATAATATGTTTGCCTACAGAGCATGAGATTCTTTTCAATGTCATGTATTTCTATAGTTTCCAATGCTTTTTTAGCTACGTTCAATTGTATCTGTACTTCTTTGTTCCTCCCTTTCTCATGTTCTTCTTGTAGTTTTTTTACTTTGTTTTCCAGTACCATTTTTTCTCTATCTCTTTGCTTCTTTTTCCAGGATGAATATGCTATGATTTCTCCTCGTATTGTTGCTTTTGCAGCTTCCCACAGTATTGTGGATGTCACTTCTCCATTGTCATTGATCTCAAAGTAAGACTTCATGCTATGTTTTATTTTCTCCTTGAAGTCCTGGTCGCCAAATAGGGAGTTGTTTAACCTCCAAATCGTTTCCCCTCGTTCCATCTTCAAGTTTAATTCCATTATGATTGGTGCATGGTCTGCTATAGTTATAGGTAATATTTCACATTTTGTGACCTTTGAAATCTCATTTTTAAACATAAAGAAGTAATCTAGTCTTGAATAGACCTTATGTGCATTGGAATAAAAGGTGAAGGCCTTGCCTTGGGGATGTAGACAACGCCAAACATCCAAAAGTCCCAACTCTATTTGGGTTTTTCTTAATAACACTGCCGCTTGTTCCGATTTATGTTTTATTCTACTTTGGGTGTCTACCTTCTGGTTCATCACCAAGTTGAGGTCTCCCCCCATTATGAGTGTTCCCTTCACCTCTGTCATTATCAAGGATACGATTATTTTCATTAGATCTGCTCTTTTTCCAGGCGGATTGTAGACATTAATCAAAGTTATTTGTTGTTCTTCTATTTCCCCCGTAACCAAAACATATCTTCCTTCCTTATCTCTAATACATTTTTCTTTATTAAAAGTGAGGTTATTTTTTATGAGGATTGCCACTCCTCTTTTTGCTGATGTGTGAGAGGAGAAGAATACTTGGGCTGAGGCTAATTTCTCCAACTTTGCATGTTCCACTTTGGTCAAGTGTGTTTCCTGAAGGAAGATTATTTCTCCTCCTTCCTTCTTAAGTTTTTGCAATCTTCCTTTTTATTGGGTTATTTAGGCCATTTGTATTGAGAGAGATTAATTTTAGTGTCCCCATTGCACTGCTTTTGAGGCTCTTTTCTTATATATGTATTCAAAACCTTTAACCAAAAAAATAAAAATAAAAAAAACATAGATAACTGAAACTTTGTGTACAAGAACACAAACATAAAACACAAACATAACACCCAACAGTGAACTTCCAATTTCTGCAACCTCTAACCGGTTACAGGAGATATTCCACATTATTAAGGTTATGTGGAAAGAGGGGTTATCATTAAGTAACCCCTGCCACAAGGTGGTGAGTGTGGCTATAGTTATGGGACAAAAGGTTGCCCATATCTGCATGGTAGACGGCATGCGGGTGCACAGTCCCTCCAATAATTTCTCTATAGCTAATTTGTGTAACTCAAGTATATCTCCAATACAATTCAAAGAATAGATTATAATAATAGTCATAGTATATGCAGGTATGCATACATATACACGATACTACGCATACATACATACATACATACATACACACACACACAACAATCAACAGCACCCTCCCCTCCAGACATGTCTCTAATCTCTATAGCTCACATAGATCTCTAATACCATTCAAAGCATAGATTATAATAATAGTCGTAGTATATACCGGCATGCATACATATACACAAAACTACATACATACCGACTCACACACACAGCAACTAACACCAATACGGGGAAGGGTAACCATATGTCATACCTACACTCATATGTGCATACGCTCACATGCATTGCACCCACATGTGAGCACACATAACACATACCCCCCATACCAACACCAATCACCATTATGTGCATGTATAGTGTCCCTAAACTGCCGTTTTAGCCTCTTTTTTTTTTTTTTTTTTTTTTTATTAAAATGACAAGTCTCTATTGGTAGCCAAGCACTCTTGTGCGTTGAGTGAAAGTACCTATATGCTCAAGAAAAGAAGAGAGAAGGAAAAACAATAATAGTATAAATATATCTTCTTAACGTTCAGGGGGCCCCATACAACTTTTTTTTTAGGGCCCCCAAAAAGCCAGAACCGGCCCCGTCTGCTTGCATGCATGCAGGTATGCATGCCCACACACCACGCACGTATGACAATGCTACACACATCACCACACTATACCCACATAAACCTGTGCATATATATACACATACACACATACATATGCATGCACACATGCACCCTTTCCTAATTATAAAAATGTAATAAAAAAAGAAGATATATATACATAAACATGCCTACACACACTACTCATACTCAAGAGAATAATGAGGACTTTTCTTTTCTTTTTTCATAATAATAATAATAATAATAATAATAATAATAATAATAATAATAATAATAATAATAATAATAATAATAATAATATAACTTGTATTTGTTATCATCCATAGATCATTTCTCATCCTTCTGGCTCTTAGTTTAATATTTAATAATTGAGAAAAAAAAAAAAAAACACTGTTTGCGGTCTACAAGGTATAGGCTATTAATTAAATAATACATCATTCATAATAATAATAATATATATATATTGTATTTGTTATCATCCATAGATCATTTAAGCCTTCACCTTGTTCTCATCCTTCTGGCTCTTAGTTTAATATTTAATAATTGAGAAAAATAAAAAATAAACACCGTTTGCGGTCTACAAGGTATAGGCTAATAATTAAACAATACATCATTTTTAGAGTAACAAAACGAAAATCCCTTCACAATAATTTTTCGTTTGTTGTCCGTGTGTATACAAGTTCACATCTTCTAATGAGAGTCGGGGAAGGTAGACGCAAGAGAGAGGGCTGGGGGGGGGGAAACTGCAATTGTCTTATAAAGTTCAATATTCCATATTGCCCGGATAATCATGAAAAAAAAGGAGAGGGAGATGTGGTGGGGAATTGTCACTGGATTCCAGTAGATCTATTCTCTTATGTAGTCGTCACATTTACAGTACCTTAGTCTCTCAGAAGTGAGCCAACAGTCTCACCGTCTGCTCCGTGCCTCTGGTCGCGCGCCCTCTGGAACGCGGTGGATTGGGCATCTGCGCTGCGCACCGGGGCCTGATATAGCCTCGGGTGTGTAGTAAAGATAATTCCCGCTCCCTTAAGGTCTACAAGGTATAGGCTATTAATTAAATAATACATAATTTTTAGAGTAACAAAACGAAAATCCTTTCACAATTATCTTTAGTTTGTTGTCCGTGTGTAAGCTCATACAAGTTCACATCTTCTAATGGGAGTCGGGGAAGATAGACTCAAGAGAGAGGGCTGGGGGGGGGGGGGAACTGCAATTGTCTTATAAAGTTCAATATTCCATATTGTCCGAATAATCATGAAAAAAGAAAGGGAGGAGATGGCGATGGTGGGGAATTGTCACTGGATTCCAGTAGATATATTCTCTTATGTAGTCGTCTCATTTACAGTACCTTAGTCTCTCAGGTGTGAGCCAACAGTCTCACCGTCTGCTCCGTGCCTCTGGTCGCGCACCCTCTGGAACGCGGTGGATTGGGCATCTGCGCTGCGCACCGGGGCCTGATATATTCTCGGCTCGGTAGTAGAGATAATTCCCTGCTCCCTTAAGCGCGCATCTGCCTCTTCTGGAGAGTCATACGTTGTAGTTGTTCCACCATCTCCAAACACCTTAAGTTTGGCTGGGTATATGATGTGTGATTTCACTCCTTTTTCTTTCAGTTGTTTTCTTATTGGGGCGTACCTGCTTCTTTCGTTTTGAATCTTACGCCGTCCTTGATGACGGGTCAGAGAAGACCCTTCTGCTCGCCTCCGCTGCGACTCAGCTGGGACTGCGGGGGAGCAAGAACGAAATGACGATTCGGACAATAAGAAGAGATTTAAAGACGATAAAGGGCGAGAATGTCTCCTTCACTATCGCAGCCAACGGGCAGCCAGAGCGACGGTACAAGATCACAAATGCTTTCACCAGCCAAGAAATAGGACTATCGCAGTACACCTACCCTGTCACCAAGTTGATGGATAAATATGTGCACCTGCGTCAATTACCTATCCCGCTCATAGACGGCGCTACCCCGACCCTGTTGATAGGCTCCGACCATGCAGAACTCATAGTCCCGATTGACCGGGTCCATACAGGCCCCCGAGGCTGTCCTGCAGCAGTCGAGACCCGCCTAGGATGGACATTGCAAGGCCCCCTTGCTAAATCTCTCAACCGAACAGCAGCCACTAGCTGCTTCCACTCCAGAACGACAGAAGAAGACACCACTCTCCTGCAGCATGTCGAGAGGCTATGGACCCTAGAGACAATGCCCTTTAAGAACGAAAAGAAAGACATTCGCTCTAAAGAAGACATTTACGCCATCAACCTACTCGAGCAGGGGACAAAGAGAGTCACAGTTGGCGGAGTGAGGAGATACGCAACTCCACTCCTGAGGCGAGAGGGAATGCCCACCTTTCACGCAAAGAAAGACGCCACGGAGCGCTATCTACTGAACACAGAGCGGCGCCTAGCAAAAGACCCCGTTCAAGAGAGTGTGTACCGAGCTGAGATTGAGAAGCTAATCACAGCGGGACACGTAACAAAGATTGACATTAAAGAGGCCGATCAGACGACCGAATCATGGTACGTGCCGCATCACAAGGTCCATCACAATGGCAAGGATCGCATTGTGTTTAACTGCAGCTACCAGATCGGATCCCAAAATCTGAATAAAGAGCTCTTGCCCGGCCCCACACTCGGCCCCTCCCTACTAGGCGTGCTACTGCGCTTCCGCCAGGACAAGGTGGCTATAAGCGGGGATATCAAAGGGATGTTCTTGCAGGTGAGACTAGTAGAGGAGGACAAGCCTCTGCTACGGTTCCTATGGAGAGAGAAGATCGGAGATGAGAACCCATCCATCTACCAGTGGGAAGTACTCCCCTTCGGAACCACATGCAGCCCGTGCTGTGCTACCCTTGCACTACAGAAACACGTCACAGAGGACCCAGCAGCAGATGAAGAGGTCCAATACAGTGTGAAGAACAGTTTCTACGTGGACAACTGTCTACAAAGCGTCTCGACTCAAGAAGAAGCCGAGGCTCTCCTAATCAAGTTACGCGCCTCCCTAATCAAAGGAGGCTTTGATCTGAGGCAGTGGGCCAGCAGTGACCCGCACGTATTGCGCAGCCTCTCCTCCGCAGACAAGGCTGCCAGCAGCGAGACCTGGATGGCGACAATCCCAGGAGAAGCCTAAGAAATGACACTAGGATTAGTCTGGCGCTTCAAAACAGACTCGCTCCACTATAGACACAAACCCTTGGCTCCAGAGCAAGGAAGGTCGGCGGCGATACCGACCACCAGACGGAGTGTGTACAGAACACTCGCCAGACAATATGACCCGCTGGGATGTATTCTACCTTACACCACCAGGGCAAAGATGATTGTACGAGCACTATGGGACAAGGACCAGGGCTGGGACGACCCAATACCCGCACACCTTGCCTCAACATGGAGAGAGTGGGAGACGGAACTCCGCTCACTCCCAGGTGTCAATATACGCCGCAGCTACTTCCCATCCACAGTGAGGCCAGAGACATGCGAGATTGAGCTACACGTCTTCAGCGACGCCTCCGAAGTAGCCTACGGATCGGTTGCCTATTTGCGTGCCCAAGAGATGGGAGGAGAGATACACACTGCTTTCATACTGGCCCGCTCAAGAATAGCCCCACGTAAGCAACAATCTATCCCACGTCTAGAGCTCTGCGCAGCCCTCGCAGGAGCGCATCTAGCCACGTTAATCCAACGTGAACTCACCATTCCGGTGCATAGAACAATCTTGTGGTCAGATTCCACGACAGTACTCACATGGATTAAGTCTGATTCATGCAGATACAAAGTCTTCGTGGGAGTCAGAGTCACCGAGATTCAAGAATTAACAGAAGAAGCAAGCTGGAGGTATGTGGATACCAAACACAACCCAGCTGACGTCATCACCCGGGGAATGTCCCTGGATGACCTAACCCGTCGCAACATCTACAGTGACGGACCAGCATTCCTCCAGCTCCCGGAAGGAGATTGGCCTACGCCCACCCCGAGAGAAGCAAGTAACGAGGAGGCTGAGAACAAGAAGCCTATGTGCTGTGGACTGAGCACTGTCGCCTCCACAGACCCCAACATAGATGACTGCATTACCCTAGAGAGTGCGCAACAAAGAACATTCCTGCGGCACCACCCAGAGATTCAGTCCACCACTGACATGTCAGCAGCTGACTACGAAGAAGCAGAACTTCTTCTACTACAACGAGCCCAGAGAGACTCGTTCCCCGATGAGCTAGACTGTCTACAGGGAGGAAACCCCGTCCCATCAGACAGCAGACTGATTCACCTGGCACCAGAGAGTGACGCACATAATCTCATCAGAGTGGGTGGTCGCCTGCGGAGAGCCCCCGATCTACCAGATGACATTAAGCACCCGATCGTCTTGAACAGCCGACACAAGGTCACAGAGCTGATCATAAAGAAATACGACGAGGATGTACACCACGCAGGAGCAGAGAGAGTCTTCGCGGAGATCAGACGTCGTTATTGGATATTACAAGGGAGAGAAGCAGTACGGCGCTTCCAGCGAACCTGTCTAGACTGCCGTAAGTGGCGCGCGCAGCCCAGCATACCACGGATGGCTGACCTACCCCCCTGTCGCCTCCGAATCGGCGACAAGCCATTCCACTCCACAGGCATGGACTGTTTTGGCCCGTTGTATATAAAGAGAGGAAGAGGCACCGAGAAGCGGTGGGGTATTGTATTCAAATGCATGACCACCAGAGCGATACATATCGAGCTCCTTCCGACCATGAGCACAGACTCATTCCTTATGGCCTTCCGGAGATTCATGTCACGGAAAGGAAAACCGTCTACATTGTTGTCTGATCACGGGACCAACTTCAAAGGCGGAGAAAGAGAGCTGAGAGAGAGCTTCCAAGCTATGGGCCCAGAACTTAAGACCCACCTCGCTCCAGCCCAGATTGACTTCCAGTTTAATCCCCCGAACGCACCCCACTTCGGTGGAACCTGGGAACGAGAAGTACGTTCTATAAAGACAGCCCTGTATGCCGTACTCGGAGCCCAGACTGTGGCAGAGGAAGTCCTAATGACAGTCCTCACGGAGATCGAGGGAGTATTGAACTCAAAGCCCCTCGATTACGTCTCCAGTGATGTAGCAGATGTCGACCCAGTCACCCCCAACACACTCCTAATGGGGCGGCTGGACCCCGCGCTACCCCAGACAATGTACAGGCCCGAAGAAGCGAACGGCCGAAGAATGTGGAGGTACAGCCAAGTACTAGCTGACAAGTTTTGGAGCAGCTTCCTACTTCACTACCTACCGTCTCTACAGACCCGCCAGAAGTGGGTAAAAGAGAGAGACAATTTGACAGAAGGAACAGTCGTCATGATAATTGACCAGTCACTACCCAGAGCTATGTGGCCGGCTGGCCGCGTAAGCAAAGTGATCACCGGTGCCGATGGCAAGGTCCGAGCAGCTGAAGTACTCGTCCAAGGGCGCACCTACACACGTCCCGTGGCGAGGCTCATAGAACTGCCCCGACTCCCAGATACTATCGATGATGACCATGACCCTATGACTTTGTGAGTTGACTGACCCTTACAGCGGACCTTGAGTGGAAGACAGTGCGGTTAATCTGTCTCTGCTTAGCTAATTAGGTGGGACTAATTAGGGGGCGGCTGTTGTGAAGGATCAGATTAAACCGAATATGTATATTTATTTATATATATATATTTAATTGTATTTGTATATCGTTTGATATCCCCTGTATATTCCTTGTACAATATGCATTGAATATCCCCGTTTCTACTAAACAGCCCATAATAGTTTCATTCTACCATTGGACGAGAACCTGGCGGCAGGTTGCCATACCCCTAGGTCCAAGTTCAATCGTGCCGCCTAATATGTCGAGGCAACCCCCGGTTCCGCGCAGTAATATGCCGGGCGAAATACGAATGGTACTATTTGTTCATAGCGCATATATATATGGCGCTCGTAAAGTAGAACTTTCTTTTAGTCCAGTTCTTTACCCTCCAACAGAGTGACAGACACAAAAGCCTCCCCACGACGCACGTGCGGTGTAGTAAGGCCTACTTGGCCCAGAATAGGCATTGAGATATCGTGTAGATTAATAGTTGAATGGTCATAGTTTGGCACCATACCGTCGAGTTGGACGTATTCTATTAAGCTAATAATAGTCTATTTATGTATGGTGCATCGTTCGGTTAGAGTCCTACAGTTATCAGTACCCCCATCGTTCCTGACGTTATCTGGACGCTTAACCAGGCTGGTCAGACCCCTAGTGGTGATTGCATCCGAGGAGCTCCGGGCCAAGAGCGACTGGACCTGTATATTGGATTACTCTACCCAGACGACGTCGAGCCTTCCACGGCTTGGATTATGCTTTGTGTGCTTTGATTATTCCATGGATAAAGGCCAACACTGCCGAGTGTTGGAATTACCCCCCGGAGAGGACTCCAGGTGAGGCGGCGCTCTACACGTGAGGTCGCACCACGTCTCTCCGTTGTGGACCGGCAGATACCGTTCCACAGAGGGTCCAGCTGTATTCGTCTGCGGCCCGAGGTTCTGTGGGCACCGTGTCCAAGACTTTGGATTCTCCCAAGACACCGTCGGCCAGATGGGATACCGCCAGCGGCTTCTCTAACCCCCCCCTCCTACTGTCTTACAACCAGCGGGACCCCCCCCCCCCTTAGTGTATCCAGCTATAATCATTTAAGTACCATCGCTATCGTTTCCTAAATATTCCAGGTTGTATACTTACTCCCTGCGCAACCAGAGATTGGACATTCAATGTTGATTTACCTACGAATACTCATTTGCCATAAAAGTGCATATTCCATATTTCAAATCATAAATGTAATTAAGTGATCGTTGTATACACCCTTTGCTGTATTAAACTTTCGATTTGGTACATTTGTGTTGGTTCGTTTCATCAGGTGGGAAAGTGTTCATCATACTTATATCTTGTACTGGGTGGCCAGAAGTTAAAGTACATGAGGTAGTGGTATTAAATATCATATCTAACAATACAGTCAGGGAATTGTACCCCTCAGTTACACTATTCTTAAAGTGACCTTTCCTTTTGTAAAGTGACCATAAGTGTGAGCATGTGCAGCATGAGTGTGTGTGTGCTCATGTTAAAGTGGCTGCTAGTGTGTGAGCGTGTACAGTGTGTGTGTTGTGTGTGTGCTCATGTGTGCTTGTGTGTGGAGAGTTCAGTGTTCAAGGCTCTGATGGCCTGGGGGAAGAAGCTGAGCCGAAGTCTCTCTGTCCTAGTTGCTGGTGTTCGCAGGCGTTTGCCTGACCGCAGCAGCTTGAACAGGTTGTTGTTGGGGTGGTGTGGGTCTTTCATTATTCTGCAGGCTCTGGATTTGCACCTCTTGTTGTATAGGACCTGTGAGTGAATTATGTGAAGGGGAGCATTATGGCAGGAGACAAGAGTGAGGGGCGGGTGGAAGTGGCAATTTTTCAAAGTAAAATACCTGGAAGATTAATTAAAATAAAATACATTTCCAACCAGGCACGCGGGAAGTGAGTCAGACTTGGGGGTGCGGCGGTCGGAGTCAGAGATAAATAATAATAATAACGTCATATTAAATGCATGCGCGAAGCGCATCATTCGTGATTTTCCATTCATTTGAAAGATCAATATTATACACTACAACAGACAAACTTGAACACCAACATGTGGACAGTTCACACACGAAATGCAGCAGTTTCGTTTCGCACACCGCACAGGATCTGTGTGTGTGTGTGTGTGTGTGTGTGTGTGTCACTGACTGTCACAACAACAATCCCCGCAGGAGCGATAATAAACACACATTACCTATTCCGGAGACGGTAGAACACCGATGGTGGTCTTGCGTTCAGGAGTGGTGGAAATAAACTCCTTCATGACAACATGAATGTCCAGTGAGTCCAGAATATCCTGATGTATATGCAGCAAGTCCAGGTTATTATTATTAAAGAAATCAGATATTCGTTTTTGAGACATTTCTTTTCTGAGACACAAGTAAACGCACTCTCCACTTCAGTCAGTCCTCCCTCTCTGCAATTCGTTCCCGCATACAACATCGCCGACAGATATATTCCTTTACTGCGAATTGTCCCAAAAACTATTCCAGGCCGCTATTTCTTTTACCAACGGATTTCCAGTTCCGCGTTGACGCTTCCAGGCTTCCAGGCCGCGTCTATTCGAATCCCAACTGGTTCATGCGTCGGCTACACGCTTGCGGCTTCTTTAATAACACTGCATTATCGAGACAGCGCCCCTATGAGGATCTGCCAATGAATTCCAAGAGTAGGGTAAATCTGCAGTGCCGCTCGCTCAGTGACATTGAGTAGCCTCGGTATTACAATGGAATAAAGGCCAAAACAACCTTGCAGTTGCAGTTACACTCCCCGCCAGCAGGGGGTGCTGCAGCCCCCGCCGCACCCCCCCTTGCCGCGTCCTTGTTTCCAACCTCTTAGCATGCAATGTCCCACATATGGGAAGTTTTTCGGACTTTTTGCAACCGGCACTTTGGCGACCCCTAGTGGCTCGGGTGTGCATATTTTGTAATACAATATATATATCGAATTGAAGGCTTATTTGTTGCCTGTCGATAGCGACAAAATCCGACAAAATCCGTTCAGTGGTTCTCGAGTTACATGCCTGTATTTGAGGCTTGTCCAAAGTACACGGTATTGCGCAAAATACCACTCCCGACTTTTGGCGCAGTAGTTCCGTCAATCTAGATCCGATATCGAAAATGATTGTGGATCGTTGTAGCCAATGACTGTGGCTTACCAATGAAACACCATGTGGGGATGTATGAATCAGGGATCTAGGTCAGGGGTTCCCAAACTTTTCAGGCCGCGACCCCCAACTATTATAGGAGGTACATTTTTTTTCTTTTTTTGTTTTTTATAAATTGAAATGTATGGTTGAAACATGCAAACGTTCAAACGCACACACACTAAACTTAGAAAATATATTGCAATTAAAAATGAGTATTTTACTGAACCTTATGTAATGTTAAACTTAAAGAGAAGACGGAGGTCTCTGTGTGCCCAGTTGAGATCTGGCACCCTGCCATTGGCTGTGGAAGTGGGTAGATTCCAGGGTAAACCTGAGGAGGAGCGGCTGTGTGTTCTGTGTGATCTGGGAGTGGTGGAGGATGAATATCATTTTGTTTTTTATTGCCCTTTGTACACCACTTTGAGGAGGGCTTTATTTGAAAAAATTCAAATTGCAAACCCAGATTTGTTTTGGCAGTCTGAGAGCTGTATGTTGAGTTGTTTTTTTGTGGAGGACATCTTCGGTTTTGCAGGATTTTTGGAGAAGGCATGGCACCTGAGACAAAACACACTGTATCCTATATAATTGTATTTGAATTCACCTTGTTTTTCTGTTTTTCTGTTTATTTACATTGAGTACAGCTTGTGTTATATTACGTTTTATTGTATTTTCTTGTATTTTTCTTTTTTTATGGCCATCTTGGTCTATGTCATTTGTTAAGTAATTGGTAAAGTATATTATTATATACTTATTGTTATGTGTCTTGTAAGCCCATATGGGCTGGGCATACATCTGTATGTAAGACACGAAAATAAAAAATATCAAATCAAATCAAATCAAATCACACTAATAAGCATTGGAGGCTTTTAAACAGGGCCGGACTGGGGAAATCATTCAGGCCAGGAAATATAGTGCGAAATATAGCCCCAGTCAGGCCACTTTTTAAGCAGTTAAAAAACAGGCTTAGCATAATGTATGATTAGCAACAACACTGATTTTGATGGATTTTCTGTTTTTTTGTAATGTCAGATTGAAAAAAAATACAATCTTTTATTCAACTTCAGCCCTGATCATAACACCACATATTCATTTTATAATTCTAACCCTTTAAAGGGGAGATGAAGCATTGAACAATGTGATCCTAGTTTGTTTGTTGTGTACCTTGTGTAAGACAGGGTCCTATAATCAAATGTGAAATCCTGCTTATTTATCTGAAAAACCAAATATAATTTCCCTGTTTTCCCCATGGGCGCCGCCATTTTGTTGCTGACGTCACGGTGTTGGTTTGGTCTGGCTCCTGCTGGGTAGCTGCCTAGTAAACATGGAGTGTCAGTAAATGCAACGTTGCCTACCAAACAACAGGACCGCGGTGGTTCTTTTTGTATTGCTCCTGGCTGTTCAAACAAATTTTACCGTGTGAAAGAGAGGAAAGTTGGTTCATTTCCACAAACTACCAGTGAAAAAAACAGTGTTGTTCAACCACCGTCGCGGGGCATTTAGCTACCTGGCTACCTAGCTCCAGTTCAACCACCGTCGCGGGGCATTTAGCTACCTGGCTACCTAGCTCCAGTTCAACCACCGTCGCGGGGCATTTAGCTACCTGGCTACCTAGCCGCAGCCGGGATTCAAAGCCAACTAGCCGGCTAACCCAGCTGCATGTAGCTAGTTAGCTGAACTGGAGCTAGGTAGCCAGGTAGCTAAATGCCCCGCGACGGTGGTTGAACTGGAGCTAGGTAGCCAGGTAGCTAAATGCCCCACGACGGTGGTTGAACTGGAGCTAGGTAGCCAGGTAGCTAAATGCCCCGCGACGGTGGTTTAACTGGAGCTAGGTAGCCTGGTAGCTAAATGCCCCGCGACGGTGGTTGAACAACACTGTTTTTTTCACTGGTAGTTTGTGGAAATGAACCAACTTTCCTCTCTTTCACACGGTAAAATTAGTTTGAACAGCCAGGAGCAATACAAAAAGAACCACCACGGTCCCGTTGTTTGGTAGGCAACGTTGCATTTACTGACACTCCATGTTTACTAGGCAGCTACCCAGCAGGAGCCAGACCAAACCAACACCGTGACGTCACCAAACAAAATGGCGGCGCCCATGTTGATAAATGCTTCAAAAAAGGACATAACAAATAGTTTTTTCTTAGAAACTGCTTATTTTTATAACGTGATTTCTTCTGTGGCTTATCTAAATTCTAATTTGATGCTATGACTATGTTTATATCACTATGCTTCATCTCCCCTTTAAATGCCAGTGTGTGTGATGGCATATATTTGCAATATATCAAATGCAAAGTAGATTTTTCTGGGGGGGATTATTACAGGCTAGCATGTGTCAATGATAAGCAACAACACTGATTTTGATGGATCTTTTGTTTTTTGTAAGGGTCCCGCCTCCACCAATCACATGCGGCTCCCTTTGTGTGTGTGTGTGAGAGCAAGAGAGAGAGAGATAGTTCTCCAACTTGTGTGAGTTGCAGTGATCTCCTGGTTAATAATAATAATAATAATTTATGCCTGACTGCATAAAAAAATATAATAATAATAATTTTTTTATCATCTGGCGACCCCCCCATCAGTTTGAGAATCGTTGTCTTAATTCGAGGGCCTGCTACATAGAGAGTTATGGGGTGAGTGAGTGAGTGGATAGGTATGGGTGTACATTATATAGAGAGATAGAGAGTTGTGGGGTGAGTGAGTGGATAGGTATGGGTGTATATAGATAGTTGTGGAGTGAGTGAGTGGATATGTATGGGTGTATAGATAGTTGTGGGGTGAGTGAGTGGATAGGTATGGGTGTATATAGAGTTATGGGGTGAGTGAGTGCGGATAGGTATGGGTGTATATAGAGAGTTGTGGGGTGAGTGAGTGGATAGGTATGGGTGTATATAGAGAGTTATGGGGTGAGTGAGTGCGGATAGGTATGGGTGTATATAGAGAGTTGTGGGGTGAGTGAGTGGATAGGTATGGGTGTATAGATAGTTGTGGGGTGAGTGAGTGGATAGGTACCCTACATTAGCAGCTAACGTTAGTTTAGGTCATTGAACTGTCAGCTTATATAATCTTTACTCACATGTGCTCCTAAATAATCTATTTTTGTCGCAAATGGAGTGAAACGCTCGAGTCCTGGCTTTAGGCAGAATCACCAACAGACGATGTGGAAAATACCTTAGTGTGTATTCCAGCCGACACTGTTGACACGCCCACTACGCAAAGCGTGTGCTCTCTCACACACACACACACACACACACACACACACACACACACACACACACACACACACACACACACACACACACACACACACACTGCTCCGTGCTCCGGTCACGCATCCAATCAACTCATAGAAAATACGGATTATTCTAAAAGTATCTATACAGGGCGGCTGGGTGGCGCAGCGGACATTGCGCTCGTCACCAATGCAAGAGACACCGGTTTCGACTCCGGCTGTCTGCGTTGCCTCCGGCTTGGGCCAGTCGTCATACTAACTCAATTGGCAGAGTTAGCGGGTGGAAGTCGATGGGTGGTAATCTGGACGTTGTGGACAGCGACTCCTACAGGTCGGTTGGGGACGCCTGCACAGCAGAGACAGGAAATGGCGGGAGTAGTGTGAGCCTCCCACACGTTACACCTCGCCAATGAGAGACCGCGCTGGCAGGTGAAAAGATGTGACAGGCTGCCTCCTCGTGTATCGGAGGGGACACGTGATGCAAGGCTTCTATCCTCCCTACAACCGGCCAGTGGGGGGCATATGCGAGCAACGTTCAAGACAGGGGAGGGGAGAATTGGCACAGCGGGTAATTGGGATGGGAGAAAAATAGAAAAAAGAGGAGAAAAAGTGGATAAAAAATAAATAAAAGTATCTATACTAATTGTAACGGATCCCTGTATATGAAAGTGGCTGGCAACTTACTGCTGGTAAAATCACTGTTTATTTCTCGTTTTGCATAGTATTACATTCCTCTTCTATATACAAGCAAAGTCCCACGGGTCCATTAAACCTTTTTGATTAGCGTATTGAACATTTCACTGTAAACGCAGTTGAGTCGCAACACAGCAACACTGTTTTCAAAATAAAGGCCACATATACACATACCGTAGTAGGCCTCTATCAATTCTTCTAATAAAAGTCCTGGATATTCATAAACATGAATTGGCATAGATCTCTATAAACCACCCAACACATTGATCACTTTAGGTACACACTGAAACTAGTAACATCACAAATATGAACCTGTGCAGGCTGTCCTGAATGGGTCTGAGATCGCAAATGTCCAATACTGCCGCCTAACGCCTTGCGGCCGGTATTGCACATCCTTGGAATCTCTCTGGCTCAGCCTGTACGTCGATCTAAGTCCGGTCCGGGTTTTCCTACTCGGGCAGGAGTAACGTTTATAACACATGGATTGGAGATAATCAAGCACCGCCGATTCATGTACTTTGGTGGATTATGTTGGCAACATGCTCGACATCAATACTTGGAATGGCGATCAGATAATTGGAATATTATTTTTGCAGTACATCCTAGTCAAGGTAAGTGCTATATGGTATCAATCTTGCTTTGATCCGAGCATGTGTTCGTTGTGATCCGAAAGTGTTATTACACTTATTACATGTTACATGTTACAACGTATACCGTTGGTGATGATCGAAGCATAGAACCCCCCCCCCCCCCCCTTTCATGAAACATAATACCGATAATATAGCGTTGATTTCGGATTGATTGCTGATCCAAGCGAGGAATGGCACGGTTTCTAGTGACATGCACTAAACGCTGTTTAGCGGCGTTTCCTGGGATTACACAGAATTACTCTAAAACTATACTCATATTCACCACGGTATAAAACGGGAATGTATGGATGAACAAATTATCTGTTTTTTGCATCTTGACCGGAAGAAACTCAATGACAATCGACTATATTATTAGATCCATAGCTATAATATTTAATATAGTTTTAGCACTGCAAACACCGGCATGTATCCCCATTCATTAAAGCGCTGGCCCACAGCGACCTCGCGTGAACAGCACTGGATGTGTTCAAATCGAATAAAAGAAAAAACGATAAACGATCGAAAACCCGAGTATAGTTGGGTTCTGGCGCTCAACCGCTGGCGAGATAACCCGACTATAGTCGCGATTGGCCGTGAAACAGTTAAACAGCTTCTAGCAATAATGGAGGGCCTGCCGATGCGCTCTCCTTTGTGGTTCAGTCCCTTATCTCCAAGTAAGATCTTGACCCGACTCATGAGTCCATCTTTGCCCTGGGTGACTTCTCCCAAGCGTCCATTGGCTTCATGGCAAAGTGTCGTCATTGTCCATGACTACATCACCGACCTGCAGGTTCCTTTTAGTGCTATGCCAGCACTGTCTTGTCATGATGCTGTGGAGGTACTCCGTTTTCCATCTACTCCAAAATTGTTCTGTCAAGTATTGAACCTGACGTCATCTCTTTCGTCCATACAGATCCTCTCTTTAGAATTTGCCAGGTGGAGGCAAGGCTGCGGTGGATTTCATTGTGATTGGGTGGTTAGGAGTAAGTGGCTCTAAACTATTTGGGCTGTTTAGAGTATCGACCGTTAGGGATGGGTACCTTTCACATTTTAACCGATACGGTACCGGTACCGGTACCGGTACCTGTGAATCGATACCGGTACCCAACGGTACCTTTTTTCTGTACTTTAGTCTCAAGAAATTTAATTTACCTACCTCAGTCGTGAAAAAAAATATCCGAACTTCAAATAACTACAATTTCGACAGTTTTCGGCTTGCCATTGCTCCGACTGCTTTGTTGTTGCTGACTGCTTACTGCTAGGTAAGCATATATTGTGCGTGTGAACGTTGACATGAAAAGAAAAAAGGTAAAAAAAAAAAAAAGTTAATTTGTTTTTTCTTTTTTTGGTATCTCACTTGAATCGATACTCGGTAGTACCGACGTGTTTCGGTTCGGTACCTCAAAAGTACCGAATTCGGTACCCATCCCTATCGACCGTGAGTGGACGGCTGTTCACAATAGCCATGTTCTCATAAAAGAAGGTGCGCAATGACGCATCACTGAGCCTGCCAGGGGAGAGCAGCAGAGTGGCACTGAGCCTGCCAGGGGAGAGCAGCAGAGTGGCACTGAGCCTGCCAGGGGAGAGCAGCAGAGTGGCACTGAGCCTGCCAGGGGAGAGCAGCATAGTGGCACTGAGGATGCCAGGGGAGAGCAGCATAGTGGCACTGAGGATGCCAGGGGAGAGCAGCAGAGTGGCACTGAGGATGCCAGGGGAGAGCAGCAGAGTGGCACTGAGCCTGCCAGGGGAGAGCAGCAGAGTGGCACTGAGCCTGCCAGGGGAGAGCAGCAGAGTGGCACTGAGGATGCCAGGGGAGAGCAGCAGAGTGGCACTGAGCCTGCCAGGGGAGAGCAGCAGAGTGGCACTGAGCCTGCCAGGGGAGAGCAGCAGAGTGGCACTGAGGATGCTTCTCACAGTTCTTATTTGCCGTTCCCACAAGCCCCTGCGTGGCTGGCATGGCATGGCAGGGGGCGACAGTGGCTCAGGAGATAGAGCTGTCGTCTGGTTAATCCAGAGGTTCCCGGTGCCTTGAGCAAGACACCTAATTGCTCCCGATGAGCAGGTTGGCACCTTGCATGGATGCCTCTGCCGTCGGTGTGTGAATGTGTGAGTGAATGGGTAAAATGTGAGTAACAAATTGTAAAGCGCTTTGGATAAAAGCGCTATATAAAAAAGCAGCCATTTACCATTTTGCCATGAGGTGCATTCGTTACAAAGTCACACTGCTTTTCTGTGAGAAATGTGTTCAGTCTGTCTGTGTCCAACTCTTTCAAAGCAGCATTCAGTTTGTTTTTTGCACCCATGAAATTAGTTCCTTGGTCGCATTTAATTTGTCGCACAGCACCTCTTAACACTTTGAGTGCCGGCCATGCGGTGCCTAGGAACCCCTCTAGGTTAGGTTTACTTTATTTGTTCAAGGGGGACAGTGTACATTAATAAAACATTTTACAAATGTAAATGCACCCAATTTGAGCCAAAACCCTGTTGCATGCCACCGCTCTATTCAATGACAGAGCTCTCATATTTGCGAACGCATAAACTATATCTTAAATTATGGCTATGTGTCTAATATGGCCGTCGCTTATTAATGACTTGTTTGCAGTCAACATTGTCGAAACGTATTGTTTTTTAATCGGTACATTTCAGTTTTATACCATTTTGAAAAACGCTTGTTTTTTAAAAGTTTCAGAAAAAAATAAAGATTCTGTGATAAACGTCCCTTTACTGGAATACACTGGAATACACAAAACACGTTGTAATCTTTTGGCCTATTTATGAATCGTTTTCAAATAAACGCTAGATTATCGATAGTATATGTGTACTCATGTATAGAAGCGGGCTGGAAAATCGATTATCTTATTTCCTTATCGCACACACACACATACACACATATGGCACACACTGATATATAGATGAAAATAGCTCGGGTAAGACTGGTAAAATAGATTCCTTACCTCAGATCAGATGTTCTCCAAAAAGATTATTCCAATTCCTGATCGCCATTCCAAATATCGATCGCGTTTATTGATCCAACGCTGGGTACTGGAAACACATATTCTCCGCTGTTCTGGTGGTGGGCAATGACTTGGATTGTCTCCGGTTACTTGTCTGACAAGTAAAATGTGGAAGCAGGACTTTTTTTTCTCCATGCGTTTCATTCAATCCAATCCAATGGGGTGCAGTACCATCCGGAGAGACGATAGGGGGCGGTATTTTCCCTCTTCGAGTTCAGACAGATCCCCACTGGTAACGTGAGGCTAGATTGATGAAAAATGAATGTAAATCGATAATAAAAAAAAGAAAGAGAAAAAGACGAGATCTCTCGTGGTTGGCATTCAACGGTTGGCATGAACTAACGAGAAATCTCATCGTTGGCACTGAAAGTGTTAATGCAATAAAGCATCTCAGTCCATTAATGAACGTTTCTGTGGACAAGTCTTCCAGCATCTCAATGTGAATGGCTGTAGAGCAGAAGCAAGTGAAGAGCAACCCGTACCTTGTCTCTTGTTTTCTTCCTTGCTTTGTCAAAGAGGGACCAAAACAGTCCATCCCACAGTATGCGAATGGTGCCGCAGGTTCTGTTCGTTCAACAGGCAAGTCGCTCATCCTTTGGCCTTCAACAGGCCTTCTCAGCCTTCGACATGTCACAGTGACGGATGTAGGTTGCGACAGCTCTGCTCAGTCCACAGATCCAATAGCCACTGGACCTAATTTCATTGATGGTGAAGCCTTTACCCTGATGTTTCACTCTTTCATGATGATGAGCGATGATCAGATTCCTCATGTGATATCCCTGAGGAATGACAGTTGGGTGTTTGAATGTGCTCTGGAAAGATGAACGGCTGAGCCTGCCTCCAAGCACACCCTCTGTGCTTAAGGAAAGGGCGACCGTCGAGGTGGTGCAGCTTGCTGTGTCTTGGTAGCCGATGTCCTTTGCTTAGTAGCTGTATCTCCTCTCTGTATGCTTGGCTTTGTATGTCCTTGATGTCTCTGAACTTTTTCATCAATTGTTGAGAGCCTGAGGTCACATGATTTGACTTTCCTCGCACGCGTGCCACTGCCTTGATGGCCTGAGACCAGGATGAAAACTTGTTCAGTCGGTCTACAAGGCTGACATGTTCTGAGCTCTTTGTCTGAAAGGTCTGAGCCTTTTTGACTTCTGGGTCACCGATGGGTAGTTCTGAAAGCACCTCGGTTGGTATTTCTATCTTCTTTTTCTAGGGCCAGTGAACCAATCAGATGAGAGCAGCTCTACTGTTTTGTGTTTTCCCCCTGGATGCATAGTCTGCTGGGTTTTCATCAATAGGTACATGAAACCATTGCTTGAGGTCTGAGTCATGACGGATTTTCTGCACCGTTTGCCACAAAGGTGTGAAAGCGGCAAGCTTCATTATTAATGTAGCCTAACACAACCTTTGAATCCGTCCAAAAGAACTCTTCTAAATTACAGTATCCTAATTCTTCTTTGAGCATATTGCTCACGGTGAGAGACAACTGCTGCTGTAAATTCTAACCTGGGTATTGTTGTGACCTTTAGCAGCGAGACGCACGCTTTCCCCATAAGAAGAGCACAGTGAATGTCTCCTTTCATTCTTCAGTCTCACTCTCAGGTAAGTGCATTGGCCATAGCCCATGATGCTGGCGTCTTAGAAATGATGTAGTTCTATTTTGCTCACCTTTCCAAAGCCAGCTGGCTGGTAGCGGCGAGCTACGTGTATCCTTTCCATCTTAACGAGGTAATCTTGCCATTTCTCCTACCGTGGCTTCAGTTGCTCGGGAATCGGGTAATCCCATCCTGTTCCTTGATCAAATCAAATCCAATTTATTTGTAAGGCCCGACAACACACGTTAACGTCTTCTTTAAACAAGTTGAGAAGAAACATCACAATAAATCAAGAACAAAACAAAACACTATGAAATCCAAAATAAAATGTAAAATAAATAAATGAATGCAACACTCCCAGACATACCCCACACGAAGGTAAGGGTAAAAAACTAGCAATAGGAAAAAAGCACCACAGGCAATGTGGAGGGGAGAAACCTTAGAAGGGCCATTCAAGGGTGGCACATTTCCTGGAGAATCTTCCTTCCATTGAGGACGTAGGGAGCTACGAAGCCCAGCGGGTTGTATATGGAGGCGACAGATGACAGGATGCCACGCCGCGTCGCTGGCTGGTTCTTTGATGCGACTTTAAAGGTGAAACAGTCACTCTCGACGTTCCAGTTTATTCCCAATGCTCTCTCTAGGGCTGTGTCGTTGAATGTGAGATTATTTGCATTGATGTCTGTGGCGAGTTCTGTTGAGGGAATGCTCTGGAGAACAGCACAGTTGTTCGACACGAATTTGTGAAGGCATAAACCTCTCTCTGCACACAGCTCACGTGCCTCTTTTGCTATTTGAATGGCCTTTTCAACATATTCCACACTGGCAACACCGTCGTCTACATAGAAGTCTCGGGTAATGAACTGAGACCCTAATGGGTGTGTGTGACTGTGTTCTTTAGCGAGCTGCTTCAATCCATAGTTTGCACACCCTGGTACAGCTCCAAAAAGATCGACCATCATCCTATATTCATGAGGAGGGTGGCTTAGGTCGTCGTTTTCCCACCAAAGGAAGCATAGGTAGTCACGGTCCCTCTATTTTTTTTCTATGTCGCACATCAATGCAATGCCATGCTGCCGGAAACAAATCGGTACACCTGTGAGATTGTTGATCATGTCTGGGCCTGGGAGAAGGTGTTCATTGAGGCTACTTCCCTTGTACCTTGCTGAGCAGTCGAACACCACTCTCAGCTTCTCAGGCTTTTTGGGGTGATATACACCATGGTGAGGTATGTACCATTTCTCTCCATTGGTGCCTTCAGTACGTACCTCCTCTACGTCACCCCTGTCGATGATGTCCTTCATGTAGTTGGTGTAGTCCTTCTTGTAACTTTCATTTCCATCGAATTTCCTTTTCAGGTGACTGAGCCTCACAGCAGTAAGTTGCCAGCCACTTTCATATACGGGCATCCGTTACACTAATAAAATGAAGTGTTGGACCATTTTTAACGGCTGGGTATCACGATACTTCTAGTATCTGTGTATCGTGCAACGCTAGAGGGGACCCTATTTTTTTTTTTAAACTTAAATTTTTTATTAACATTTATTCAGACAGACAGCACTTACAAAAAATAAATAATAAAAAATTAAGAGACTAGTATCACAATAAAAACAAAAAGAAAAAACAGTGCACATAAATATTTACATGGGTATCACATGGTTAGTTGTCTGGTTCCCCTACTGTTGTTTTCTAGGTATTTGATACAAAGGCTGATTGTGTATCTCCCTTAAACAGGCATAAACAGGTAATTCCTACTCAAAGACAATAAATGCTGACTAAGGTTTGTATGTGAGATCTGGGTCCAGAGACCCTCCTTGAGTTTCTTTCTTCCCTTCTCCTTTGTCCTTTCTTTTTTTTCTCTTGTTTATTAACTTTCACTTTGCCTTTTGTTTCACCCATTCACAAACCACATCATCCCTGAATATTTAATAACACACCGTTAAACAGACATAAATAATAAGGTATAAAAGCATTCAGCACTTGTAATATCCCAAAAACAAAATAGATAATATTAACTAAAGTACAGGTGTGTGACATGGGTTCATAGACCCTGCTTGAACATCTTTCCTCCTTTACCCTTCGCTCTCTTGTGTTGCATTTGGTTCTTCCTCTGTGATGTCGTTCTCGTTCCTTTTATAATTGTTGTGAAGGATCAGATTAAACCGAATATATATATTTATTTATATATATATATTTAATTGTATTTGTATATCGTTTGATATCCCCTGTATATTCCTTGTACAATATGCACTGAATATCCCTTTAGTCTACTAAACAGCCCATAATAGTTTCATTCTACCATTGGACGAGAACCTGGCGCCAGGTTGCCATACCCCTAGGTCCAAGTTCAATCGTGCCGCCCAACATGTCGTGGCAAGCCCCGGTTCCGCGCAGGAATATGTCGTGCGAAATACGAATGGTACTATTTGTTCATAGCGCATATATATATGGCGCAAGTAAAGTAGAACTTTCTTTAGTCCAGTTCTTTACCCTCCAACAGAGTGACAGACGCGAAGCCTCCCCACGACGCACGTGTGGTGTAGTAAGGCCTACTTGGCCTCAGAATAGGCATTGAGATATCGTGTAGATTAATAGTTGAATAGTCATAGTTTGGCACTATACCGTCGAGTTGGACGTATTCTATTAAGCTAATAATAGTCTATTTATGTATGGTGCATCGTTCGGTTAGAGTTCTAAAGTTATCAGTACCCCCATCGTTCCTGACGTTATCTGGACGCTTAACCAAGCTGGGCAGACCCCTAGTGGTGCTTGCATCCGAGGAGCTCCGGGCCAGGGCGACTGGACCTGTATATTGGATTACTCTACCCGGACGACGGCGAGCCTTCCACGGCTTGGATTATGCTTTGGGTGCTTTGATTATTCCATGGATAAAGGCCAACACTGCGGAGTGTTGGAACTACCCCCCGGAGAGGACTCCAGGTGAGACGGCGCTCTACACCAGTGAGGTCGCCTCACGTCTCTCCGTTGTGGACCGGCAGCTACCGTCCACCAGAGGGTCCAGCTGTATTCGTCTGCGGACCGAGGTTCTGTGGGCACCGTGTTCAAGACTTTGAATTCTCCCAAGAAACCGTCGGCCAGATGGGATACCGCCAGCGGCTTCTCTAACCCCCCCCTCCTACTGTCTTACAACCAGCGGGACACCCCCCCCCCCCTTAGTGTATCCAGCTATAATCATTTAAGTACCATCGCTATAGTTTCCTAAATATCCAGGTTGTATACTTACTCCCTGCGTAACCAGAGATTGGACATTCAATGTTGATTTACCTACGAATACTCATTTGCCATACAAGTGCATATTTCAAATCATAAGTGTAAACAAGTGAACGTTGTATATACCTTTTGCTATATTAAACCTTCGATTTGTACATTTGTGTGGATTCGTTTCATCAGGTGGGAAAGTGTTCATCATACTTATATCATGTACTGGATGGCCAGAAGTTAAAGTACAAGAGGTAGTGGTATTAAATACCATATCTAACAATACAGTCAGGGAATTGTACCCCTCAGTTACAATTGGTCCTTCGAGCCGGAGGGTAACTACTAGTGTAATATTAATATAGTGTTATTAATATTGAAATGGCCTATGATGAACACTCCACGAAACGATCCTCCTAACCTAGAACGCCCGCGGCGCAGACGACAGACACCTCAGTACTTAGAGGCTTACACTGTCAGTCAACTACCTAGCCTTCGACAAACGGTAAACGCGGTAAAAGTAGAAAGTAAAATTATGTCTGACCTTAACGACCAGGTTTCCCCGACCACAGAGGCCCTAGTAGGTCCTAATGTAACTGACCAAGCTCACGGTGGGGACCAGGAGGGAGCGGACATGCCTTTACCCCCCGCCACTACCCAAGAAGTAGTCCCCGACCAGCCCCGGGAGGAAGACGACCCTACAGAGAGAGAACTCTGCACGGAAGAAGAGGAGGAGAGCGCCGAGGAAATAGAGCTCCAGGACTCCCCAACGAGTACCCCCAGGAGCGGCTCACGCAGGAGCGGCTCACCTCCACAACCGCCTTCCCCCAGCGAAGCGGAGAGGATGCTACAACAGGCGTTCCTCGTCAGCCTGACAGCCTCTACCGAACGCGATCGACTCCAAGCGCAGACGCTTAGCGAGCGCGAACATTTTACCATTGAAAGAGACCGTCTCCAAGCACAGGCGCTTAGCGAGCGCGAACAACTCCAAGCGCAACAACGGAGCGAAGAAGAGCGCACACGCCTGGAGATGAGACGCCTTCAGACAGAAGAGAATATGGCAAGAGACCGGGCCGACGCCCAGCGCGCCGCTGCCGGTGCCCAAAGAGAAGCAGATCTCACCAAGCGCGAAGTCGAGCGCGACAAGTTACAAGCGCAGCTAATGGAGCAGCTGATCCGCAAGGCAACACCCTCCCCCTCCGCCAGGGGTTCAAGGAACTCGTCGAGACAACAGTCAAGGGCAGCGTCTCCTCAACGAGCAAGCGACCCTGAACTTGACCAACAGACCGAGTCTAGACCCCCCGCAGACCCCCTTCCCAGACCGGTCCAAGCGAGACCCAGCTACAAGGAAGGAGCGGCATACACTGCGGAGAAGCTAAATAAACGATTACAGGATCTGGAAGATCTGATAGAGGAAGAAGAGGGAGAGGAGGAGAACCAAGCCCGACGACAGCACAGTACTCCACCGGACCAGGAGGTCCCATACAGTCCAGGCTATACCCCCGCGGCGCTGC
Source organism: Notolepis coatsorum (assembly GCF_963971535.1). Taxonomy (NCBI): domain Eukaryota; kingdom Metazoa; phylum Chordata; class Actinopteri; order Aulopiformes; family Paralepididae; genus Notolepis; species Notolepis coatsorum. Next base: position 78,726,380 of record NC_140171.1, on the reverse strand, counting down.
GCTACAGACCCCCGACTCTATTCACGGGTGAGCACGACGCACGACCAGCCCCGAGGAATAGCACCTGGACCAGCGGGCCATGGTACCCTGTCAGTACCAGCCCACAGCGAGGCGCAAGAGGGGACTCGCCCAGGAGGTCTCTCCCCCAACGCTCGCCGATGTATCAGCCATCCACGGCGTCATACATTGCCACGCCGTCATTTCCAGACTTCGCCTATGAGAGTCGAGCACAGTACACGGAGCTCCGGATGTGCTTAGAGACAATGATGGTGGATGTCGCTGATGAACGCCACAAGTATGCAATATTACTGAAGCACCTGAAAGTACCGCGAGCGCACAATATAGCGCTAGCCTATGCCACCTCTTCGACACCATACACAGCGGCCCTAGCGGCGCTGGACCAGAGATATGGACGTATATGGGATTACGTAATCCAAGAGATAAGGCATATTGATCGCCTACCCCCAGCCACGGACAATCGCTCATTAGACGACCTGTCAATCAAAGTGCAGTCCCTGGTAGGGATGCTGGGAGCGCAACGGGAAAAGGGCATGCATGAGCTATACGCCAACTCTAACGTCGAGAGGATTTTGGAGAAGCTGCCACCCGCAAGACAGGAGCGCTTTAGGCGGCAGAGAGACTACCGGGATCCCAACGGCCCGAGCCATCCCTCCTTGATCTAGCCGACTTCCTGGCGAGAGAAGTCAGCAGCTTACGACTAGATACATTCGGGCGGAGCACGCCAAGCTCCAGAGAGGGACCCAGGAGAATAAATGATGGAAGAAGATCGGTGACTGTCATGCACCAATCAGAGTCAGTACCGAGCAGTAAGAGTCACAGCACCCCCTCGAGAAAAGAGAAGTGGAAGATAGCGTGTCCCTACTGTGAGAAAGAACACTGGCTGTCACAATGTGACCTATTCACAAAGATGAATGCAGAAGAAGTGAGTCAATGGATAAAGTCCAACAGGCGCTGTTATCGATGTGCGCGGCCCCACATGGCAGCCGAATGCCGCCTAAAGAAAAGGTGCAGCCGGTGCGATGGAGCCCATCTAGATATACTACACGAAAGTAACGGAAGACGGCCTCCACCTGCACCACGGAGCGGCACCAAGGCAAGTGTCATGTACATTGACCCCGCCAGCAGCAGCGGCGCCCAAGTGCTCTTAAAGGTAGTCCGTGTGACATTGAGCTACCAAGATAAAGTCATGGACACTTACGCCGTCCTTGACGACGGGTCAGAGAAGACCCTTCTGCTCGCGTCCGCTGCGGCCCAGCTGGGACTGCGGGGGAGCAAGAACGAAATGACGATTCGGACAATAAGAAGAGATCTAAAGACGATAAAGGGCGAGAATGTCTCCTTCACTATCGCAGCAAACGGGCAGCCAGAGCGACGGTACAAGATTACAAATGCTTTCACCAGCCAAGAAATAGGACTATCGCAGTACACCTACCCTGTCACCAAGTTGATGGATAAATATGTGCACCTGCGCCAATTACCTATCCCGCTCATAGACGGCGCTACCCCGACCCTGCTGATAGGCTCCGACCATGCAGAACTCATAGTCCCGATTGACCGGGTCCATACAGGACCCCGAGGCTGTCCTGCAGCAGTCGAGACCCGCCTAGGGTGGACCCTACAAGGCCCCCTCGCTAAATCTCTCAACCGAACAGCAGCCACTAGCTGCCTCCACTCCAGAACGACAGAAGAAGACACCACTCTCCTACAGCATGTCGAGAGGCTATGGACACTAGAGACAATGCCCTTTAAGAACGAAAAGAAAGATATTCGTTCTAAAGAAGACATTTACGCCATCAACCTACTCGAGCAGGGGACAAAGAGAGTCACAGTCGGCGGAGTGATGAGATACGCAACTCCACTCCTGAGGCGAGAGGGAATGCCCACCTTTCACGCAAAGAAAGACGCCACGGAGCGCTATCTATTGAACACGGAGCGGCGCCTAGCCAAAGACCCCGCTCAAGAGAGTGTGTACCGCGCTGAGATTGAGAAGCTAATCACAGCGGGACACGTAACAAAGATTGACATTAAAGAGGCCGATCAGACGACCGAATCATGGTACGTGCCGCATCACAAGGTCCATCACAACGGCAAGGATCGCATTGTGTTTAACTGCAGCTACCAGATCGGATCCCAAAATCTGAATAAAGAGCTCTTGCCCGGCCCCACACTCGGCCCCTCCCTACTAGGCGTGCTACTGCGCTTCCGCCAGGACAAGGTGGCTATCAGCGGGGATATCAAAGGGATGTTCTTGCAGGTGAGACTAGTAGAGGAGGACAAGCCTCTGCTGCGGTTCCTATGGAGAGAGAGGATCGGAGATGAGAACCCAGCCATCTACCAGTGGGAAGTACTCCCCTTCGGAACCACATGCAGCCCGTGCTGTGCTACATTTGCACTACAGAAACACGTCGCAGAGGACCCAACAGCAGATGAAGAGGTCCAACACAGTGTGAAGAACAGTTTCTACGTGGACAACTGTTTACAAAGCGTTTCGACTCAAGAAGAAGCCGAGGCTCTCCTAATCAAGTTACGCGCCTCCCTGATCAAAGGCGGCTTTGATCTCAGGCAGTGGGCCAGCAGTGACCCGCACGTATTGCGCAGCCTCTCCCCCGCGGACAAGGCTGCCAGCAGCGAGACCTGGATGGCGACAATCCCAGGAGAAGCCCAAGAAATGACACTAGGACTAGTCTGGCGCTTCAAAACAGACTCGCTCCACTATAGACACAAACCCTTGGCTCCAGAGCAGGGAAGGTCGACGGCGATACCGACCACCAGACGGAGTGTGTACAGAACACTCGCCAGACAATATGACCCGTTGGGATGTATTCTACCTTACACCACCAGGGCAAAGATGATTGTACGAGCACTATGGGACAAGGACCAGGGCTGGGACGACCCAATACCCGCACACCTTGCCTCAACATGGAGAGAGTGGGAGACGGAACTCCGCTCACTCCCAGGCGTCAATATACGCCGCAGCTACTTCCCATCAACAGTGAGGCCAGAGACATGCGAGATTGATCTACACGTCTTCAGCGACGCCTCCGAAGTAGCCTACGGATCGGTGGCCTACTTGCGTGCCCAAGAGAAGGGAGGAAAGATACACACTGCTTTCATCCTGGCCCGCTCAAGAATAGCCCCACGTAAGCAACAATCTATCCCACGTCTAGAGCTCTGCGCAGCCCTAGCAGGAGCGCATCTAGCCACGTTAATCCAACGTGAACTCACCATTCCGGTGCACAGAACAATCTTGTGGTCAGATTCCACGACAGTACTCACATGGATCAAGTCTGATTCATGCAGATGCAAAGTCTTCGTGGGAGTCAGAGTCACCGAGATTCAAGAGTTAACAGAAGCAGCGAGCTGGCGGTATGTGGACACCAAACACAACCCAGCTGACGTCATCACCCGGGGAATGTCTCTGGATGACCTAACCCGTCGCAACATCTACAGTGACGGACCAGAATTCCTCAAGCTCCCGGAAGGAGAGTGGCCTACGCCCACCCCGCGGGAAGCAAGTAACGAGGAGGCTGAGAACAAGAAACCTATGTTCTGTGGACTGAGCACAGTCGCCTCCACAGACCCCAACATAGATGACTGCATTACCCTAGAGAGTGCGCAGCAAAGAACATTCCTGCGGCACCACCCAGAGATTCAGTCCACCACTGACATGTCAGCAGCTGACTACGAAGAAGTAGAACTTCTTCTACTACAACGAGCCCAGAGAGACTCGTTCCCCGATGAGCTAGACTGTCTACAGGGAGGAAACCCCGTCCCATCAGACAGCAGATTGATTCACCTGGCACCAGAGAGTGACGCCCATAATCTCATCAGAGTGGGTGGTCGCCTGCGGAGAGCCCCCGATCTACCGGATGATACTAAGTACCCGATCGTCTTGAACAGCCGACACAAGGTCACGGAGATCGAGGGAGTATTGAACTCAAAGCCCCTCGGTTACGTCTCCAGTGATGTAGCAGATGTCGACCCAGTCACCCCCAACACACTCCTAATGGGGCGGCTGGACCCCGCGCTACCCCAGACAATGTACAGGCCTGAAGAAGCGAACGGCCGAAGAATGTGGAGGTACAATCAAGTACTAGCTGACAAGTTTTGGAGCAGCTTCCTACTCCACTACCTACCGTCTCTACAGACCCGCCAGAAGTGGGTAAAAGAGAGAGACAATTTGACAGAAGGAACAGTCGTCATGATTATTGACCAGTCACTACCCAGAGCTATGTGGCCGGCTGGCCGCGTAAGCAAAGTGATCACCGGTGCCGATGGCAAGGTCCGAGCAGCTGAAGTACTCGTCCAAGGGCGCACTTACACACGTCCCGTGGCGAGGCTCATAGAACTGCCCCGACTCCCAGATACTATCGATGATGACCATGACCCCATGACTTTGTGAGTTGACTGACCCTTACAGCGGACCTTGAGTGGTAGACAGTGCGGTTAATCTGTCTCTGCTTAGCTAATTAGGTGGGACTAATTAGGGGGCGGCTGTTGTGAAGGATCAGATTAAACCGAATATATATATTTATTTATATATATATATTTAATTGTATTTGTATATCGTTTGATATCCCCTGTATATTCCTTGTACAATATGCACTGAATATCCCTTTAGTCTACTAAACAGCCCATAATAGTTTCATTCTACCATTGGACGAGAACCTGGCGCCAGGTTGCCATACCCCTAGGTCCAAGTTCAATCGTGCCGCCCAACATGTCGTGGCAAGCCCCGGTTCCGCGCAGGAATATGTCGGGCGAAATACGAATGGTACTATTTGTTCATAGCGCATATATATATGGCGCAAGTAAAGTAGAACTTTCTTTAGTCCAGTTCTTTACCCTCCAACAGAGTGACAGACGCGAAGCCTCCCCACGACGCACGTGTGGTGTAGTAAGGCCTACTTGGCCTCAGAATAGGCATTGAGATATCGTGTAGATTAATAGTTGAATAGTCATAGTTTGGCACTATACCGTCGAGTTGGACGTATTCTATTAAGCTAATAATAGTCTATTTATGTATGGTGCATCGTTCGGTTAGAGTTCTAAAGTTATCAGTACCCCCATCGTTCCTGACGTTATCTGGACGCTTAACCAGGCTGGGCAGACCCCTAGTGGTGCTTGCATCCGAGGAGCTCCGGGCCAGGGCGACTGGACCTGTATATTGGATTACTCTACCCGGACGACGGCGAGCCTTCCACGGCTTGGATTATGCTTTGGGTGCTTTGATTATTCCATGGATAAAGGCCAACACTGCGGAGTGTTGGAACTACCCCCCGGAGAGGACTCCAGGTGAGACGCCGCTCTACACCAGTGAGGTCGCCTCACGTCTCTCCGTTGTGGACCGGCAGCTACCGTCCACCAGAGGGTCCAGCTGTATTCGTCTGCGGACCGAGGTTCTGTGGGCACCGTGTTCAAGACTTTGAATTCTCCCAAGAAACCGTCGGCCAGATGGGATACCGCCAGCGGCTTCTCTAACCCCCCCCTCCTACTGTCTTACAACCAGCGGGACACCCCCCCCCCTTAGTGTATCCAGCTATAATCATTTAAGTACCATCGCTATAGTTTCCTAAATATCCAGGTTGTATACTTACTCCCTGCGTAACCAGAGATTGGACATTCAATGTTGATTTACCTACGAATACTCATTTGCCATACAAGTGCATATTTCAAATCATAAGTGTAAACAAGTGAACGTTGTATATACCTTTTGCTATATTAAACCTTCGATTTGTACATTTGTGTGGATTCGTTTCATCAGGTGGGAAAGTGTTCATCATACTTATATCATGTACTGGATGGCCAGAAGTTAAAGTACAAGAGGTAGTGGTATTAAATACCATATCTAACAATACAGTCAGGGAATTGTACCCCTCAGTTACAATAATCCTCCCACTTTCCCCATCTTTCCCCAAATTTCTCTTCCTGTAACCTCAGCATGTGTGTTATCCTTTCCATATCCTGTATTTCTTCCACTATTCCTACCCATTTTGCTATTGTCGGTGGGTCTTCCTTATACCACAGTCTCGTTATTGCTTTTCTGGCCGCTATCAACATTATCTTTATTAAATATTTGTCCCCCCCTTGTATTCCCTCGTGTGTCAGGTCTCCTAAGTAAAGCACCAGTCCTGTTTGTGGTATCCCGTATCCTAATATTCTGATCATTGCTTCCCCTATCTCCTCCCAATACCCCTTCAGCTTCTGACATCCCCAGAATATGTGCGTGTGATTTGCCCCCTCCTTCCCACACATCCTCCAGCATGCTTTTTGTGTTGGTGCATATTTTCCCTTCAGCTCTGGGGTTATAAAGAATCTGATTATGTTTTTCCATCCAAATTCTTTCCATATTCTCGATCCTGTTGTTGAATGTTGTACCTCGCATATGTTCCCCCATTCCTTCCCTGTTATTTCTATCTCTAGCTCTCTCTCCCATTTCTCCCTTATGTAATCGGTCGTGTGTCCCTTGCTGGTCATTATAGCCCGGTATATTGCTGATATTACTCTTCCTTGCCCCCCTTCGTATGCCCATACTATCATCTTTATTATTCCATTCTGTTCCTCGTCTTTGGCCCCCTTATTTCTTTGTTGTAGTAGTCTCTAACCTGTAGATATCTGAAGTGGTCCCTGTTTTCTAGTCCAAATTTCTCCTTTAATTTTTGTAGTGTCTGCATTTCTCCCTTCTCTATCATTTTGCATATTGCTGTTGCCCCCCCCCCCCTCTCCCACCTTCTGAATCCATGGTCTAACCTCCCTGGTTTGAATCTCTTGTCATGTGCTACCCATCTCAGGACCCCTGACTGCTTCTCCAATTTGTGTGTTTTTACTACTCTGTTCCATATGGTCAAGGTGTATTTGGTGATTGGATCTAATAGTCCCTCTTTTTCTTTAAATAGTTCCCTATCCCCCACCAGAGCTTGTACCTTGTATCCCTCCCCTTCTTTTTCAATGTCTTTCCATCTTGCCTCATATCTGTCGTTACACCAGCACGTCACTGCTCTCAGTTGTGCTGCATAGTAATAATCTTGTAGGCTGGGTACTGCCATCCCTCCCTCTTCCTTTGGTAGTTGTAGTGTTTTATATCTGACCCGTGGTCTTCTCCCCGCCCATATGAACCTCGATATCAGTCTGTCCCACTCCCTGAATTGATTCTGTGGTATTTGTATCGGTAGTGACTGGAATAGGTACAGTAACTTTGATAGTATGTTCATTTTAATGACCTCTATTCTTGAATTGAAGTCCAAGGGCATTACTGTCCATCTCTCTAGGTCTCTCTTGATGTTCTGATTTATCTGTGTATAATTCGCCTCAAACAGTTTCTCCACCCCTCTCGTGATGTTCACCCCTAAGTATTTAATCTTGTCCATGTCCCATCTTATCCCGTACTGTTCTCTAATTTCCGTCGTTGGAGAGTAGTTCCATGCTAAGGTCTGTGTCTTTGTCACGTTTAGTTTGTATCCTGAGTAGTGACCATATTCCTTCAGTAGATCCATCAGTGCCGGGAAGCTCTTTTCTGGTTGCCTCATGTATACTATCACGTCGTCTGCAAATAAGCCTAGTTTATATTCCGTTCCCTTTATCCTTACTCCCTTGATGTCCTCGGTCTGCCTGATCAGTTGTGCCAGTGGTTCTATGAAAACGGCGAAGAGCGTCGGTGAGAGACAACATCCCTGTCTGGTAGCCCTCTCTAATCTGATTCTATCCGTCAAGCTGCCATTCACCTTAACCCTCGCTGTCGGCTCTTGATATAGCGCCTTGATCATCTTCATCGCCCTCCCGTTCAGTCCGAACCTCATCAATGTTTTATATAAAAATTTCCAGCTCTCACTGTCGAATGCTTTTTCTGCATCTAGGCTAATCAGTACCGCGCTACCCCCTTGTTTTTGTATCTCCTCTACTATGTGTAATGTCTTTCTCACGTTGTCCTGTGTCTGTCTCCCTTTAATAAATCCAGTTTGATCTTCATCTATAATGTCTGGCATAAACGTCTCAAATCTTTTTGATATTATCGATGTATACATCTTGTAATCTACGTTGAGTATGGACACAGGTCTGAAACTACTACATAATTCCCTATCCTTCCCTTCCTTCGGTATCGTGGTGATTATGGCTTCCTTCCACGAGGGGGGCATTTTCCCCTCTTCCATCGTGTGTCTGAACGCCGCCCCTAACATGGGTGCTAATTCAGTTCTAAATGTCTTGTAGAATTCCGATGGGAATCCGTCGCTCCCCGGAGACTTGTTGTTTTTAGCTCTACTAATTGCATCTTCCAGTTCTTGTTCCGTAATTATTTTATTTAACTCTTCATTCTGTTCTTTCCCTATCGATGGTAACTCTAGCTTCTCCAGATATGTTTCTATTTCCTCTTCTCCCGCTGCTTTTGGCTGTGTGTATAATTTCTCATAGTATTCTCTAAATGTCCTCTCTATTTCAGCTGGGTCCCTCAATATTTCATTAGTCTTTGTATCCCTTATTGTGTGTATCGTGTTCAACTTCTGTTGCGTTCTAATTCTCCTAGCCCCAGCAGTCTGGTCGCTTTTGGTCCCCCTTCATAGTACGTTTGTTTCATGAACCTCGCTTTCTTTTCTATTTCCGTCAATAATTCCCTATTTATCCTGGCCTTTACTTCTTTGATTTCTCCGAGCGTTTCCTGTTCTTTTGATATCTGGTGTCTCCCCTCTAGCTTCTTTAGCTTCCCTATCAGATTGTGATATGTCTCCGTTCTGGCCTTCTTCAGCATTGCTGTTTTTTCCATCAATTTCCCCCTTATCACTACCTTCAGTGTGTCCCATAGAATGTTCGGGTCTACCGCCCCGTTGTCATTTTCTTCCTTATATCTGGCTATCTCCTCCTTGATCTGACTCACCACCCCTTTGTTATTTAATATTCCTACATTTAGTCTCCAAATCGTGTTCCTCCGTCTCCCTTCTAGATCTACTGTCAGATATATGGCACTGTGATCCGATATGTCCGCCACTCCTATACTGCTCTCCCGTGCCCTGTAACTGTCCCCCGTCGTCATCAAAAAGTAGTCTATTCTCGCATACGTCACGTGTGGGTGTGAGTAATGTGTGTATTCCCTGTCCATGGCGTGCATCTCCCTCCAAACGTCTGTAATTCCCATTTCCGTCATCTGAATATTCATATATCTACTGATGGGCGCCCGTCCTTTTCTAGTACTCGTGGTGTCTAGGTCGTGATTCAGTACTACGTTAAAATCTCCCGTACATATCAATATCCCTTCTAGTTCCATCACTATCATGTCAAAAATGGTCTCATATAAATCCCTCTCACTCTCTGGGGGTGCATAAACATTTACTAACGTAACCATTTGGCCCTCCATTTTCCCCTTCACCAAAACAAACCTTCCCTCCTTGTCTCTTACTTCCTTGATCAATTCAAATTTGACTGTGTTTTTGATTAACGTGATTACTCCTCTCCTCGGGTTTTGTTCAAAGGAACTATAGTATGCATTTTCATATCCAAATCTCTTCAGTTTCTCATGACCCTGTGCTACCAAATGTGTCTCCTGCAGAAAAATCACTTCCATCTCACTTTTTTTACATTTCAACATCACTTTGCCCCTTTTTATCGCATTATTCATTCCATTAACGTTTAACGACATCATTTTTATACCTTTAACCCTTGTCATCTTTCTTCTTCTTTCGTCTGTCAGTCCCCCCCATGTCACACTCATTCCCCCCTCTGGTTGGAGCCTCCGCTCTCTTCACCGAATACATATAATGATTAACATAAATAAAAAACATAAACTTTACATAAAGTGCTCCCAAGGCGTTCGGGGGGTCCCTGTGTCCCCCCCTGTCCCCTGCTGGTGGGTGAGGGGTAATTGCCCTCCTAGCGAGGGGCCTCCTCCTGACGGCTTGGGGGTTTGAAACCCTTGCCCCCAATCGCTCGTCATATTTGTCCAGCTTTCTTACTGTTTTTTTTTTGCTTTCGAGCTCCTGGTCAAAAAGCGCTCTGTCCTTCCTTTTGATCAAAGACCCTCTTTTCTTGTTCCCTCTCAATGTGACTCATATGTTTCATTGTCCCTCCTTCCTCCCATATCCGTGTGCGGTGTCTCCCGTGTATCACTTATTATTTTCTTTTCCTCTCCTCTATTTTCTATGTGATGTCCATTTATCCCCTTAATCCCTCCCAACTGTGTTACTCCCAGCGTGTTTCTATGTATCTGTTTCAGTATGGTCTGTGTCTCGCCTATCAAACCTAGTTATATTTCCATTTATTTCCTCCGTCAGCTTGTGTATTATGTGTCCATGTATACGTTACGTTCATTTCTATATCCTGCCTCTACCTGGGAATGTGTGCTTATGCATATGTTATTTCAGTTTCTATACTTTGTCTCTATTTGAATAGTTTTTTCAATCTCTTGTGCGTGTACTCATCCGTTCGTCTCCTCCCGCCTCCTCATCCGTCTCCGTCCTCGCTCCGTCACGTTTCACCTCCGCCTTCTCCTCTCTCCTCCCTCCGGTTTCGGTCTTCCACTCTGATCCATCTGCGGGCTCCTTCCAATCTCTGTTGCAGGCTCCGCGTCTGTTCCTCCCGCCTCCTTCCTTCTCCGTCCTCCGCCATCCTCATCCCTCGCCGTCTCATCTCTCGCTCCGCTTCTCGTGCCGTCGCGTACATCGCCGCTCCTTCCCCCCAGTGAATCCTTAGCGAGGTCATGGGTGACTGGAATCTCATTCCGTTTTCTTTCAGGGTTTTCTTCAGTCCCGCGTAGGACCTGCGTGTTATCGCTACCGCTGTCGAGTAGTCGTGATCAAATGATAGTCTTTTCCCTTCGATTTCAATCTTCTTGGTCCATGCGGTTCTGAGTACCAATTCCTTAACCTCGAATCTCAGAAAGTTAATAATCACCGCCCTCGGAGGTCTGTCCGGTTGTGGTCTCGGAGCCAACGCCCTGTGGGCTCTCTGTATCTCCATTTTTTCCAGTCCCGTTTCCTTCATTTGTTCTTTGATAAGTTTTTCCACATATAGGGTCACCGATTCCCCTTCGACTCCTTCTTTCAGTCCCCATATTCTGATGTTATTTCTCCGTGACCTCCCCTCCATGTCCGACATCTTTGTCTCCATCTGTTCTTGTTTCTGAATCACACATGTTAATACCTCGTGTATCTCCGTGTTCCATTCCTCCGCGTGAGCCGTCCTAGTCTGTAACTCGGTCACGTTTCTGTTCTGTTCCGCCATCTTCTCCTCCACCATTTTGATTTCTGTATTCATTTCCCCTCTGAAGTCCTCCTGTTCCTTCCTCAATTCCTCCCGTAGCTTCCCAATATCATTCCTTATCGTGTCCGTGTTCAGTTTTATCGCTGCTGTTATGTTCTCCAGTATCCCGGCCTGCATGTTCACGGCCCATCCTGGCATTACCGTGTCTGCCTCAGCGGTACCTCCCCCTTCTTTCGTCTGGCTTTTCTCGGCTTCGCTCCGGGGATTCTGTTTCTTCGGATTCTCTCCTTCTCGTATGTTCTCCATTTCTATTTCCTTCACAATCGTTGTCTCTTCCTTACTTCTCGTGAGCATTTTCCTTTTTAATTACTTTTCGGGTCTTTTTTTATCCGTTTTTTCACTCATTTGACCAGGAGCTCTTTCGCACGTGTGTTACCCGTCTGCTCTCATACCGGAAGTCTAGAGGGGACCCTATTAACCATTTAATCGCCAATGACGTGTTAAGACGTCATTCCTCGCCATGCATAATCTGCCAATGACGTTTTACAGCGTCTTTGAGATCAATATTTCAAATTTCTGTCATGGTATTCATATTTCACCCACGGATCATTGACTGGTGCTGTAGGACTCCGCTCAACTCTCCAACGCTTCAACTCGATAAACAACATTATTTGGACGTATATAGTATTATACAACCCGGAAATGGTTCGCCTAGATCAACATCCCATAATAGCGATCTTTTTGCTCCAGTATCATCCCCCATCGCTACAAGGAAGCTGCGGTGAGTTTCAGCGTTTTTGATTATTATTATCCATACAAACTGCTATGATCAATATATCACCCATACTACATGATTCATTTAACGTCGGTCATTGCATTATAAACAACCCCCCCTCCCCCTCCGGTCACCAGCAGATGATGAGTCATGACGTTTAGGACCTTGTACAATTGACATTTTTAATCTGGCGTCAATCGCTATCAAACTGCATTTGATGATCTAATATATGCATAAATGGCTATAACTCACGTTCTATTAAATACTGCAGAAAACGATAAAAACATATTTATACTCTAGACCGTATTTTTGTATGAATGTGTGAATGAAAAAGTAAAACGTTCCTACACCCTGAACGATAGCTAATCGATGTTGAATGGGCCATAGTAATGTCAATTTAGCAATACAATTAAAAAAAGTTATAGCCCTGCAAAGTAGGTGAACATCTCCATAGACAAATAGAGCTGGCAGACTGGCTACAAGGATGGATATAAGCGTGGCAGAGAAAGGGTTAACTGTTGTTTGTATTGGAAATGGGGGTGTATTGTCATCACACACAAGCGACATGTTGATCTTTGGATATATTTAGATAAGGTACTTGGTGGTTAAATGTCACGTGTTCACCGTTTGATGTTCATATTGTCCCTCTATCATACGCTTACACACACGCTTTGTATTACTATACCTGAGAGGACCTTCTCTCGACTAGAATCCTAAATGATACATAATCTCAACCCTTACTCTACTCTTGAACTAAGTAAAATAAGCATTTAACCTCTAACCCCTCAAATTAACACTGAAACCCCAACATGTCCCGTCTTTCCCCTCAAAAGAAGTCTTCAATGCCTATGTCCAGAACTCAAAACCACTCTAGTATGTTAACACAAGTGCGGTCACAGAAACACACACATACACACTCTGCGTTAGTGAGACCCAACAAGACATCCCACAGAGAGGGTGGCTGACCTGGGGGGGGGGGGTTGATGATGTCATAGTGTCATGGAATCAGTACTGCAGTGCGCCCCTCCCCCCGCCACCTCCAACACATACACACACGCGTGCACAGCTCCCTCGCCTCGCTGGCCTTGTCCCTTTGTCTCTCTGGCCCAATGCAGCATCTGCCCACCTGGCAGACCGCCAAGGCCAGCCCCCCCCCACCTCTGTTCTGAATAGTGGGCTGCTGTGTCATGCATTTTACTGATTAGAAGCCCACACACTGGGATAAAAGCCTCTCTCTCTTCCTCTGGTCTATTATCTGGTTTCTTCTGTCTCTCTTCATCCTCCTCTCTTGTCTCTCTTGTCTTCTGTCTCTTTTAAAGGGGAATGCCAACCTATTTTAAGAATTCACAGTTCAGTCAATGTTTGCGAGCATTGCACCACTCTCTTACAGTTAGAAGTCAGAGAGGGTGCTGTATACATGATGAATTGGGCAATGATATGAATATGTTTGTGTGAGCTTTTACACCCACATGAGGTTTCAATTCTGGTTCAGTCACTTTTTGAGTGCAGCTAGCCCTTTGATTTCACAATCTGCTTTTTTTTTTTTGATCCACTTTTTCTCCCATTTTTTCCATATTTTTCTCCCATCCCAATTTCGTATCATCCAATTCAACCCTCCCCTGTCACGAACGCTGTTTCTTGCCTCCCACAAGCCGGCTGCAATGTGGACTAAGTCATACATAGCACAAGTCCCCTCCGGTACTTGAGGTAACAGCAGTCGCATCTTTTCACCAGCGCAGCTCGATCTCTCAGTGTCTAGGAGTAACGCGTGGGAGGCTCACGCTGCCCCAGACACTTCCTGATTCTACTGCGCAGGCGCACCAACCGACTTGTAGGAGTCGCTTGTTCACAACGTTCGATCCCCACCCTTCAGTTTTCCCTCCCCGTAATACGGCCAATGTGTATTACTGCGGGCGACCAGCCAAACTGAAAAACAATGTGGAGAGCTGGATTCGAACACGCGAATCCTAGCGTCTCCACACTGGTAGCGAGTGCCTTGTCCACTACACCACCTAGCCGCCTGATTTCACAATCTGCTTTATAGTGTCCCTTAATGTAATCAGACTAAAAGTAACGTGCCTTGTGTTCTGAAAGGTGGCATTTGTGTTTAGTGACAAGAAACAAGAAGGGGTGACATGCTCCCTAAACTATTTAGCACTCCATTTGCTTTCTCTCTTTGTCTCTCTCTCTATCTCTCTCTCTCTGCAACCGTGACTTTCTTAAACCAGAAATGCCTGTTTGTCTGCCGATAGCTGCAGCTCCATCTCTCATGTGCAAGGCCTCGCTTGCTCTCTAGCTCGCTTGCAACTACAAACTATCCAATGCCAGCCCGTGGCACAATAAGCATAAGCATAAACTGTAAACACAGCAAGAAGCATTGATTGATTGATTGATTGATTGATTGAACATTTTATTAACAGATTGCAGAATGGGTACAATACAGTACAGCTCAATACACACAGGGGATGCAGACCAGAGAAATACTTTCGTCTTGTTTACATCAGGGTCCCCCATTTTCAATTCATCATAACATATGACATACATGACATACAGATGGACAGTACTGTTACATCTAGACATTTATAACATAATGACATATGGCATAGACTGTATGAAATGCATAGACAATTGGATCATAAAAGTAATGCCTGCCCTGAAGTAGCACGACACCGATAAAATGTTCCATATCTTGTCAATCACTGTGGGAAGTTCAGCTGATGAGCGAACATGCTCTCAACTGTGGTGGTGGATGTTTGATTTAAAACATGGCCACTTAAATTGACCAAAAGGACAGTTGTTGGAAAGCTATAGAAATTGCTAACGATGGCGGCTGGGTGGCGCAGCGGTCTAAGTGCTCGTCACCAACGCGCGAGACACCGGTATCGAATCCGGCTGTCAGCGTTGCCTCTGGCTTGGGCCGGCCGTCATACTGACTCAATTGGCAGAGTCAGCGGGAGGGGAGTCGATGGGTGGTAATCTGGTCGTTGTAAACAGCAACTCCTACAGGTCGGTCAGGGCGCCTGCACAGCAAGGACAGGAGATGTCGAGGGTAGTGTGAGCCTCCCACACGTTACACCTCGCCAATGAGAGTCCGCGCTGGCAGGTGGAAAGATGTGGCTGGCTGACTCCGCATGTATCGGAGGGGACATGCGATAGATTCTTCAACCCTCCCTACGACCGACCAGTGGGGGGCACATGCAAGCAACGATCAAGACAGGGGAGGGAGGAATTGGCACGACGAAATTGGGATGGGAGAAAAACAGAAAAAGAAGGAGAAAAAGTGGATTAAAAAAAAAAAGTTATTGCTAACGATGTAAAACTAATTGTGGAATGGACGGGCTCGGAAAATAACAGTTTAGCTTGGAGGTACAGATATCAACAACACCATGGCACTGTGGCAGAAAGTTAATAGGGTAACATTAAAGGAACACGCCAATATTATGGGAAATGCACTTACCGTCTTCTCCAGAGTCAGACAAGAAGATGGATACCAATTTTCTTTCTGTGCAAATTAGAAAGCTATCCGGCTGCAAGCTAGCCTAGCTTAGTACAAACGAATGAAAGCAGATATGGACCAGCTAGTTTAGCTATTGGTAAAAAACACCTCTCCCAGAGTTTTAAAGGAACACGCCAACATTTTGGGAACTTAGAAGATAGATAGCTTTCTACTGAAAGCTATCTGGCTGCACGTTAGCCTAGCTTAGCACAATGAATGGAAGCGGACAGTGCCGGTTAGCCTAGGCATTGTCCAACTAACACCTCTCCCGAAGGCTAACAGGTCATGTCTGCTTCCATTCATTGTGCTAAGCTAGGCTAACATGCAGCCAGATAGCTTTCTACTGAAAGCACAGAGGGGAAACTGGTATCCATCTACTTGTCTCTCTCTGGAAAAGACGGTAAGAAAATTTCCCAAAATGTTGGTGTGTTCCTTTAAGCTGGGCTAGTGGTCCGTATCCACTTCCATTATTTTGAGCTAGGCTAGCTTGCAGCCGGATAGATTGCTACTGAACACACAGAAAGGAAATTGGTAAGTGCATTTTCCATAATTTTGGTGTGTTCCTTTTGATTTGATTTGATTTGAAGTCTTTATTTCGAACATGCAATGAATACAACAAACAATAACAAAAAAGAAAAAACAACTCAATCTGCATGTTCGAAAAGGAGTAGGAAGAAGTATACACTTATTTAATCCTACCCCTTTTCCACTACTCAAATGAGTGTACTATTTTAAACATAAAAAAGAAAAGAAAAAAAAAATATATATATATATATGCAAAACAAAAAACAAAAACTATATATGTATAAAATAAAATAAAATAGAAAACAAAATAAAAATGTAAACACCCGTGAATATCAAGTCCCTTCTTCATCCCTGTACCTTGTGAACATAATTTCCTTATACATCAGTTTGAATTGTCTCATGTTTGGACATTGCTTTAGCACCACATTTAGACTGTTCCACAGTTTCACTCCACATATTGAGATGCAGTGTTTTCTCATGGTAGTGCGTACGTTTAGCACCTTTAAATTGTGTTCTCCCCTCAGATTATAACCCCCCTCCCTATCAAAGAACAATTCTTGAATGTTTCTTGGAAGTGCATGACTTTTTGCTTTATACATTAATTGTGCCGTTTTAAATTCCACAAGATCATTTAACTTCAATGTCTTTGACTCCAGAAACAATATGTTAGTGTGATCACGATAACCTGCAATGTGAACTATCCTTATGGCCCTTTTTTGGAGTATAAAAAGTGGTTGTAGTGTAGACTTATAATTGTTTCCCCAGACTTCAGCACAGTAATTTAAATATGGTAAAACTTTCTTTTAATGTAAGTGTTGAGTAATGTGCTCTCATCTGCTCTCGTACAGTAACATCAACATTAGCTTTCCTACTTTGTTGCTATCCAGTGCTCCTAGTCTACCCTTCAGTCCAATGCAGCACATGTTGGGCTAATGCTTGGTAGAATTCTGTGTTTAGCTAGCATTAGCTGTAATGTTAACATCAGTGTTTTGTAGCCGGGGAACAAGCTGATCAGTAATAAAATGACTGAACAAAAATTAAGTCTGAATATAGAAATACAGTGTCAGCAAAGCAAAGATGAAGCTGCTTATCAATCAATCAGACCCCACCCTTTACAAAAGGTTTGATAAAACAAAGCATGCATGGAGCAAAGACGGTAGCTGTTTACAAAGATGTGCAAGAACATCTTTGACATTCATTTGAGGAATTCCTAGAAAGGGAAAAAGGGAGAGCTGGATGAGGAGAGACGGCAAACGGCCCTTTAAAACGTTGTTTACAGACATTCTGAAAGAACACATTTTGCCATCTAGTGTATTACATTTCTGGCATAGAGTTGCTATAACATAACTGTAAAACCTAACTGATTAGCTTAATCTATAGGAAATTGTGCTAACTTTCATCAATACAATTTACATTTGTACATTTACAACGGTCCCCTAACGGTATCTTTTTTCTGTCCTTTACTCTCCCTGTACAATTTATTTCAGTTGTAAAACTACAACATTCAACATTGTTATCACACCACACAAACTAAAACCCCTCCCTACCTCCCATCCTCAGTAAATACTATAAACTCCTCTGACCTCATCTGGTCTTTCCAAAGATGAGAGAGAGAAAGAGAGAGACACACACACACGCTAATGAAGTTAAATGTTTTTTTGTATTATCAACCATCCAGTACGTTTTCGTTTAGTGTAATGTTTGGCTTAGCGAGGATGCAGTGGAGTTTTCACTGCATGTAGAAACAGCGCGACTCGCAAGAGGAGTTGTCACAGGGCTGTTGAACACAGTGCTGAATAGCTAGATGTCATAGCTTATAAAATTGAAGGTCTGCGCTGGTCTATTGTCTATTATGAAATGACAATTGTGCGTCATGAAGGTCCGCATTGGTCTGTGTATGACAATTGCGCGTCATTGCAATTCGGTTTATTTTCTAACTGGGTGGGTCTCAATCTATCAGCTCTCAAGGTACCGAAATGTGGCACTGATTGATCTAACGTGAATCGGTGCTCGGTAGTACCGACGTAATTCGGTCGGTACCCTTAAAAGTACAGAGTTCAGTATCCAACCCTAGTTCTTGCACACCTGAATTTGCATACATAAACGCCCGCCAGCTCCTTATAAGGCCATGTCACCACAGCATCGTGTCCAAAAATATTCAACAGGTAGCACGAAAGCAATTTGTGACTGATCAAAATTAGATTAGATTAGATTCAAATGTATTGCCATTATACAGCACAAGTACAATACAACGAAAATAAGTGAGTTTCAGACAAAACAGGAGTTTATTTGATCAAGTAAATTTTAGGCAGAGTGGCCAATAACTGCTTTTCATTATAAGTCCAGCGACTTTGGGTCATTGAAAAGCGCTATACAAATAAATTTAATTATTATTATTATTATTATTATTATTATTATTATTATTATTATTATTATTATTATTATTATTATTATTATTATTATTATTATTATTATTATTATTATTATTATTATCATACATATATCATACATACAAGTATGTTCCCGATCAATATGCCGTTTAAAAAAGAAAAAAACTAATTTGCTTGTTTGGTTATTAGAAAAATATATGAAGTCTCTGAGAGCTTGAATCCTCCTAACATCAACCCATTAACCCCAGTCCTCGTTAAATGATTTCCCCAAGTAGCAGGCCTAATTATCATCTCTCCTCTCCTCTCCTTTTAATTCATCATTGCATAGAAGTGATGAACATAGAGGCAGTATTATTTGCTTTTGTTTGCTGGGTGTTGGAAGACAAAGACAGGTCTCCTGCTCTGAAAGGGTTTGGCAGCTCCTGCTCAGACGATTCACTCACACACTCTGAGATGCAGACGTTCCCGCTCTTTGATCAATAGTCCTCCGCTCCCTACCTGTGGCGTGTGTTTCAAAGCACATGTTGTGTTGTATGGCTTACCCTGGAAAGGCCTTTGAATGTACAACATTCAATATTAGCTATTCTTCTCCAAACACATCAAGCTGTCTCATGGCTTGTTTAGTGAATAGAATGGAAGATTTCATTCAGAAACATCCTCACTTTTATGTGTTTTTTAATCCATAGTACGATTCTGTTGCAAACAGTTACAACATTGAAATGACTTGAACTAAATAATTTCTTTCAAGTAATGATTATTTTTATTCTTTTCTCAAAGCAATGTGTCTGGACAAGCTGCTTTGAATGTTGAAATCTAGGACAAGCCACTGAGTGACTATACTAAAGCAGAAGACAGAATGGCACTCGAGAGATGATGCAACACCTGAGCTACGTCCACCTGCACACATGCCCCCAGTCAGGCATATTCAGGAGAATTTCAAATAGATTGAGTAGACTCATTATTGTAACATTGCATAGACCTTTCAGGCAACCTCGCTGGCATCCCCAAACCCAGCATTCCTCAGTTTCACATGTCTGTTGCCATCTTTGGTCCTTATCAACGGCTAATGGCGCTTTCACACCTGTGTTTATCCCCCTTGGTGTGGATCCTTTTGGGTTGCTGTGTGAACACGGTAATCAAACTTAGGTCCATACCAAACAACTGCACGCTGCTGCACCTGTTTGAGGTGGTCTTGGTCCGCATCCAAGTTAATCCTGGAGCGGTTTGTTTGATGTGAGAGAGGAATTGGACCAAAAGCAGGAAATTACTAGAAGAATCTCACATTTCATGAAGCTGATGACGGTGTCCCATATATCTTCTAATGCCCCATTTTTCATCATCACTTAACTTTTATTGAGTTCAAAATAGCCACAACAATATGGTGATACTAAACCAATTCCCAAACTTTTTTAACCAAGGCACCCCTGAAAATATAGTTTCTTTAATTATTAGGGCTGGGTATCGCCACTAATTTCCCAAAACGATTAGATTCCGATGCACAATGTCCCGGTTCGATTTCCGATTCATTGGTTCAAGGAACCCTCTAACATGTTGCATTGTTAAAAATATCAATGTTTACTTTAACTAATTCAGAGCCACGCCCATATGACCAAATTAGGTCTAGATTGCCACCGCTTTAATCAATGGGAGGACGGGGATATTTGCGAACGCTTAAACTATATCTTAAATTATGGCTATGGGTCTAATACACCCATCGCTTATCAATGACTTGCTTGCAGTCAACATGTACGAAACGGATAGTTTTGTCGGCGCGAACCTCACACACGCGCGCGCGCACGCTCCGATGGCGGATAAAGGAACATCTGATTACCCCAAGATTCGTAACATAAAGGCCTTACCTCACCTCTGATGTCATGCAAAACGATTAATCCAATTCCTGATCACCATTGCAAATATCGATCGCGTCCATTGATCCAACGTTATAGTCCAAAACACAATGATCCACGATGCTCCCATTGGGGGGACTCAATGCAATAGTATCCAGCTGCATGCCCGAGAAGTAAAACCTGGACCGGACTTATTTTTTTGATGCACAGTCCCAGCCAATCCAATCCAATGATGTGCAATACCATTCGGGAGACGATAGGCGGCGGTATTTGCCCTTTGCGAGCTCAGACCCATTCCCAATGATAACGTCAGGCTGGATGGATGAAAAATGTATGGATATCGCTAAAAAAGAAATAACGATTAAAACCCGACTATGCTCGTGATTGGCACTCAACGCATGGCGAGTTAACCCGACTATACTCGTGGTTGGCACTGAATGGGTTAAGAATTGACTCTCAAGCAGTTACATGAATGTACTTTTTATTGGAACATTGGCTTTTGCATATGTCACGTCTGGGTGATGTCTCAGTAAGTGTTTTCGTAGATTTGTTGTATTTCCACAATCATTATCTATGTCTGTCACTATAGCCAATGGAAATGCTAGACATGGTCACGTGGGCTGGGAGAACCAATGGAAAATGTCTATCCTGAGGCCAAACTTAATTGCCGACCCCTGGTCTACACCCTCCCCAGACCGACAGTGGGGCATTGCTCGCAACAACCAGGAAGGGAATTGGCATAACGACAAAATTGGGGGATGAAAAAAAAATATATATATATTATCATTTTTCATTTGTAAAAGAAATTTAACTCATTGGACGCCACGCAGTTGAGCATTGTTTGTACTTACCACGCCAAGCTCTAAGAGATAGGAATAAGTGACTGTGTTTGCAGGGCTATAACTATATTCTATATTATAACTATACTATAAAACTATATTAAATATCAGCTATGGATATAAAACTATTGCCCATTTGACATCGACTATATCGTTCAATATGTGAAAAATAAATATTTTTTTCATCCATACATTCCCGTCTTTTACCGTGGTGAATATGAGTATAGTTTTAGAGTGATCCTGTCTAATCCCAGAAAACGATGCTATGCAGCAATACGTGCATTTCACTAAAAGCGTTGCCGTTTCTCGCCTGGACACAGTACTATTTCGAAATCAAATCTATATTATCGGTATTATGTTTCATCATTAATGCATGAAAGGGTTTGGGGTCGTTTTTTGATGCTTTGATCGTCACCAATGGCATACGTTGTGGACTAACGTTACAGACACATGTTGTGATCGAGGTGAAGTCATGGTTGGATCACAGCAGGATTGATGTCATATAGCCCTTACCTTCACTAGGATGTACCCCAAAAAGAATATTCCAATTATCTGATCGCGAGTCCCAGTATTGGTGTCGATCGTGTCGCCAACATAATCCGCCACACATCATGCATCGGGAGCACTTGACGCTTCTCAATCCGATCGGGACAACCGCTCCACTTGCCCAACAAAGAAAAGTCAGACCGGAGACTTTTGATCGATGCACAGGCCAAGATATGTTTCAACGGTTGCTCGATACTGCCACCTTGGTGGATGTGGCCGGTATTGCACTTTGGCATTCTCAGGAAGATTCCCCATGTTAACCCAGAGTCCGTGTGCCGGTAATGAATGGAAATATCGAATAAAATAAATAACGATGAAAACCCGACTATACTCGGGTTTTCGGGGGTCCTGGCGCTCAACGCATGGCGAGATAACCCGACTATCATCGGGTTTGGCTGGCGTCCAAAGAGTTAAGATCGTCTTGGGATTTTATGAATCGATAATCATGCTTTGCGCATGAGTGAAATAAACTCACTACGACTAGATGTAAAATATACCCCTAGTTCAAGAGCAGGTTGATTGACAGCCAAGATATACACCTAGTGCAAGAGCAGGTTGATTGACCGTCAACTCAAGATATACCCCTAGTTCAAGAGCAGGTTGATTGACAGCCAATATATACCCCTAGTTCAAGAGCAGGTTGATTGACAGCCAATATATACCCCTAGTTCAAGAGCAGGTTAATTGACAGCCAATATATACCCCTAGTTCAAGAGCAGGTTGATTGACAGCCAATATATACCCCTAGTTCAAGAGCAGGTTAATTGACAGCCAAGATATACCCCTAGTTCAAGAGTAGGTTGATTGACAGCCAAGATATACCCCTAGTTCAAGAGCAGGTTGATTGACAGCCAAGATATACCCCTAGTTCAAGAGCAGGTTAATTGACAGCCAAGATATACCCCTAGTTCAAGAGTAGGTTGATTGACAGCCAAGATATACCCCTAGTTCAAGAGCAGGTTAATTGACAGCCAAGATATACCCCTAGTTCAAGAGCAGGTTGATTGACAGCCAATATATACCCCTAGTTCAAGAGCAGGTTGATTGACAGCCAATATATACCCCTAGTTCAAGAGCAGGTTAATTGACAGCCAATATATACCCCTAGTTCAAGAGCAGGTTGATTGACAGCCAATATATACCCCTAGTTCAAGAGCAGGTTAATTGACAGCCAAGATATACCCCTAGTTCAAGAGTAGGTTGATTGACAGCCAAGATATACCCCTAGTTCAAGAGCAGGTTGATTGACAGCCAAGATATACCCCTAGTTCAAGAGCAGGTTAATTGACAGCCAAGATATACCCCTAGTTAAGAGCAGGTTGATTGACAGCCAAGATATACCCCTAGTTCAAGAGCAGGTTAATTGACAGCCAAGATATACCCCTAGTTCAAGAGCAGGTTAATTGACAGCCAAGATATACCCCTAGTTCAAGAGCAGGTTAATTGACAGCCAAGATATACCCCTAGTTCAAGAGCAGGTTGATTGACAGCCAAGATATACCCATAGTTCAAGAGCAGGTTGATTGACAGCCAAGATATACCCCTGGTTCAAGAGCAGGTTAATTGACAGCCAAAGATATACCCCTAGTTCAAGAGCAGGTTAATTGACAGCCAAAGATATACCCCTAGTTCAAGAGCAGGTTGATTGACAGCCAAGATATACCCCTAGTTCAAGAGCAGGTTGCATTCAATGAATCAACTTTAGAAGCCTGTTTCATCATGTGGAAATTGATGTCTGTACTCATATTTGACTTATATATGTTTGCCTCCCGCCCGTCCTCCACCCACTTCAACCCTCCTCCAGGTGGTGCGTGTCTCCTCCGAGACTGGGGAGGGCATCCCGGAGCTCTGGGCCAGAATGGAGTTGTATCGGGAGGCCATGCTGGCGAGCGGAGAGCTGCAGGGCCGCCGCCAGGCTCAGCAGAAGGTGTGGATGTGGAGCCTGATCCAGGAGAACGTCCTGCGCCACTTCCAGAACCACCCCACTGTCCAGGAGGAGTTACCTCACCTGGAGGACAGGGTCACCAGAGGAGCCATCTCCCCAGGCCTAGCAGCTGACCTGCTCCTCAAAGCCTTCTCCTCCTCCTCATGTTCATCATCATAAGACATGGCTTGGTGAACCTCACAGTCCTCTTTGAGTTAATACATTTCTAACATGGGTGGCCCCTATGGGGATCAAGCCCCCTACCTCTGGTACTATTGGCGTCATGGTTGACATAGAAAGACATTTGTCTCCATAGTAATAGCACATGGGCTAATGGATAGCACTGCTGGAGGGACCTACTGATGACTGATCTTGTGAACATCCTCTTAATTGCCAAGCCTAAACTGTCACCACAAATTCTACCAGTGGTAGAATATCTGACATTTGATCTGTGGTCTGGAGATTAGGAGGCAGCACATTCAGTCTTGGATACTAAATCCTCAAATGACTCTAAATGACCCATTGGACCTGAGTGTTATCTGTGGTTATCTGAGGTCAGTTCTGTCATTGCCCATAGCTTCACTGTTTGTTGACATTTAGACTGAATGGCAAACTGGACATAATTTAATTTCATGAGGAGACAGTGTTACATTGTCATAATGTTAATGTCTGCAATATCAGAAGGAACTGTTCATTTTAAACTCTTCCTCCATAGTTTTCAGAACTGGATGTTGAGACTGTTACTACTGTGCTGCATTTTGAGGTACAGGTGTAGTAAGATGAAGCCATTAGGTTTGAGCGTTGTGATTGGCCTATCATCAAATTTGGAAAGAAATCTTCGTATTCTCATGATTTGTTTTGCAAATCAGTATGGGGCAATATCAGAGCTCATTGGCCATGGTTATCATTTAATGGTAATCACCTGCTAGTTGATTACAATGACCTGTTGTTTGCCAACCCAGATGTCTGATGGAATAGGCTACTACCCACGCAGAC
Organism: Notolepis coatsorum; assembly: GCF_963971535.1. NCBI lineage: Eukaryota > Metazoa > Chordata > Actinopteri > Aulopiformes > Paralepididae > Notolepis > Notolepis coatsorum. Next base: position 78,701,837 of record NC_140171.1, on the reverse strand, counting down.
CCTCGCCGCTGAGAGATTGCGCTGTGCAGGTGAAAAGATGCAACGGCTGCTTCCTCGTGTACCGGAGGGGACACGTGATGCAAGGCTTCGTCCACATTGCAGCCGGCCTGTGGGAGGCAAGGCCTAACAGCGTTCGAGACAGGGGAGGGTAGAATTGGACAATACGAAATTGGGATGGGAGAAAAATAGAAAAATGGGAAAAAAAGAAAAAAAGGGGATATGGTTGTTGATTTTGATTTGATTTGGTTTTTATGCTGTTGGGATTATGTTTCTGTCCATAACCCTCTACCCCCTATTTTGATCATATTGCCATACATTCTTGTACAAGGATGGTCAATGAATGGGATGTTCGATATTGGCTTTTTTACCTATACCGATATTGTCCAACTCTTAATTTCCGATACCAATATCAACCGATACCGATATATGCGGGGTTCCCCCCCCCCCCCCCCCAAAAAAACTGAATAATTTCAGGTAATTAACATTACATATCTCTTGTCGTGGAATTAACACAACATTATGCATACTTTTGACAATAAATAAAATCTGAATTTGTTCTTACTTGCTTGCCTGGGTAAATAAAGGTTAAATAAATGAAAAAATATTAGAAATTATTATTATATATATTTTTTTTGAATACCGATAATTTCAGATATCACATTTTAATGCCAATATCGGTAGGCCGATAATATCGGACATCCCTAGTCAATACTTAAGTTCTCAATAGATGTGCTTTTATTCAAAAAAAAATTATTCCCTCAAGATATTTATATGAATATCTTCCATATTTTAAATGTATAATACTCAAAAGGAAAAAACACACAAAAGAAGAAATTGGAAGGAAAAGAAAAAAAAGAGCCACCAAAAGTAAAAAGAAAAAACGTTTTCTGTGACCGACCACAAAAATACACAAAACATAAATTAATGTAACCTAACGTTACATCTTCAAAGGCCACATTCAGGAAGGTGTGATATCCAGCTTCTCTCTTATGTAATCCACAATAATGGTTATTGTTTCTGAGTGGAATAAATTATTCAACCAATCAATATATATTAGTATTTTTTTTGTTAGTTGATTTGTTGTGATTGTTGTGAAAATATGAGAATGATTATCATTGCTGCTAGCAGTAGTTTGCCATCTAATATTTGTGTTGAAGATACAGTTACATTTCTGGACTCTAGGGCCACAAACCTCTGAAATAGATGATCTGTAAATAGGTTTGCTGCTAGAGTTCCTTTAATTAATTACAGGCCACCCGCACCTCTGCGCTTCAGTAAATCTTCACACAATTACCCTCGTTTATGTAATATCTCCTGTTCTCCACTAGGGGTCTCCCAAACTCCACTCAATCCCATTGGTCCATTATCCTAATGACTGGTCCCTTAGTGCCAGGCAGCTTCCCACCCTCCCTTACAACAACACCCCCCCCCCTAACGCCCTCCCCAATCCATTCTCCATTCTGGGTGTGCAGTGTGCCAGGTCACAGAGAGGCTGGGGCATCAGCAGCCCCCCCCCTCCTCCTCCGATGACCCTGGGCGCTCCATAATCCTCAGCCTCTGTGCCAGTCCTTGCTGATTCTCAAGCCCCACTGATTCACACAAAGGGAATGACGTGGGGTACTGTGAATGTAAAATATCTTTATATGGCTGCTGCAATGCAGTCTCTAACCTTCAACCTGTAGTTCACGGCTGTGAAAACATCATCCGTTGCCCATTTTGTCTGAATTCAATACTAATTCCGGGGTTTTTCTTGATCTCACTCTGTGTCTGTCTGTGTTGTGAAGAGCAAAGAGAGGGGGAGCCTTGCCGCTGCGCTGGCTCCCTGGTCGCTGAGCCTAGCTGGTTCCCAGGTCGCTGAGCCTCGCTGGCTCCCAGGTCGCTGAGCCTCGCTGGCTCCCAGGTCGCTGAGCCTTGCTGCTGCACTGGCTCCCAGGTCGCTGAGCCTCGCTGGCTCCCAGGTCGCTGAGCCTCACTGGCTCCCAGGTCGCTGAGCCTCACTGGCTCCCAGGTCACTGAGCCTTGCTGGTTCCCAGGTCGCTGAGCCTCACTGCTGCACTGGTTCCCAGGTCGCTGAGCCTCACTGCTGCACTGGTTCCCAGGTCGCTGAGCCTCACTGCTGCACTGGTTCCCAGGTCGCTGAGCCTCACTGGCTCCCAGGTCGCTGAGCCTCACTGGCTCCCATGTTGCTGAGCCTCACTGCTGCACTGGCTCCCAGGTCGCTGAGCCTCGCTGCTGCACTGGTTCCCAGGTCGCTGAGCCTCACTGGCTCCCATGTCGCTGAGCCTCACTGCTGCACTGGCTCCCAGGTCGCTGAGCCTCGCTGCTGCACTGGTTCCCAGGTCGCTGAGCCTCACTGGCTCCCAGGTCGCTGAGCCTCACTGGCTCCCATGTCGCTGAGCCTCACTGCTGCACTGGCTCCCAGGTCGCTGAGCCTCGCTGCTGCACTGGTTCCCAGGTCGCTGAGCCTCGCTGCTGCACTGGTTCCCAGGTCGCTGAGCCTCGCTGCTGCACTGGCTCCCAGGTCGCTGAGCCTCGCTGCTGCACTGGCTCCCAGGTCGCTGAGCCTCGCTGCTGCACTGGCTCCCAGGTCGCTGAGCCTCGCTGCTGCACTGGCTCCCAGGTCGCTGCTTGTTTGCTCCCGTCTGTGTACAGGAGGGACAATGCCCCCTGAATGCAGATGGATTCATTAGGTCTGAGCAACACCCTCCTCCTCCATCATGCTGACACACACACACACACACACACACACACACACACACACACACACACGCAGGCAGACACTGTACGGTTCTGGCTTTGAGAAGGGGAACAGTCAGTCCTGCATCTCTGGACATTCTCCACACACACACACACACACACACACACACACACACACACACACACACATACATATACCGGTATATACACAGACACACACACACGCATATATATATACATACACACAGACACAGCCTCCAGTGTAAACTCACCATGCGGTTCCATTGGGGGGGAAGATTAAGTAAAATACTGCCGTATCATGTTCAGCCATTTTAGCCCCAAACACAGAGCCCCATGATCCACATGTGTTTAGCATTTGGCTGGATTTTTGGAATGTAAGCAGGCGGACAGAGACGGACTCTTTGAGGTTCAGAGGATTTCTCATGTTTTAATGGAGAGAATGTGTGTGTCTGTGGGGGGGGGGCTTCCATTGACAGCCTCTCTGTGTGCCAGCAGTCCCCTGGCCCACAGCTTTACTGGCAACACAAGAAAACAAATGCTGCTCCCATACTGTTGTAATTGCAGTCCAGAAGCCAGTCCCCCCTCCCTCCACCCCTCACTTACATTTTTTATATTCTTTTTACTTAAAAAAAGAAAATCACAGCCCGGAATAAGCACAGGAACGAGGGGCTGTTACAAATGTCAGTAAACAAAGCAAGTATCGTCGTGGCGACAGACGGTTGTGGGTTGTTTGTTGTCGGTTGTGTCCGTGTTGTATTGTGGCTGCTGTCCGCTCAGATCAGAGCACGAGGGAAGCCTGACACTGGAGTGAAATGTCACTCGGCCCTCCCACCATGCGGCTTTGGGAGCTTGTGTGTGTGTGTTTGTACAGTGTGACGACTGGTCATGGTTTGCTGATCCACAAAGCCTCCACCCGCCCCCCACTGTGTTTGCTCTATACTCCTCTCACACGCACACACACACACACAGAGTTTACACACACTCACCCTCCCACTTCCTTACACACACACAAACACACACTCCCCTCCTGCCTCCTCCACCACAACATCTTGTACATAACGATACAGACTTGATCTCTCCTTCTCTCTGTCACACACACCCTGCCCACTCCCTCTCTCTTTGTCACACACACACACACCCTGCCCACTCCCCCTCTCTCTGTCACACACACACCCTGCCCACTCCCTCTCTCTCTGTCACACACACACACACCCTGCCCACTCCCTCTCTCTCTGTCACACACACACACACACCCTGCCCACTCCCTCTCTCTCTGTCACACACACACACTCTGCCTACCCTACCCACTCCCTCTCTCTCTGTCACACACACACGCACACACACACACACACTCTGCCTACCCTGCCCACTCCCTCTCTCTGTCACACACACACACACCCTGCCCACTCCCTCTCTCTCTGTCACACACACACACACACACACTCTGCCTACCCTGCCCACTCCCTCTCTCTCTGTCACACACACACACACCCTGCCCACTCCCTCTCTCTCTGTCACACACACACACACACTCTGCCTACCCTGCCCACTCCCTCTCTCTCTGTCACACACACACACACACACACACACACACACACACACACACACACACACACACACACACACACTCTGCCTACCCTGCCCACTCCCTCTCTCTCTGTCACACACACACACCCTGCCCACTCCCTCTCTCTCTGTCACACACACACACACCCTGCCTACCCTGCCCACTCCCTCTCTCTCTCTGTCACACACACACACACACACACACACACACACACACACACACACACACACACTCTGCCTACCCTGCTCACTCCCTCTCTCTCTGTCACACACACACACACACACACTCTGCCTACCCTGCCCACTCCCTCTCTCTCTCTCTGTCTCACACACACACACACACACTCTGCCTACCCTACCCACTCTCTCTCTCTGTCACACACACCCTGCCTACCCTGCCCACTATCTCTATCTCACACACACACACACACACACACACACACACACACACACACACACACACACACACACACACTCTGCCTACCCTGCCCACTCTTTCTCTCTCTGCCACACACACACACCTGCCTACCATCTCTATCACACACACACACACACTCTGCCTACCCTGCCCACTCTTTCTCTCTCTATCACACACACACACTCTGCCCACTCTCTCTCTGACTCGGCTGGCTGCGCTGCCTCCCTCTCTGACGTCACAGAGAGGTGAATGAGAAGCATTTCCTCCAGGCTCAGTTTCAAAATCTGAGGAACCACACGCTAATGGGGGGGGGGGATGCTGTCCCTGTGTGTGTGTGTGTGTGTGTGTGTGTGTGTGTGTAACACCTGCAGCCTGTCCTCATTATACTGCACTGTTGAGTGACTGTCAGCCTGGTTTCTAAGGAGATCTCCATGTGTCTTTATTCTAACCACTGAGACGGATCCTAATGCTTATCTACCAGGCTACTGTTCTAACCCAAAGAACGGTGGGGGACATGGTTGGTATTCCAGGTGCGCATGTCTCGTTGCATGGGGTAATTCTATTTAACCTGGCAAAGTCGGCTAGACGGTACGGTCAGAACGCCCCAGGGAGGCCAGTGTGTGTGTGTTCCTTGGCTTTATTAGCTACCTGAGGAAGCTCATTTATACACATACACACACAGTTGTCTTCCCACTCCCCTTGTTTGCTGTGTGTAATTTGCTGCGCAGCCTGTGGGCCAGGTCCTCATGTGCAGAAAGGCGCGAACGGAGCCTTGGCGCCAGTAATTGGACTTTAGAAGTGATTGGGGAACTTGATTGACCCCCGGTAATGGATTTGAGTGAATAATTATTTGTAGTTATGGTTGGAAGATGATATCAGGGAGAGAGAGAGAGCCCAAACCCCTTCCAATGTGACTCACCCGGCCGCCAGAGCAGAATGCTGCCAGAATTCAATTAATGAAATCCAGCTGCTCGGACCCTCCCCCCACACACACACAAACGCAGTACCTGATCAAAAAGCACACAGGGGTCTGGTCAGAAACAGGGTTATTGTCCGCTGATCTTTTTCTACTTGGCATAACTGGTGGCCCGTGGTCCCGTCACAATAGTGATTATAAAATCCTCAGCGCTCCAGGTACAAGACATTACGGTTGATGGTGTTTCCATTATTCTTTAACTGCCCGCGGTGGCACTCAGCACAGCCCACGGCGGCCATGTTAATGAGACCTCTCAAGATGGCAGCCAGCGCCTCCTCAGGACACAAAACGCAATCACTCTTAATCTGCCGTTTTAATTGCCGGCCGTGGCTGAACTAAGTGAATTCAGCTGCACGGTGACTGCAGGCCTCTACCATGAGAACACTGTAATAACATCAGAACTGGCGAAGGGAGATTTCATATCGCAACAAGAGGGGCAGCGAGGCGGGTTGGTCTCCATATAAAAAGGATGAGGGGGTGGTGGTGGTGCTTATTCTGGTTTGTGTGTCTGTGTACTTAATGTTGCTGGGCAAGGAAGCCAAATCAGAAGGACACCGGAGAGAGTTACCATCCTGCCAACAGCCCTCTCCTCTCTCCACTCCTTCGCTCCTCTTTTCTCTCTCCTCTTTTCTCTCTCCTCTTTTCTCTCTCCTCTCTTCTCTCCTCTCCTCTCTCCACTTCATCTTTGGTCGTCTTCAGAGACTGTGTCCCAGATAAGTGGTATGCAGGGTGAAGCACAGCCACCTTCCTCCTCTCTCACTCCCTCTATCTCTATCTCCTCTTTCTCTCTCCCTGTCCCTTGATCAAGCCACTTGCTCCGACCTCATTATCTTTAGCATTAAGGGATGAATTCTGGAGCACACATAAGCGTAGATATTCCCTCTTTGTTCCTCATTATCTTTAGCTCTTCTCTCCCTCTCACTAAAGTATGTCTCTCTTTTCCTCCTTACCTCTCTTTCTCTCCTGCCTCCGCTTTCCCTCCCACGCTTCATGTCATACGCCTACAACTCCTCCTCTCCCCTTCTAACTCTCTTCTGCTCCCTCCTCGCTCTCTCTGCAAAATCCCCCTACATAACCCCCCCCCCCTCTCTCTCCACCCCTCCCCTCTCTCTCTCTCATGGCCTTGCGTTGCCCTCTTGCCAGTCTCCATTATCTCTAGCTGGCCAGTGGCCTGGTCAGGTCGATGCTCCAGGGTTCCAGACAGGCCATGTTATGACAGCCAACATTGGGCTATACACTCTCTGGCCACATGTGGGGGTCAGCCTGTCATACCTGTCCATGGCTTCTCTCTCTCTCTCTCTCTCCCTCTCCCTCACTTGCTTGTGGGTACACACACACAGACAAATGCATTGTCCACACACACATAGATATACACATGTGAGCACACACGTACACTCATGCATTTATACTCGCACACATACGCATGCACACGGTCTATGCATACAGATGCACACACGCGCATGCTGATACATGTACATACTGTATATCCACACGCACACAGTGCGCTGCTGTGTAGGGATAACTGCCAGACAGCCACAACGCCACACTCAGCAAAACAGAGCCATACGTTGCGGTGGGGGTAAAAAAAACAAAAACACAGTAATAATAATAATAATAATAATCTTTATTTATATAGCACCTTTCATACACGGAAACAGTAGACCTTCCCATTCTATTCCAACGCACTTAGCAGACCAGTGTCTTTTTAAAGGTCCTGTGTGATGGTAGAATTAAAGGGCTGCATTTAGAACCCTGGCAGTCTGGAAGAGAGCTGTAGTTGTTCCTATCTGGCACAGAGGAGGAGGATTTAACTGAGATATACTAGTGGCTGTTAACTACCGCTGGACTCCTCTCTCTCTCTCAGCCAGCCTGGTGGCCTCCCAGCTTTAATGACCACTCACAGCTGTTACCCTGAGGGGCCCGCGGGGCCGGGTCAGCCAACATCGGCACCTCCCAAGTCCACCTGGTCAAAACAACAGGAACAAAAGGTTCTGCCATTGTGTTCGGCCTGTGAGGGAACGGCAAGTTCAAGTGACATCCATAGCTATTGTTGTACATGAGCAACATGATCATGCAGGTTCAGTGGCACAGGCAGCACACCTACAGGCACCCTGCTCCCTAAAAGTATGATCCCCCCCTGGTTATGATGTCACATTTCTATCCAGCTGCCCTCCATCATGTATGGAATGACTGTGTTTGTGTAAGGCTTCAGAGGCAGTAATGAGAGCAGTCGTTCTCTACCCGGGCCGAACAAGCTCTGCCACCCAGGACAAGATGGCAGCGCCCCGGTAGTTGATCAGTAGTGGTTGTTACCCTGGCATGTTCCTGGCTCCCCGTCTGATCCGGGGCAGTGCCCCACAATACCAGGGCCTGTGAGGGGCAATGGAGCCCGCCCTGGGTTTGTCACGCTACATTGACATTTCAGTGAGCCGTGCCAGGGTGGCACATCTCGTCCTCGCTGGACAAGCGGCCTGGGAACGGACGTGTCAACTCGGGCAGATGGGCAGGCTTCACTGCCAGCCGCAATGGACCATACCGGACCACTGGCCCAGCAACTGTCAACCAGGCAGCCAGACACAGTGCTTTCTGGCACACAGGCAAGGGACAGGTGTCTCCCTCTAGCAGCTAGCTGTGGAAATGTGTCTGTGTGTGAGAGAGGGAGTATGTGTCTGTACATGTGTTTGTTTGTGTGTGTGTGTGTCTGTATGTATGCATGTGTGTGAGAGCAAACAGTTTTTTTTTTTTTTAAACTTTATTTTTTAGCGTTTATCGCTTTCCTGGTCAAGCATGACCGACAGTTGTAGGGTGAAACGGGAGAGAGCAGGGGGAGACATTCGGCAAATGACGGCGAGTCCGGGAATCGAACTCGGAGTCAACCAGATCCGTGACGCAGCACGGAGTTCCGCGATGCAGCGCGGTAACATGGTGTGCTACTGGAGCACCCCGAGAGCAAACAGTTCTTAACTATTTATTGTAGTCAGTCTGTCAAACTAAACCTGTTTTGTGGGTATCTTCATAATCAGAATAGAACAAATATCAATTGCAATCCTGTGGGATGCTTATTGGTGAGCAACATAACTTGCCTGGAATAACAATTCTATTGAATACTAATATACACCCTACACATCTGGAATAATATGATCTATTGAATAATAATACACCTTACGAATCTGTAATAACAGGGTATATTGAATAATAATACAAATCTTACAAATCTGGCGCTTCTGTCGGTGTTTTGTGTGTGTGTCTGTGTGCCTCTGCACATATGTGTATGGTTTCATTGTCCGTGTGTGAGCATGAGCACACACGCGTGCCTTGTGCGAGAAAACTCTATGTTTTACCGCATGGCTCCACTGTAAGGGGAAGGACATTAATCTTGGCTAAATCAAATAAATCAAGTGTGGTTTAGAAAGGAGCTGTCAGTGTGGCTGTTGTGATAGCCTCTCCCTGGCTACTCCAGGGGTGGCTCTATTGAAAGCGGTGCCATGGAATGCACATTCACTGCCATCCAAACATGCTACGGCCCTGAGAACCGGCTGTGTGGTCTTCGGTTCTGCCCATATGATGGCCGCTCCAGCCACCTAATACCCCTTTATTTGAGTTGTCTCTCGGGACGAACACAGCTGAGAGCAATGAGCGTACGGTTTGGATTTTGCAGTCGTTTGCGACTCTTTGTCAGACCGACAGCCCAGCCATAGCAAATAAGCCTCCATGTGTGATTTGTGCTACAAAAAGCAAAGCCAATTTAGAGTCTGTGTCAATCTGCCTGATTATTTTCCTATGTCAAACGTGACCACCGGGGAGGCGACCACTCTGAAGTGAAATCAAAGATAATGAGCTCGATAGTCAAATCACATCATGTCCTTCACTTCAAAATCTAACGTCAGATCAGATCCTGGACTTGGAGGATCGTCACCACACTAGTGCTGGACTCACGTAGGCTGCAGGGCTATAGACACCACACTAGTGCTGGACTCACGTAGGCTGCAGGGCTATAGACACCACACCAGATGCTGCACTCACGTAGGCTGCAGGGCTATAGAAGTCACCACACTAGTGCTGGACTCACGTAGGCTGCAGGGCTATAGTCACCACACTAGTGCTGGACTCACGTAGGCTGCAGGGCTATAGACACCACACTAGTGCTGGACTCACGTAGGCTGCAGGGCTATAGACACCACACTAGTGCTGGACTCACGTAGGCTGCAGGGCTATAGAAGTCACCACACTAGTGCTGGACTCACGTAGGCTGCAGGGCTATAGACACCACACTAGTGCTGGACTCACGTAGGCTGCAGGGCTATAGACACCACACTAGTGCTGGACTCACGTAGGCTGCAGGGCTATAGAAGTCACCACACTAGTGCTGGACTCACGTAGGCTGCAGGGCTATAGAAGTCACCACACTAGTGCTGGACTCACGTAGGCTGCAGGGCTATAGACACCACACCAGATGCTGCACTCACGTAGGCTGCAGGGCTATAGAAGTCACCACACTAGTGCTGGACTCACGTAGGCTGCAGGGCTATAGACACCACACTAGTGCTGGACTCACGTAGGCTGCAGGGCTATAGTCACCACACTAGTGCTGGACTCACGTAGGCTGCAGGGCTATAGACACTACACTAGTGCTGGACTCACGTAGGCTGCAGGGCTATAGAAGTCACCACACTAGTGCTGGACTCACGTAGGCTGCAGGGCTATAGAAGTCACCACACTAGTGCTGGACTCACGTAGGCTGCAGGGCTATAGAAACGGCTTAATCTAGAGCATGTTTCCCCTGAGAATGTACATTTCACAATTGTAAACACATGCATGTACATTTTAAATGCTGTGTTCGATTAAAAAAGTATTACTTTTGATGTTATTCGTACATTTTATTTCTTCATATTTTTCAGTGCCGGTGGGGGGGGGGGGGTTATACATCCATAAATCCAAAGTCAAATCGGATCGTAGTCCTTGTCTCATCACTAGTGACTACAAAATAGTCATGTAAAAAAAAAAAAAAAAAAAAAAAAAAGCCAGTAACAGTTGCCCAGGAAAGGAGCACTACACTGATAAGACACCAAACCTAATCTTTAGCGTCGCCCTTCTGAATCGCTGCAGGAGCGGCACATCCTTCTATTTCCATTTTAGAGAATGCTAAACCCCTTTCAAAGAATCCATATTTGTGGACACGGGATGAGGCTGCCAGAGAGATAATGGGGACGAGACAGAGCAACGTGTGAAAAGGCTCCACTGCCCTTAGCTGCTCTATCCACCGGTGGTGGTTAAATGGCTATCTGGGCACCTTGGCAACCATTGTTGTGCTTCTTCTGAGTCTGTTGTGAACTGGGTGAACTCACGAAACATTGGCCAGTTAGGCTTTTTTGTTTGTGTGTGTATGGCAGTAAACAAACAGTGTGATATTAAAGGACACTGAAATATACATTTGGCTTTGTGTCACTGACGTTTCTGTGACAAATTGAATAATATTTTCACACATAATATGACATTCTTGCTGTAGAAAATTACATCTTGTATAATTTTATATGTTATACCCTGAGCTCCAGCAGATGGTGCCACATTGTGTGTGTGTGTGTGTGTGTGTGTGTGTGTGTGTGTGTGTGTGTGTGTGTGTGTGCGTGTGTGTGTGTGTGTGTGTGTGTGTGTGTGTGTGTGTGTGTGTGTGTGTGTGTGTGTGTGTGTGTGTGTGTGTGTGTGTGTGTGTGTGAATGAATGTGTGTACACATATTTAAAGAACCAGTACAATGATGTTAATTCAGTCAGTGTGGTTTTCTCAGCTTCAGATGTATCATGTGATCTATTAGAAGTCTGTTTTATGTCACCCTCTTTGAGTACAGCCAGCTCTCAGTATGTTGAGGGGGGCCTAGCGCTCTGTTCATTGAAAGGAGATATCAAGTTAGCATCATACCGTTTTTCACAATTGCTAAAACACAAAACACAATACTCTAAACCAAAATCACCAGTTCTCTAAACACATTTAATAAAACTAGCCCCCATTTGCCAAAACCATAAACACATTTCACCTGTAGACACAATTCACAAAACTCAATCCCCTTTTCTCATAACTCTAAACACATTGTGTGCCTTGCTAAAACACATGTTGCAAAAAAACTCTGATCAAATGTGCACATTGAAGCTCATGTGATGCAAAATGATAGCCACAGTCAGCAAAGGTTTAACACAATGAACACACCGGTGTCATTGATTAAACACAACGACTCAACGTCTAAGACACTTGTTGCAAACGATGTGACCACACCTATAATAGGCCAGTGCACAGTTTGCTGAAGGTTCCAAATAATTTGTATTTTCTTCTCTGGGTGTGTGTGGGGCAAGAAGGATGTGTACAAGATGCATTATAGTAGGCCTATATCGTACATGTATAGGTAATGTTTCCAAATGCAGTATCTATACTCCAAGGATAGTAATTACTGTAAAAAAAAACATCACATTGTGTTTTGCATTTTTACATGTATTGTTGTGTGTAATGGATCCTCCGTAGTGTTTACACGTGTTTGCATTGAGTTGTGATAACTGTATTTTCTTAATTTTTAAAAAATCTATAAATGCCCAATACATATATTTTGAGAACAGATAAGAAGGTTTCTAAAAATGTGTCCTGGCAGTTGTGAAACGAAAAAAATAACATTATTTAGTACTGTTTAAATTTGTGCAGGCCTTGAGCGGGATTTCTGGTGTCAAAGTTTGCTTTTGAGCATATGGGCAACTGTTTTGGTGTGATAGTTTGGTTTTGAAAAAAGAATGTGAGGTTTTGTGTATGTACTATAGCTTGAGAAAAGTGTTTTGTGTTTAGAGTTTTGTGAAAAGGGAGGGCAGTTTTGTGAAAATGTGTTTTAGCAATTGTGAAAAACTGTAATACATGAAGCTTTCAAAAGTAAACAAATTCATGGAACCAATGTGATCGGTTGCTATGGGAGATTAACATTGGCTAACCTGTGCTAGAAGATGATACATAAATTGTCACAGTAGGCCTAGTGTTTTTATTTTTTATTTTCTTTTATACTTACATTTTTATTTTCAGTTTTTTGATTTACAAACAAAACATCCACATACAACAATACAATTGGCGGTCAAAATTATAAACGACAGTACAATACAATTCGATAGATAAGAACTAAAAGATATAGCTGATAGTAGAAAAAATAATATCAAAATCGAATGACGAGTTGACCTAAAATAAATTCACTAAAGGGGAAAAGGAAAAAACAAAACAAAACAAAAACAAAGAAAAGAAAAGAGATAAACAATAAAAAAAAAAAAAAAATGACATGGGTTCTTTGGTACCTTCATAGTTTATTTTCGTTTCGATTTTTCTTCTTGTCTCCTTTTCACTCTCCTGTGATGTCGTTTCTTTTTTTCCTATACTCTTCCCACATCTCCCATTTTGACTCAAACTTCTCGTCTTGTAGCCTCAGCCTATGTGTGATTCTCTCCATTTCCTGTATCCCACCCACTATCTCTGTCCATTGTTCCCTCGTCTGTGCTTCTACTCTATACCACATTTTCATCAGTGCTTTCTTGGCTGCTACTAGTAATATCTTAATCAAGTATATGTCTTTCCCCTGAATTCCTTCCTGTGTTAAGTTCCCTAAATACAATACTTGTCCTGTCTGGGGTATTTCATATTTCAATGTTAACAAGAGGTTGTGATATGTGTCGATGTCAGCAGTGAGGCGTGACTTTCTATACTTCCTTTCAGCTGCTCTCAGGACCTGTCTTTGTTCTCTCACTGGATCTGTCAGCCATGGACTGGGTGGGGAACGGCGGGCAGGTTTCTCAACGAGGGGACAGAGCTTGTTGAAGGAGGTTGCAAGGGCTGAAAGGAGGGTGGAGGTTGCCATCTCTGTGGAGAGAGCAGAGAAGGTGTCACTCAAAGGTAGAGCGGATAGTATGTCAGAGGAGAGGGTGGAGGGGGATAGGGAGGGCAGGTTGCGTCTGAGTGAGACTGTTTGAGTTGGGGTGAAGACCTTTCGGTTAAGCATGAGAGTTAGTGAGAAGGATATGAAGGAATGGTCAGATACATGTAGGGGAGTTACCGTGGTGTTAATGATGCTGGAGTTACGGGAAAATATGAGATCCAAGGAGTTGCCTGCTTTGTGGGTGGGAGGCATGGCAGTGGGAGTCAGGTCAAACGATTGTAGGAGGGAGACTACTATGACTGACTGAGATGAGTCAGGCAGGTTGAAGTCGCCCAATAGAAGGAGAGGGGTACCATCTTCCGGTAAGGAGCTAAGAAGCATGTCCAGCTCATCTGTGAAGTGATCGAGTGTACCTGGAGGGCGGTAGAGTGTAACAATGGTGAGATTGAAAGGATTAGAGACAGATACTGCATGATATTCGAGAGAGGAGAGTGACAGTTCTGGGAGTGGTGTTACGTTTGTAGCCCATGAAGGAGATGTCATGAGGCCAGTGCCTCCACCCCGTCTGGAAGGTCGAGGTGTGTGAGTGAAGTTATAGTTTGTAGATAATGCTGCAGGTGTTGATGAGTTATTGGGGGTTATCCAGGTCTCAGTTAGAGCCAGGAGCTGCAGATTTAGACTATGGGCGTAGGCAGTAATGAAGTCAGCTTTCTTGACTGCTGATTGACAATTCCATAAGCCTCCCCGTACTGTGACAGGTGTATTAGTGGCTGTAGGAGGGTAGGAGAGATTAGCCGGGTTGCTAGCAAACTGCCGTGGGTGGGTTAAATCTGTTCTAGAGGAGCAGATTGTGGATATAGGTATGAGACACATTGTCTTGTCAAGAGTGGCAGGGAGGAAGTAGAGAAATAGCAGAGTGGGAGGGAAAGGGAGATTTTTCAGAGTGGAGTGTAAGATGGGACTAGGGTGTACTTAGCACTAGGTGGATCGGTGGGTCCCTCGGCGGATAACTCCAGGAAAACTCCTCCTCTTTGTCCCTCTTCGTTTCTCGACGCTTCGCTGACGCTACACCAGCAAGCCTTTAAATCTCTATCACTAATTAGTGCTGTCTTAACACCTGGCCCTTAATGGGGGCACTTAACTAAACAAAATGGCCGTTTTAAACACGCCCCTTTAATCAAGTCAGCTGGTTCCTCACTTTTAAGATTCACTAATAAACTTAAAATGGCTTACCCTAGTTTTCAGTATAAAGCAATGTTTCTCAGTGAGTGTGTCCTGTCCTTCCTTAACAGAGCTCAGTACAGAGAGCCCGGTGTAGGGAAGTCCCGGATGGCGTCCAAGTACTTCGGGAGTGGTTCGATGGTAGATTCCGACACCCTGAAGCCAGCGAAATCGACGCACTTCTCTGCGAACTGAAGCTTGTCCGGGTTCAACACGATACCCGACCGGCCGACACGCGTCAGGAAGTCGATGGTCCTCCACCAGTGTTGCTCCAGGTCGGTGTCATAGTGGATGGTGTCATCCACACAACGTTCCTTGCGCTCATAGTCCGAGAGGACGGCGTCAAACCGACAGTTGTAGCCATCCCCTGATGACAGGAAACCTTGTGGTGCCCTGGTGTAGCGCCAATGGCCGAAGGGTGTGATGAAGGTGGTGAGGTGGCGATCCGATTCACGCAGTGGGACACTGTGGTAGCCGTTCCAGGCGTCCGTGGCGGTCTTCCAGGTGCCCTTCGGGACGCGGCGTGCGAGGTGGAACGGGGACTCAGTGGCGAAGGTCTCATGCTGGCAGAACTTATTGAGGGGGGATAGGTCCACGGTCCTGCGGGGGGAACCGTCGTGCTTCCGAGTGACTACCATACGATGGCACCACGTAACTGGCTCGCCGTATGGCACACGTTCGATGACCCCAAGGGCTTCGTCCCGCAGGAGGTCATCGTGGACCCTCCGCTGCCAGTGTAGAGGCACGTTAGCCGTGGTGTGGCATGCCTTGGGAGCAGCTGCGGGGTCCACGTGCATCTCGATAGGCGGCCTTTCCATGCATGGCAATGCTCGATGAGGCCAAGTGTTGAACGTCGACGAGGCATATCTCCCGAGTAGCCACCCTTTCATCCGGTTGTTGTTCTCTGGCGTACAAGGGAATGGCAGTGCTGCAGGGCGTGGCGGGGGGACCGTGCGCTGAGGACATCAGCACTGGGCGTCCTGGGGGTCACCCGGCCCTATGCAGCCGCCGTTGGTTGACCTCGTAGCGTTGACGGACAAGGGCTGGTCTGACGTGTCAGCCGTGTCAGGGCTATTCCCCCCTGCAAGAGGCCGAGGTTGAGCAACGACTCATAGGAGAGGTACATGGCCCGGACTGAGCTGCTCACGTATACCATGGAACGGCAGGATGTAACGCGGCCCCCGCTGCAGGTCGCCGAGAGCCTAGCGAAGAACGCTCCCTCGATGGCTATAGGGGAGCGGTTAGCGGCCGACAGGCTGAGGCTGACGGGTCGCAGGTCGTCCCTCGCGAAACCGCAGGCCAGGAACTCCTCCAGAGACCAAAGGTCCGACAGCAGATATCCCAGCCCCGTCTGCCGAGCCCCGGTTGCCGGCGCCATCCCTCAGTCCGACTGGCATGTCCACCGAGATGGTGATCAATGCCCGGGGGTGGTCCCTCAGCCTGGCTCGTTTCCATTCACCCTTGGAGAAGATGTGGTGCTTGAGCCTGACAGGTGCAGGCCTGTTGACGCAGCCGTGTGGCGTAGGGGCGCGGCGTCTGCGATGGCTCCCGCGATGTCGGCCAGGGCGGGCTCCAGCTTGCACCGATGAGACCTGGGATATCAGCTCTTGACTCCACGGCGGCCTGTTGACCGTCGGACGGCGGCTGTTGACGCCCCTGTCATCGGCGAGCCCTGTAGCAGCCGATGCACACCTGGTGGAGCTTAGGATTCCACCCGCGAGGCCCCTCTGTGAAGACATTAAAGACGCTCTTACATTCTGGGCACGAAGCCCGTTTAGCCCTGTCCGCAGGGCCCGGGGCGAGGCTTGTCTGTGGAGTTGCCCTAAGGCGCCGGAATGACGACATGGCTGACAGGGAGGACGACGGGAGAGCGTTACGGGTCATCTCCCTGTTCTCGACGAGTGCGGTCACGTCGTTAATTGGCTTGACCAGGACGTTAGGTGTCCCCAGCGTCTCGCGGCGTATATCGTGGTCCCTCGCGCTCTTCCTGTGTTTCTCTTCGATGTCCCTCTGTCACTCTCCTCAGCTGCTCTGTCTCGAATCATCTCCAATCCCCATCTCTCATCCGTCCTCCTCTTCTCGACTCTGTTCCACCTGCGCATCTTCTCCAGCCTCTCCATCGGGGTGGGTGTATAATGTGGGTTTTCCCCCCTCTCTTCGTCCCGGCGTCCTCTCTCCATCCCGATTTATGTCCCTCGCTGCCTCTTGTATGCTGCTGTAGGTTTTGGTGCCTTCCTGCCAGTACACTTTCAGAGTGGTCATCGGTGATTGGAACCGAATCCCCTTTTCTTTTATAATCTTTTTTATTTCCGCATAACTTCTGCGTTTTGCAGCCACCTCCGCTGCATAGTCGTGGTCAAAGGAAATTCTCTGTCCTTCCACATCGATCTTCGTCTGCCAGGCTCTCTTAAGAATGTTCTCCTTGACTTCAAACCTCAGGAAGTTAATTATGACTGCTCTCGGTGGTCCATTTGTCTGAGGTCTCGGTGCTTGTATCCTATGTGCCCTCTGTATTCCCATATCGGTGTGTTCTGACAGCAGGGGCGTCATTTTGGTATGGCAAGGTATGGCACAATTTTTTATGTTGATTTAGAATTCGAATGTCAACATTATGAACGAAGCTTCAAACTATTCGGTACAGCCCTAGCATGTTTTGATATTGTCAATTATCTCACTTTTACTAGGTGACTTTTACTGTGACTAACTGAAATATGCCCAAAAAAAAAGGAAAATGGACATAGGGACGTTTTTTAATCAAAGGGCAGCAGAGACAAGTGATACAGGGACACAGGTAAGGTCTGGCTTAGTGCTTATAATAGTGCAGTTCAGCATTCAGTAACCCATACTTTTTGTGAATGTGTTTTTGATACTACATTCTGTTGAACACACACCTCAAAACCGTACCTAAGGAAAATTGCCTCAATTGCAAGAAAAGTAATGACAGTTATGATATTACATTCTGCATAATTCGTATGCAAAATATTGTGGTTCCCTGCTTTAGTCTGTTGACACATTTCTATACTAAAAATGCTTGTGTAGTCCTGTGTCATACCTAAATGTCATATAACTGAATTGTATAGAAACAACTCACCAAAAGTGACTATTGCACAACTGATTTGACAAAAAAAATCCTCCCTTCACGCTAGTTTGCATGCTTGCCTGTATGTCCCGAATACTAGCTCCGAGTTCCACAGCCCAGCTGGGGATCTCTGTGTTAGCTTGTTGTAGCTGCGCCATTTCTTCACGTTGTCTCGTTATTTCTTCACGTCGCCTCGTTATTTCCTTTTCTTCTGGGGTCTTTTTTGTTTTCTCATATGTCCACTTGTTCTTCCTCACTTTTGTCATTGAATGCTTACTTTTTTCGTTTTCAGATCATGTTATTCCACGTTTGTTTTGATTTGCGACCGGGAGCTTTTTTCAATGGCTGCTCACTCAGACATTTCAAACCGGAAGTCCGTTTTTATTTTTTATTAACTAAATTGTAGAAAATTTGTTTCATTACTTGTTTGTGGACTAGCTGATATCCTTCACAACTACTGACAACTGACATACTGACTGTCAGTCATGGTAACTGAGTAGATGATGCAATCTTTTCTGGACCTAGATTGGCTATCTGATGACGATGATGATTATGACAACAACCAGGCGGATAGTTTCTCAAAGGGATTTAGTCATATATCCACAACTATAATGTTTTGGGAGACTTTACCTTGACACGCCTTCTGTTAAACAATGCAACATGATTGAAAACACAATCTTCAGGAGTATTCTTGAGAATAATGCAGAGGAACTCTGTTGTGAATGGCCAGATTAAACTGAATATATATATGTATCGTTTGATATACCTTGTATATTATTTATATATATACACGGAATATCCCTTTACCTGCGTACAGACCAGAGTAATATTCGCTCTCCTATTGGACAGCGGCCCCAGGCGCCAACGACCAAGCCCCCAACGGCAAGTTCAAAGACAACTCCGGGCATGTCAGAACATGCCCAGAGTCTGCGTAGTAATACGAGACAAGAACTGAGGTTGGGACTAGATATTCACTTAAGTATAAATACAGCGCAGGTGTAAACAGCAGTAACTAGTTCAAACCCTTCACCACGAGTCAACGTGCAGTGAAGTGAGCAACCTTGCATCTAAATAGAGCATTGAGAACCGCGTGCGAATAGAATGTTAAAGTGTCAGAGTTTAATGCAGTAACGTTGAGTTTGACTTAATCTAATGTGAAGTAATAGTCGATCCTTTATTGTATATCGTGCGGCCACAGTTCTTCCGTGGGGAGCATTACCCATCGGTTCGTCGTGTCTTTAGCTAGTGCACTTATCCAGGCTGTGTGGCCTAAATACGTGCCCACACCGAGGAGTTCTAGGCGAGAACCGTTGGACATGTACACAGGAGAATCGGCACCGGCGATTGCAGAACCATTCCTGGTTGGATTATATTGCTTTGGGACCGTGACTACCGGAGAAGAGCACCGTTGATTTCCACTGTCGTTTGGGATTTAAACTCGTGAGGATTACCACTCGGGCCTGCCTCTTGGAAGGGGCTGGCTAGCTGTCGTCAATGCTGTCGAGCATCTTGGATTACAACTATTGCTTTGTCTGCTGATCAAGGGAGTACAAGCACCGACTCCTGTACCTGGAGCCTCTTTATTCCTCGTTGACTCAGACGGAGTACCCGAACTTTCCTCTACCCATTGTCTCCAGTTGGTACCGGTGTTGCCCTATATAATTGCTACTATACCACAGGTGGCGTCAGCTTAGACCCATCATAGTATTCCTACTATTCTGACTTATGCTCTTGACTGACTTTACGTATATTCTTCGCCATACAAGCGCGACCCTAATTCTCAATCTGTAACCTAACGTTGCCTAATAATAATAAATAACCCTCCAATAGAATTTCTGTGTCAATGCTGTGTTCTTGTGAGTGTTCACCATCAATATTTGATGTACTGTTTGGCCAGTAATTAAAGTACATAACTAGCAGTGGTTTAATATATCACAATCTTTAATACAGTCAGGGTTTTGTAACCCCTCAGTTACAAACTCCATATTGGAGTTTTTTTCTATGGGTTTCAACTTTCAACAGAATACATTTCAAACAATAGTATGGCAATCTTTTGAGTAGATGAGAGGTCAAGGACGAGTGCTGACTTCAGAGGAAGCACAGTCATTGTTACAATAAAATCAGTAAGTACAGTACGTTTGCAATAAAAAGGTTTAACTTCCACAAGAATCCTTTTGAATATGTGAAATGAACTGAATGTAAAACAATATTCCATAACTCTAGTTATATGATTGCTGGCATAGCGTCTTGATTTGGACTGAAATATTTGTACTCAGTGCATGATGCAATCTACCTAGGGAATAGAATCTAACTATATAAGATCAACAAAAGTCAAATAAAAACCTACTCCTGACTACCTACACTAACTACCTAAAAGTATACCCAAAACATACAAAGGGTAGCATCACTCCTGACCTAGTGTGTCTAGACAAAATACTACTATGTGCATTCCTAAATGTATTGGGTCCCTTGCCTGCTCCAATTCCCAACACACACACACACACACACACACACACACACACACACACACACACACACACACACACACACACAGTGCTGGTTATGGTTATACATGCAGGCTAGGAATACTAGTGGGTTGTGGTCAGTGTATACAACCACAGGCATAAAACTAGACCCGACATAGACCTCAAAATACTGTAACGCAAATAACAAAGCCAGAACTTCCTTTTCAATAGTGGAGTAAATCAGCTGGTGTTTGGTAAACTTTGTGGAAAAAGAACAAAGAACAAACAATAAAAAAAAATATATATATATATATATAAAAAAATCTAACCCTAACTAACCTTACCGTCATGCACTTGTCCTAATAAACTAACCTACACTGTAGCACTCAACACTTTGATGAACATTGTTACTCAGCTGATAGAGCTGTACCCTTCCTGATGACTTGTCGTACAGAACTTGTAAGTCGCTTTGGATAAAAGCGTCAGCTAGGACTTCCGGTTTGAGATGTTCGGGTAAGCGATCATAGAAAAGAGCTCCTGGTCAAAGAATATCGTAAAAAGGAAGTAAAACTATCGAAAACAAAAAAAAAAGTGACAATTCAAGGATATAAGAGAAAAGGACGGATGAACACGAGAAAAAGCGAGAGAAAAGGGACCCCAGAAGAAGTACAAACACCGGAGGAAAGTTATCGACATGAGGAAGTGGCGCAGGAGGTAATTCAAGCTAGCATGACGCAGAGCGACAGACCAGAGATGCCCACCTGGGTAGTGGAGCTACAAGCTAGCATACAGACTAGCATACAAGCTAGCGCAATAGCTAACCAAGCTAACACGCAGAATATTTGGAGCGACATCGACAGACTCAGGGAAGAATTAAAGAAGGGTCAGGACGAGCTCAGAGAAGAAATAAATAAGAGACTCGAGACAATTGATGGAAAACTACAGGAACAAGAGAAAGATATAAGGATACTAGAAAAAAGGACAGCTGAAATGGAGGAATGGAATACAGAAATACAAGAAATTCTAAAGGTGACGCTCGAACAACAAAATATGAGAGAAAAGCTAACAGACTTGGAGGGGAGGTCGAGGAGAAATAATATACGAATATGGGGACTGAGAGAAGGGATAGGAGACTCGATGACCAAATATGTAGACAATCTAATTCGAGGAAAATTGGAAGTATCAGACCTCACCAAGATAGAGATTCAAAGGGCACAACAGGACCCTATCGCCGAAGCCACAGATAAACAGACCACGAGAACAGTTATAGTTAATTTCTTGAAATTCGAAGTCAAAGAAAACATTCTCAGAGCAGCCTGGCAGACGAAGATGGAGGTGGAGGGGCAGAGAATAACCTTCGACCATGACTATTCAACAGAGGTGGCTGTAAAGCGTCGGAGCTATGTTCAGATAAAAAGACTCTGAAAGAGAAAGGAATCAGATTTCAATCACCAATGACCACGCTGAAGGTTCATTGGAAAGAAGGCATAAAGGTGTACAACGACGTGAGGGAAGCGACGAGGGACATGGACCGGAGAGGATGGAAGGTGCCGGGAGGAGAAGAGGAGAGACCGACGCTGATGCAGAGGCTGGAGGAGGCGAGAAGATGTACCAGGGTCGGGGGATGAGGAACGGGACGGTGAAGGAGATCTGATCCGATTCAAAGCGGATCAACTGAGAAGAAAGATGAAAAAACACGGAGAAGGGGAACAGAGTACAATACACATTAAACTGGTATACATGGGACACACACAATACAAGTAAAGGTAAACATGAAAAGGACTTATACAATGAGAAGATGGTAAAGTACATACGAGATAATTATACCAAAAGTAATAAAAAAAGGACATGGAGATTCAAGAGATATATTGAGGCGGATATGAAAGAACCACAGGATTACACGTGACACATAATACAAATAGACGGGGACATGAAAGTGACTAATGCAGAGCTTAAGACCGGGAGCTCGGAGGTCGCACACAGAACGAGCTGGACATGTATAGTGCGCATTTCTTAGCCACTAGGGGGAGCCCTCTCACTAGGAGAGCCACTACTCCCCACCCGCCAGCGGGGGAAAGAGGGAGACGACTGAGTCCCTCAACTACCATGGAAGTTCCAAGTGTTAATGTTGATTATGGTTATATGTATGTAAATCAGACAGGGATAGCAGTGGCTACAACCACAAATATTATTTTATGTGACATGGGTAGAACGGGAGAACATTTGGAAAAGAAATATGACAAGTTAAGGGTATCAAAATGATGTAGCTGAATGTGAATGGTATGAATAATCTGATTAAAAGGAGTAAGGTGATGACGAAACTTAAGAAAGAAGAGGCGCAGGTTATCTTCTTACAAGAAACACATCTAATATCACAAGAACATGAAAAGCTGAAGAGATTCGGGTATGAGAATCTGTTCTATAGTTATTTTAAACAGAACCTTAGAAGAGGAGTAGCTATACTAATCAAGAACACAGTGAAGTTTGAAATGATCAGGGAAATAAGGGATAAAGAGGGGAGGTATGTAATGGTCAAGGGGAAAATGGAAGGTCAAATGGTAACACTAGTGAATGTATATGCTCCACCAGAAAGTGAGAAATATTTATTTGAAACAATCTTTGATATCATAGCGATGGAAGGGGAAGGGGTCCTAATCTGTACAGGTGATTTTAATGTAGTACTGAACTATGACATAGACACGACAAGCACAAATAAATGGAGGACAAACATTAGCAAATATATGAATATACAAATGACAGAATTAGGAATCATGGATATATGGAGAGAAATGCACACACTAGATAGAGAATACACATTATTCGCATCCACACACAACATATTCAAGGATAGACTATTTTCTCATGACAACGGGGGACAGATACAGGGTAGAAGACTGCAGGATAGGGGTGACGGACATATCAGACCATAGCGCAATATATCTGACAGTGAATCTTAAAAGTAGGCGGAGAAATACAGTTTGGAGACTGAATGTAGGACTATTAAATAACAAAGGTTTGGTTAAAGTAAAAGGAGACATAATTAGATACAGAGAAGAAAATGATAATGGAGGGGTAGACCCAAACATTTTAGGGGATGCACTAAAGGTAGTAATACGTGGAAAATGTATAGCAAAGACGGCATTACTCAAGAAGGCCAGAATAGAGACATACCAGAACTTGATAAAGAAACTGAAATAATTAGAGAAAGAACACCAAAGCTCAAAGAACCAAAAGACACTTAGAGAGGTAAAGGAAGTTAGAGGAAAGATAAACAAAGAACTGCTGACAGAAATAGAGAAGAAAGCTAGATACATGAAACAGACATACTATGAAGGAGGACAGAGAGCGACCAGACTTTTAGCTAGACGAATCAGGACACAACAAAAACTGAACACAATACACACAATAAGGGACATGAACACAAACAAAATACTAAGAGAACCAGCTGAAATAGAGAAGACATTTGAAGAATACTATAAGAAACTATACACACAACCGATAGCGGCAGGAGAAGAGGAGATAGAGAATTTTTTAGGAAAATTACACCTACCATCGATAGGGAAGGAACAGAACGAAATATTAAACGCAGAGATTACAGAACAAGAAGTGGGGAATGCGATCAGTAAAGCAAAGAGCAGTAAGTCACCGGGTAGCGACGGATTCCCCTCTGAATTCTACAAAACATTTAGACAGGAACTGAGCCCCATATTAGAAGCAGCATTCAGACACACGATGAAAGAAGGCACAATGCCACCTTCATGGAAAGAAGCCATAATTACTACAATTCCAAAAGAAGGGAAAGATAGAGAACTATGTAGCAGTTTCAGACCTGTGTCCATACTCAATGTAGATTACAAGATGTATACATCAATAATATCCAAAAGATGAGACATTTATGACAGATATTATAGACGAGGACCAGACCGGATTCATTAAAGGAAGGCAGACACAGGATAACATAAGGAAGACAGTGCAGGTGGTAGAGGAGATACAAAAGGAAGGAGGAAGTGCAGTATTAGTTAGCCTAGATGCAGAAAAAGCATTCGACAGTGTAAGCTGAATATTTATATATAAAATATTGGAGAAATTTGGATTAGACAAACGCTATGAAAACAATTAAGGCATTATATCAAGAACCGACGGCAAGGATTAAGGTAAATGGTAGTCTGACGGACCGGATTAAACTAGAGAGAGCTACCAGACAGGGATGTTGTCTTTCGCCGACGCTCTTCGATGTATTCATCGAACCACTGGCTCAACTAATTAGACAGACCAAAGACATCAAAGGGGTGAAGATAAGGGGAACAGAACATAAATTGGGACTGTTCGCAGACGACGTGATAGTATATATGAGGCCACCAGACATAAGCTTTCCGACACTGATGGATTTACTGACAGAATATGGATATTACTCAGGGTATAGACTCAACGTGACGAAGACACAGACTTTAGCACTGAACTACATGCCAACGATAGAGATCAAAGAAAAATACAAAATTAAATGGGACATGGACAGGATCAAGTACTTAGGGGTGAACATTACAAGAGGGGTGGAGGGGCTATACGAGGCAAACTATACACAGATTAATCAGAAAATCAAGAGAGACCTAGAAAGATGGACAGTAATGCCCCTAGATTTCAGCTCAAGGATCGAAATCATTAAGATGAACATATTACCAAGGTTATTATACCTATTTCAGTCTTTACCTATATTAATACCAGAAAAACAATTCAAGGAATGGGATAGACGGATATCAAGATTAATTTGGGGAGGGAAAAGACCAAGGATCAGATATGTGACTCTACAACTACCAAAGGAGGAATGGCAGTACCCAGTTTATAATGCTATTACTATGCAGCACAGCTTAGGACAGTAGCATGCTGGTGCAATGTGAATAATGAAGCCAAATGGAAAGATATAGAAACCAAAAGAGAGGGATTCGAAGTGCAGGCACTAATAGGAGATAGGGAGCTGTTCAGTAGACAGGAACAACTACTGGACCCAATTACCAAATTCACTATAAACATATGGAACACAATAGTAAAGAAATACAAGCTAGAAAAAGAATCCAAGATACTGAGATGGATAACACACAACAACAAATTCAAACCAGGGATAGACGACCATGGGTTCAAAAGATGGGAACGGGGGGGGATAACAGCAATATGTACAATGATAGAAGGAGGGGAGATGCAGACTTAGAGATTACTATAACAAAGAAATAAAACAAGACAGAGACAAAGAACAGAATGGGGTAATTAGGATAATGGTAAAATCATATGAAGGAAGGAAGGGGAGGGTTATATCAGCACTATATCAGGCAATAATGGACAGTAAGGGAATTACAACCTTGTATGTAAAAGAAAAGTGGGAGAAAGAGTTAGAAATAGAGATAACAGAGGAGGAATGGTATAACACATGTAAGATACAACAATCAACCACAGGATCAAGGATATGGAGGGAGTTTGGGTGGAAAAACATTATTAGATTATTTATAACACCAGAAATACAGGGTAATTACACACCAGCACAGAAACCATGTTGGAGAAAATGTGGACAAGAAGTAGCGAACCACACACACATATTCTGGGGATGTCAGAAAATAAGAAACTATTGGGAAGAGATAGGAGAGATAATAAATGAAATAGTAGGATATGAAATACCCCAGACAGGTCTAGTACTATACCTAGGGAAGTTGTCACAGAAAGACATTCCAGGGAGAAGACAAATATTTGATTAAGATACTATTAGTAGCAGCCAAGAAAGCACTGACTAAGCTGTGGTATAGGGTAGAAGCACAGACGAAGGAAAAATGGACAGAGATAATAGAGGGGATACAGGACATGGAGAGAATCACGCATATGCTGAGGCTGCAAGGAGAAATTTGAGTCAAAATGGGAAAAGTGGGAGGAATATAGGAAGAAAAGGAACGACATCACAGAAGGATGAAAAGGAAACAAGAAAATAAATTGAAATGTAAATACAAAATTTTAAGATTCGGTTTTCTTTTTGATATTATAATTTTTTCTTTATTGTTTCTGTCTGTTTAATAGTATTCTACATTTTGTCTGTGTATTTTGTATTTTGTACCTGTATGTTTGAAAATCAAAAATGAAAAAAAATAAAAATAAAACGTCAGCTAAATGACTAAATGTAAATGACCAATAATGTGGACATCCTCCTGTTGCAAGACAGCACCAGCTCCCATAACACTGGCAACTAACTTAAACGGTAGAGCAAAATCTGGTGCTGCGAAAACAGGAACACTGCACAAAAGAGCCACACATTCAAAAGCATCCTGACATTCTGGGGTCCACTTAAACTCCTCAGAAGGACTACGCAGGTTGGTGAGAGGAATAGCAACGGTGGAAAACATTCTACAGAAACTCCAGTAATAACCGGCCATGCCTAGAAACCTCTGCAGTTCCCACCTGGTGGTGGGTGCTGGGAAAGCTGTAATAGCAGAGATCTTAGCTTCTATAGGGCACACTTGGCCCTGCCCCACCTGCTTACCTAGGTAAGTGACTGTGGCTTTACCAAATTCACACTTTGCATTCAAAGTCAAAGAAGCTGCTGTTAGCTTCTCTTTCAGCAAATCAAGCTTGCTTACATACAATGCTGAACCAAGATTGTGAATACAATCCTCCTTACAAAAGAAATTAAAAATCTAATCTATGAATTCCAATCTGGCTTCAGAACATCCCACTCCACTGACACATGCCTTCTCTATTTAAACAACCACATCAAACAAGAGGTGGACGCGGGCAAATACTGCGGCATGGTCAATGGATGCAATCCTACCTGGAGGGGAGAGAACAGATGGTGGAGGTAAACGGTACCCTACCCCCCGCCCCCCCCCCCCCCTCCCAGTGAGATGTGGTGTTCCTGAAGGAAGCATACTAGGACCGCTATTGTTCCTAATTTATGCAAATGACATGTCGTCAGCTTGTGACTGCAACTTGTTCCTGTTCGCGGACGACTCAGCCCTGCTGGTCTCTGACAAGAACAAGTTACTGGTTGAAAAAACCCTCAGCTCGGAACTAGGCAAAATCTGCATATGGCTCGCTGATAACAAACTATCATTACACCTGGGCAAAACAGAGTCCATTCTCTTCGGTTCAAATAACAAACTCAGCAAGACCGACGGCTTATCAGTTACAGTGGGTGACAATATTGTCACAAGGAAAGATGAAATTACATACCTAGGTTCCATCCATCCTAGAGGAAAATCTTTCCTGTGACAAAATGGCATCCAATGTAATAAAAAAAAGTCAACCAACGAACTAGATTATTGTACCGGATCTCCTCTCTGGTAAACAAGAATACCCTGAAGACTCTGGCAGGAGCACTCATTCAAGGGTACTACGACTATGCTTGCACCTCATGGTACCAAAGCACCTCAAAGGCGCTAAAAACTAAATTACAAACATCACAAAACAAACTGGTCAGACTACTGCTTGACCTTACTCCTAGAACGAAAGGTTATCCTATAACCTAGTTATATGAATACTGGCTGAGCGTCTCGCTCTTTGCCATTATGAGATATGTCTTATCTCCTAGCACATAATGTGCTCACGAAACAACAAATGCACTCACATGCACGTGACCAGGCCACGCCCCTGCGTCCCACTATATGACGCCTGACATGGTCACACTCCACCTTCCTCAGAAAGATTTCCAACACTGAAAAGTGAAAACCCATCCAAAGGACCTCAGGGCGCTAAGAGCGAGACGCCAATCGCGTCTCGTGCTTCGCCATTATGAGATATGGGGCAGAGCAGACGCGTGGCCCGACAAATGTACCCCCAACCAGGGGGGAGGGGAGTCCCGTCCACCCGCCCGTCCTAACGAAGGGGGGGAGGCAGTCAACTCCACCAAAGTGCGAAAAAAAGGGGGAACCAGACACCCCTGAAAACGCACAGCACAGGCGGGACCACGTGTGACACAGCACCCCGTGGCGGCGTGGCACACACCCACACACCCCTGCTAGCCCACTAAATGGTGGGACGCAGGAGAGGTCCCAGACCTCAGAACCGCCTGGGAGACAGAACCCCCAGTCACGTCCACGAGGTAAAACCTAGCGAAGGGACCCGGGGAGGACCAGAAGGCCGCAGCACAGATGTCCTCCACCGAGGCCCCCCCTAACAGGACAGCAGCCCGAGGGGGGACCTGTCCAGCCAACGTGCAGCAAAGGGCAACGCCCCCGCACAACCAATGTGACAGGTGCTGCTTGGACAGCGCCTCACCCGTGCAAGGGCCACCGTAACAAACAAACAGTTGAACGGAAGCCCTGAGAGCCCTGAGAGTCCTGAGGTAACCCCCAGTGCACGGACAGGACACGACAGGTGAAGGCCCGCCTCCAACTCACTAGCGTGAGGAGGCGGACGAACGCCTGAACCACAATATCCCTGGAGTGAAAAGAGCTCAGGATATTCTTTGGCACGAAGACTGGATTAGGCCTCAGAGTCGCACCGCTATCGGCCGAATAGACAGGCACTCAGACCGCACCGAGAGAGCACACAGCTCACCCACGCGCTTAGCGGAGGTGATGGCCAAAAAGAACGTGGTCTTAAAGACAGCTGATCCAATGGCGCCTGCTCAAGAGGCTCAAACGGGGCTTCCGACAACCGGCCCAGGACCAGTTGGAGGTCCCACTCGGAGACAGAGAACGTTCCACAGGCTTGAGACGGCGAGCGCCAAGCAGGAATGTCACGAGAGGGTGGCTGAACAATTTTCTGCCCCCACACTCGACCATACGCCACTCCCCAGCGTAAGCCGCGGTAGAGGACGGAGCGTGCGCGTACCGGATAGCGTTAACCACAGAATAGTCAAGACGCATCCCCACCAGATTCACACTGTCAGCAGCAAAGCCTAGAGGCTGCCCCAGAACAGGAGGCAGAACAGAGTTCCGCGTGCCTGAGAGAGGGCCCGCGGTGACCACGGAACAGGCCACGGCGGGGGCCACCAAGAGCTGAATCAGGGACCACACAGCTGAGCCCCGGCCCGGCACGACCAGGATCAAGTCCCGCGCTCCCGACGTACCCGCCCCAACAGCTGAGCTATCGGGTGTAAGGGGGGGAATGCGTACAGAATCCCGGGCGGCCACGGAATCGGTCCCAGACCTTTCCGACTATGTCTGGACGTAGTCCCCACTCGTCAGGGTGAGGACCGCCCCGCGACATCACATCTGCACCCACATTCTCCCTGCCGGGGATGTGGAGAGCCCTCAGGCTGCGCAGATGGAGAAATGCCCATAGCCAGAGCCCGACCGCCGCCCGGTGCAGACGGGGGGAGCGCACTCCTCCCTGTCTGTCAATATACGACGCTGACGTCGTGTTGTCCGTCCTGACCAAAACATGCTTGCCCACCACAAGGTGGCCGAGCCGTTTGAGGACCAGAAGGACTGCCTTCAATTCCAACACATTGAATGTAGCGCAGACCGGGCAGCATGGTCTGGCCAGCTGCCCCCTACTGCGTTGGCCCGACACGTCCCCCCCCCATCCCATGAGGGAGGCGTCGGTGAAGACCGTGACGTGTGACAGCCTGCTGCCCACGGGGACCCCGCTGGTGAGGGCACCAGGCCCTCCCCAGAGGACGAGGTCCCCCAGTACTGATATGGGAACCTTCAGCCGCTTCCACATGTCTCTCACCGGGTCCATTTCCATACTGGAAAAAACCACCTCTGTATCCTCCTCATGAAAAGGAGGCCAAGAGGGACCACAGCAGCAGGCGCATCACGGACAGCACCGTAACCGTCCTAGGACGGAACCGTCCTAGGACGGAACCTCCCGAGCGCGCCGAGAACCACCCACTCGCCGCCGCTCTGAGAGGGATGCCCATATAGACCTTGAGCTTAGAAAAAGCACAAGTACTCCACCCGTTGACTGGGAAGAAGAGTACTCTACTCCCAGTCTACAGCAAAACCCAGGCTGGTGAGGCACCACCTGCCTGATATGAGACCTGGCGATCTACCCTGGCCAAGGACCAGAACGTCGTCCAGGGTAGAACAAAATTCGTAACCCCCGACGACACAGAGGCCCCAGCGCGGTCTCCACGCACTTGGTGAAGATGCGGAAAGCCAGAGAGTAGCCGAACGGCAGCCTCTGGTACCCGTACACTAAGCCCTGCAAAGGAAGCGTAGGTAAGCCCTAGGATGGAAGATCGGGATGCGAATACGCATCCTACAGGTCTATGGAGGTGAACCAGTCCCCCCCCCCATCTGACAGTGCCTAACAGGCGGGAGACGGTCAACATTCTGAACCTTCCATGGGACCGGTCCAGTATGGGTCTGACAACCCCCCCCCCCCCCCCCCCCCCCGATTTCTCGGGCACCAGAGAACACCGGGAGGAAACGCCACGCTTCGCTTCCTCCTTTGGGACCACGACGATGGCTTGCTTCACCAACAGAGATTGGATCTCGTCGGCCAGAGCTGTCACCGCTGCTGACCCTGACAACAGGGTCTGTACCAAACCTGAAAACGGAGGGTGGGGTTGTGCAAACTGCAACACAAGTCCCCGCCTCAGCGTTCTCTCCATCCACCTCGACATATGGCACTGTTGTAGCCATAATGTGATGATAATCCCAAAGCGCACCCGCCGCCACATTTGGCGCTGGTCCACCAGGAACCATAGATAGGAGGCCCGGCCCCACCCGCTGTACGTTGCCAACCCTGGACTTGCCAACATCGCGAGCAGGGCGTCTCGCGGAGCCGGGATATCGCACCCTGACACTACCAACGAGGCAATCGCACCCAAGGGGGGACCCCGACAGAAAGGGCCGGTCTGATATGGGGAGAGCGGCCATCACACTTGGTGACATAAGCTCCCCCACTGAACATCTTCCCGGCATGGACTGCTGAGGATAGCCTGCTCTGCAGCTGGACATGCAAGTCATGTGGTCCCCACACTGCCCGATAGGGTGGGTTCCTACACACCGTAGCCCTGCAGTGATATTACTACCACCCAAACCACGCGTGCCTGACTGACCACCGTCGGTCTTCCGGCCGCGGGAGGCACTGACGTGATACCCGGCCTGGCGAGGGCAGGGCTGGGGGAACCCACGCTGCGACCTCCTGGGCCTCGAGTTCCCCCGCTGACAACCTTCGTCGTTGACAGACACAACACCAGGCTCACCAAACACAGACAATTGTGTGTATTGAGCTGTACTGTATTGTACCCATTCTGCAATCTGTTAATACAATTTTCAATCAATAAATCAATCATAATGGCCTTTCATAGTGGACTGGGATGAAGACAGGGTCTCTTTAGCAAGAGAGCAGGCATGATATACTGTAGGTGCTCTCTGAACTGGCTGACAGTCCAACACATTAGTCTTTGGACTAGACTCAGACATAAATGTCTCTTTTAGAACCTTCAATGGTCCTCATACAGTATGACCAAAGACATGTTCTGCAGGGCTAAACCCCAATGACTTTCTCCAAACAATATTTAAGAAGCATTGGCTTGAGGGTCTGGTGCCAATGTTCAAGTGCACCTTGTGTTTCAGACTTTGTGTGTGAGGGCCAAAGACTGTAACACTTGCTTAAAGACTTTCAAGATAAAGTTTGTGCCTTGATTAGTCTGTATTGAATTTTCATTCAATCAATCACAGTGCGGATTGCAGAATGGGTACAATACAGTACAGCTCAATACACACAATTGTTAAGGGGATGCAGACCAGAGAAAGACTTTCGTCTTGTTTACATCAGGGTCCCCCATTTTTAATTCATAATGAATTATAAGTAAGGGTGAAATTAGCACTGTGCAATCCATTCTTTGTGGATCTAGCCCGTTAGTCTTTGGCAGGGGTCCAACAGTCAACAATTACCTTCTCAAAAGGTTCACTCATAACAGGTATTGGGCAGAGAGGGACAGGAGGAATTAGCTGATTTGGTGTTCCAGTGAGCTGGCAAGTATGGCAAGTCCTACAGTACTGAGCTACGTCTGTTTTCAACCCAGGCCAAGACAAGTGTTTCAGGATACAATTGTATGTTTTTGTGATCTCTAAGTGACCAGACCATTGGTTCTCATCAGCCAAACTCTTGCTGACGATAGGCGGTGGGTACAACTATTTGATACACAGCACCACAATCTAGGCCTCTAGTAGCAGGGGAGGACCATTTGCATGTCAAAATGCCTTTATCTATTCTAGAAAATAAGTGACCATCTTCTCTGTAACATGTTCAGGACTGACCATGCAAAACACTTAGCCAGGATTGGATCATTCTTCTGTGCTGGAATCAACTCAACTGAGGAATACAGCCACTCTTGGTCTGGTCTGTATAGTCTGGGTGA
Source organism: Notolepis coatsorum (assembly GCF_963971535.1). NCBI lineage: Eukaryota > Metazoa > Chordata > Actinopteri > Aulopiformes > Paralepididae > Notolepis > Notolepis coatsorum. Next base: position 78,669,213 of record NC_140171.1, on the reverse strand, counting down.
ACTTTGGTCTGTTTCAGTGGGCACACAGATACTTCATGGCTTGCAGTTGGAAATTGGAATGTCATCACTGAAAAACAAGGATGTAGGTGCGGCTGGGTAGCGCAGTGGAGAATGCACTCGCCTACCACCGCAGAGACTCTGGGATCGAATCCAGCTGTCAGCGGTACCTCCGGCTTGGTCAGTCGTCCCTACTAACACAATTGGCAGTGTTAGCGGGTGGGAAGCCGGCAGGGTATGTGTCCTGGTCGTTGTAAACTGCGGTTCCTACTGGTCGGTCGGGGCGCCTGTTCAGCAGGGAAGGGATCGGGGGAAATAGCGTAAACCTCAGCACGCGTTACATTCCCCCAGTGAGAGTCCTCGCTGTCAGGTGAAAAGAAGTGGCTGGCTGACTCCACATGTATCGGAGGAGACATGTGGTAGTTCTACACCCTCCCTAGGCCGACAGTGGGACAATGCGCGCAATGACCAGGAAGGGAATTGGCATAACGACTAAATTTGGATGGGAGCAAAAATACAGAAAAAGTGAGAATAAAATAAAATAAACAAGGATATTAGCACAGAGTCAGCCATATCAACCATTTCTTCCCCATTTCATGACTAAGTGACCACACAGGCAGGGAAGGCCTCAGGGAATGACTGACCCAGGTCTAACACAGGAAACTGTTCTGGCTGATCCAATACTTCTAGCACAGGCATCACTTTTCCTCCAGCTATGTCATATTAATGAAGGCAACACCTTCAACTAGCAATGCAGGATGAACAGCAATGTCAAAGTACACAGATGCCAAAGCCGCCTGAACATGGACCTAGAGCCATAGGACGTTTAGTTCGAAAAGGGCAAAATGTCAGTAAGCAGGCAGTGCTTACATCAGTATCTCTTAGGATACAAACAATCTGCTGATCACTCATCAAAATGAACCCATCAAAAAAGAATGTCTAGGAACTAGGATCAGGTTCGATGGGCTGACATGACACAGACTAATGGTCTTAACAAAGCCTACCCCCTTTGTCTGGCCTGAACTCTGACCTTGATGCTGTTTATGTTTGAGTGTGTAGCAATCAGCAATGATATGCCCAGTCTTATGGCAGTAAAAACATTCACAGTCTGTTTTTGAGGGGGCAGGTGGCAGTTTCATATGGCTAGATTGTGACACAAGGCTCTTAGGAAGTGACCCTGTAAACGTCTCACTATGGGATGGTGCCAGTTCTGTGTGTTAGCGTGAACTCCTCTGCAAACACTGCAGCCTGTGAGAAAGAAGTTACATTAACATTTTAGCGTCATTTAGCTGGTGCTTTTATCCAAAGCAACTTAGTTTTGTACGACAAGTCAGGGTTATTACGTACAAAGGGTAAAACTATATCGGTTGGATTTCGGGTCCTCAGCTAGTAATCACCTCGTCACCTGTGGCTCCGTGAAGTTTCTGCGTTGTGTTTATCTCTATCTCATCGTATTAGCTGATACCCGATATCTTCCCCCGTTGATGCATTTGTCTAAAAATGGATGGGGGAAAAAATCCTGTACTCCACATTTTCCAGTCCACTGATCCAGCCGGGGTTACCACAGTTCATTCTGGATCCTCTGAGCCCCGCGGAATCATGTGTACTACTGTATCACGTTGGATCTATACACTTATCGATTTTTTCGAATGGTGATCAGGAATTGGAATATACCAGTTGGATACCATCTGATGTCAGGTAAGGAATCTATGTTATCAGTGTTAGGATAATCAGACTCATTTTGATGAAGATATAAGCTGTTTTGTGAAATGGGCTCTATCGGTTTCACTGTAAAAATCCAAGAGGAAATGAACACGGCGATTATCCGTGCGCGGCTCGAATGTGCGTGCGTGCACGTATAATATTGATCATCTAGCGTTTATTTGAAAACAATTCATAAATAGGCCGACAAATATCAACGTTCTGGAATATTCCAGTAAAAGACGATTATCATAGAATGGTCCAGAATGGACTGTTTTTTACCTCAAAACGGGTGCTTTTCAAAATGCTCTTGAAGTGGATTCCCAAGCTGTCCTGTTCTGCTCTTTTCAGAACCGGGTTGGTTAGTACTCTGCGTTGTGATTCAATACTTTAAAGCTTTGGGAATCACTTCTACACTTTCTCAACGGTGCAGGCAGACGGAATTAGGAGGAAAAAGGTTATATAACAGTTGTTTAATCAAAGTTAAAAGTTGATACAAATTACAATAAAGAAATGCTATAGTTGTGATCACAAACCCTATGCCGTAAGTGATACAACCAGACTAAAGAAGAAAGCTAGTTGATAAAATTGTTGAAAGTCTTTGTTCTCTGCTTGATAACAAAGAGTTGGTTTTTCCCTCCAAAAAGTTCCTTTGTTTCTTGGCCGTCTGCTGCCTTGTGGATGAGAGGGTAGAGGTCTTGTCCTGTGGTTGGGTTGTTCCAGAGTCCTTTCCCCCCATCACACCCAGATCTTATAGCCAAGATCCAGTGTCTCGGAATGATGACATCATCAACTGTGGCTTGTCCAATCATAGCTTCTCTATGACTTGGATGCAAACGGAGGCTGTCCTTACACAGTCAACAATATATACTGTAATTTGTTTAATACTAACAATCTACCTTAAACATTGCATTATTTTCATTTCCTAATATCTATTTTTGAATTACAATTGCCCACATAAACACAGAGATATTTTACTTGAACACATTTCTTATCTTAGTGACTTATTTTCACTTAACTAATTACCTAGTTTAAGTATGACCAAACCTCATTATATTTTAACTTACTTCAATGACTTCAGAATTCAAGATTACAAGTACAATATACCAGGAAATAGTTAGCTTGTTTGGCGCTCAAATTAAGGATTTAAACATACATTTAGTTACAGCAATAGTGGTCTCCTCTGTGTGTGTGTGTGTGTGTATGTGTATGTGTATGTGTATGTGTATGTGTGAATGTGTGTGTGTGTGTGTGTGTGTGTGTGTGTGTGAATGTGTGTGTGTGTGTGTGTGTGTGTGACTATGTGTGTGCGTGTGTGTGTCACAGGAGACTCCAGCCTAATAGTCTCACATTGATGCAATCACTCCCGAAAGGGGAAGAAGATTGACTTGTTCAAACAGTTTCCTTGTGTCCCCCAGGCCGTAAAACAGCTGATAACACTTCATGGGCGCTTTGACCCTTTTAACCTCATCACCTCATTGTGTTCGCTAGGACTTATCTGAAATCCTTCCTGTCCCACCCTAGGAACCAAGTGGTTCTATTGTTATAAACATTCTACCTCAGTAAACACACATAAGTTACTACTCAGATTTTAGCTTTTACAGCCGGCTATTTTAAGTGGCCCGGGACACAACCTGTTGGGAGGATTCTTGTGTTGACTTACTCAGGCAGCTGTTATCCCTAAATATAATACCTTAGTTTGATTGTTGTTCCACTTTGACTGTTTCTTTAAGACTTTTACACAACAGTTTGATTAGATCTTTGATGATCTATGTTGGGATTTTACCACAGTTCCCCACTTGGATAGTTTACCTATCCTTAATATGTCAAACATAGATATCAATCTCTACACACTACTATCTAGATAACACTTAAGACATTTTAAATCATATTAGGATAAAATATATATATGATTTGCCACACTCAGATCCTAAAATTCAAATGAGCAATTTCAGTTTTTGGTGATCGTGTGCACAGTCTTTAACAACCTGTTCTCGTACCAAGATCAATTTCCATTGGTTTCAACTGTGAGTTGTCAAATTCTGACTTGGAGCATTGAGGAGGGGGGTCTATGTTTTCTAGATTTGACCCAGCCTCCTCTTTATTGCTCAGAGCTGGTGCAGTATCACGACTGCTGGGTGCAACTCCCCATTCTGGGAGGTGGAATTTAGAAAGCAAATTGCCTTTCTCATCCCACCCCATTTTCTGTCGAGCACATCTTGACTCGTGTTGACCTCTATTAGGGGGTAGGACCCCCTGCTGTATTGCTGGTTCAGTTGAACCCGGAGCTCTTTCCTCGGGTGTCGCTGTCACAGCTGTGAGGAGGTCATCGCTGGCTGCTCAACCCCCGTTGACCCTCGGATTAGTGGAAGAGGTTTGTTTCTCCTCCCCTCCGCCTGGTCGTTGATAGGGGCGATAGCAGCTCCACCCCTTCGCTTGTTGACCCCCTGGTCAATAGTTGAGGCCTTGCTTCTGTTGACAGCCGGAGTTGTTGCTGAGGCCTAGCCGCCTGTCTCCTCGTTGGTTGCCTGTCGTTTCCCTCTGAAGCCTCAAGACTCGGTCACTGTGTTGGCCGAGACTCTCCCGGCCCGAGAGGTAGGCGTCTCCTGGTTCTCCGCAGTGTTGTGGTTCCCCATGGAACCGCTGGGTAGACACTAGCCAGTGTCCTGGATCAACAGTACCGATGGAGTCCTTGTCTTCCTTGTACCACACTCTGATGACTGTTGTCTCCCCAATCTCCCATCCGTATCCTGCAGTGAATATATATCGCTTCGGGGGACAGTGCAGGTCACTTCTACCACAACAATTGATTGAGAATCCATAATTTTCCTCCCTCAGACTCTCTTTACTGGTCTGAGCTTTGACAACTTTCTTTTCCAAATCATTTATCTATATATTTCATGGCTTTTAGATCATTAATTTTCAAAATTCTGAAAAATTCACATGGCTCTCATTATATTATGCTGTCAAAACAGTATACTCCTCCACCTCTCGATGTGGAATACCCATTCAAACATCGTTACCTTCGTCCTTTGGACAGCTGCACCCCGGACCGGACGGTCAGCACTGACACATCCACTCTCCCAGTAATCCTGTGTGTACGGCAACAAATCACAGACCGCCTTAAACACACATCGTTCACACTCTCCGCCAGCCTTCACCAAGCCCACGGAGTCCCCCACAAGCCAATTATCAATTGCACATGTTCACACCCTACACAAGACTAATTTGGCCAATAGCGACCAAACCTATTGAGCTTCATTAATGTACAGAGAATCATGCTTCCCAACACTTTCACCAATCACGACACACCCCCAGCCCCTAAAACCGGGTATTCAATGGGCGGAGAACAAAAATCCATAACTAGCTCATGTTCCTTCACTTTGTTCCCAGTCCATTTTACAGACATATACTACCCCGTCCTGATGTGTCGAGATCACTCCCAGCTTGCCAGGTACCCTAAGAAAAAATATACAGAAAGAAAGAAAACAGAAAACAAAACACACAAAGAAAACGCTGCCAAACCAATAAATGAAAAAATAAACCAAACTTGTGAGCTTTTTCTTTTTTCTTCTGAGCTCATTTTTAACCTATCATCTAGAGGCTTATGCACCCCCGTATTAACTAAGAAACAAAAAGGGAAATCAAATGAATAAACAAAATGAACGCTCCCGGCCTAAGTCAGGAATTGCTTCTAATATTGAATACCTAATATTAACTGTTTAACATAATTTGATCCTCTTGTTAGTCTGATTAGTTCATGCATTTGTCAGTCACTCATACATCCGTTTTTAGTAACTTTCATTCATAATCTAATCACCTAACACCTCTATTTATTTTTTATTCTATTTTTATTCTAATCTAATTAGGAGCATATTTTATCATTCAATATATCCCACCTTTACCCTAGTCAGTTGCATATATTTTTATTCTGCCGGTGGCCTCTGCAGACATGACCTTTGAAAATGACCTTTCACTCCACAGATCCAACAACACTGGCGGTCTCCCCCGGGTTGTGGGACCCGGTGGGTCAGCCGCCTGTGACCGGATGACCCTGGGGTCATCGGGCCCCGAGCATGTCCTGGCGGTATGCCATCATCGCCATGGTTCCCTGGAGCCTGTTCGGAGGAGAAAGCCACGTACCTATTTGGTCCAGTCACAGTTCCTTGAGAGGGGCCCGTTGTTGGGAGGGGCCCGCCACCTGTTTCTGTACAAACACGCCCTGTTGTCTTATAAGGCGCCGCCTCTTTCCCCATCTCAGTGCTGGCGGCTTGACTCCCCATTGCTGGGCTCCGCCTCTCATCTTGGCCTTGGTGCTGCGGGGGTCCTGGACATCGAGGGCCTCCTGTTGTGGATAGATGGTCCCACTCTGCACAGTCCCGAGAAATGTGTCCGAGAGTCCCACACGTCCAACACTGCACCCGCCGCACACGGTAGCCATTCGGATTCCTGCCTCTGCCTCCACCTCTTCCTCGTGGTTGCCACCCGATTGCTCCTTTCGACCTCTGTTGTTGTTCTGGCGCATGACCCCCTTGTGTTCCCACTTGAGCCCGTCTCTGGCCATCTGGTTCCCCATTGGAACCTGTCTCCCCTCCGGGCTGTATGGACTGGATTAGGCATTGGAGGTATTCCACCACCTGTCTAGCCTCGGCTAGCTGTTGTTCTAGAGGGAGGCACGTCTTCCCCTCTTCCCCCACCCTGGCCCTTGTTGACTGACTCCTAGTCATCGGGCCACATCCCTCAGTTTGGTACTGATGGTGGGGGTAGAGAAAACCTGGGCACGAGACACAGGTGGGCTGTAGAAACTGTTCATGTAGTATCGCATACCTGTTGTCGGTCTCCGTACGGCTAGCGTCAACTCCCTGGGACTGCTGCAACAACATCGCTCTCCTCTGTTGCTTTCTTTCACTCTTGGTTAACTGGCAGTCACCTGCAACGGACACTTCAGCGTGGATCGACTCTGGTAATACAGTTGTCTCTGGGTCGCTTGCTGCAACGACCCCCTGTGGCGGAGTAAAAGACATTATTTCCAGTCCCTCCGTCACACTGGACACTAGAGGGGAGTCAATCAAATTCCAGCCAATCAAGTTAACGTCACCATCTAATTCGGTCAATGTAATGTCTGCAGAGGTTATCGGCATTACCCCACTACCGGCATTATTTAATATCTTTGGCCATTTTTTCGTCACTTTTATTGTGACATCTCCAATCGTTGAAATAAACAGATTCTCTACCCCTTCTATGGTTAGTGCATCTAACCCTCCAGTTGCTCCTACCTGTGTATTTTCCATTCTCACCTTTCTTCAAACACTCGTAACGTCACCGTTTGGAAAGCAAGTTTCTCTGTATTCAAACTATTTTTACCAAACTTGAGTTAATTTCACTCACACTTCTATATTGGTGTAAACAGGAATTGATAACTCGCTCTTGTGATACTATACCCCCTGACTGTCAACAGTCTCTTTGATTTCCCTGTTGGGGTTCGGAATTGTCAGCGCTGGCCATCCGTCCTGGAGCAGCTGTGAAGAGAGAAGCAAAAAATACACTTAATTATCAGTGACATTTCCCATTCACAATCCATCATTTGTCTTTAAGCATGGAATGTCGGGCATCTCCTATACTAAGATCACTTGAGAGCATTTGTGCAATCTTCGTTTTTGATTTATCAATGACACAGCCTTAATCTTTTTCCAGTTGTCTCCATTGGAAAACCAGACTCTCAATCCTGTTGTCATGATCCTCCTTAACACAACTCCGGGGAACTTATTTAGCATCAGCCGTTTCCTTCTGTTGGTCAATCAGAAATTTGTTATTTACAGCCTATCATTTCTAAACATCTGTATTGGACATGGTAATTTTAGGTGAATAATCTCACTTTTACTCTAATTGTTATTTGCAAATTACTATGTGTATTTGTAACTATATTTATTTCTGTCCGTGAAAGCCTAGTATGTATTTCGCTCATATTACATTATACATATCAGTAACATACATATTTTCCATTCATAACCTCTCACACAGTTACTATATTTCCCCCGTAACACCTAACCCCTTAGGTGTTAAAACGCGCTTCTCACGAGAACAGAAATCAATTTTCAGTGTCTCATGTCACTGAAGTCCCAGTGCATTCAGAACAGTGTCACACAACCCGTTCATAACCACAGGCCGCCGACACCATCCCCACATTGAAAACCCTGCCGACCAATGACATCCCACTGGTCAACTCGTCCTTTGGCCCACGGCATCACCCCCAGTTTGCAACCTGGAACGTGAAACCCCGGGCCTCCTACTCAAGGATATTCAAAGATCATACCACTCACAACCACCGCCACACACACATACCGCACCTCCGACACCACTCAACCACCGTAACCAGTCACCCAAATACCCACACACAATATAATCCGACGCGCGTAGTGTGGCAGCGAGCCTTTGACGAGTGCACGCATAGCGCACCCCCGTTAATGCGCGGTGGCAGACAGCGAGCCCACCCCCGCCACGACGTTTAGCAGTCCCCGTACCCCTGGTAAAATGAAAAATGTGCGCAGTGTGACAGCGAGCACCGACGAGTCGCACACAGCGCATCCCCGTCAAAGCATGGAGGCAGACAGTGAGCCACGACGAACCGTCTACCCACACCCCCATCGCAGGCGCAGCCGAGCAGAGTAATTATGCTCCGACTTACGGCCCACCAACATGAACGCCACACAAAAATACTGACATGGAGCCCCCACCTTACCAGCCGGAGCTTGTCCAAATGCAAGGAAAGAAGTACGAGCGCCTTGTCGACCAAAGCGTAGCCCTAACGCCAGCCAATACCACTGCCAGCACTAGAAATTCCCTAAAAATAACAATAAAACTGAATATGGAACAACAACATACGCATAATAAGTCCCAAACTCAACCTACCGCCTTTGAACCCTACAGTAAACAGCAATAAACAATATACCTAGCACTACACCGCGTTTGAAACCCATAAAAAAAAAACATATTTATATACAGGCCCAAACTAGGAGAGAAAGAGAGAGCGTTTCGGGGGGGCCGAGGGGGGGGGGAAATATCTGGAAGAGAGGCGGTGCGGGAATGAGGGGAGTGAGGGGGAGGGGGTAAGAGAGAGAGAGAGAGGGAGGGAGAGGGAAAGAGGGGGGGAGGTGAGAGGGAAAGGGAGAGAGGGGGGAGGTGAAAGGGAGAGGGAGGGAGGAGGGTGAGAGAAGGAAAGAAAGAGAGGGGGGGTGAAAGAGAAAGAGAGAGAGAGGGAGGGGAGGTGAGAGGGAGAGGGAGAGAGGCGAAAAGGGAGAGGGAAAGAAAGAGAGGGGGGGGTGAAAGAGAAAGAGAGAGAGAGAGGGAGGGGAGGTGAGAGGGAGAGAGGGGGGAGGTGAAAGGGAGAGGGAGAGAGGGGGGGAAGGTGAGAGGGAGAGAGGCGAAAGGGAGAGGGAGGGAGGAGGGAGGGAGGAGAGAGAGAAGGAAAGAAAGAGAGGGAGAGGGGGGAGGGCGAGAGAAGGAAAGAGAGAGAGGGATAGGGGGAAGGGCGAGAGAAGGAAAGCGAGTGAGAGAGGGGGAAGAGAAGGAAAGAAGGAGAGGGGGGGGGGGGGGAGGAGAGAGAGAAAAAAAGAGAGAGAGGGAGAGGGGGGAGGGTGAGAGAAGGAAAGAGAGAGAGGGAGGGGGGGGGAGAGAGAAAGAAAGAGAGAGAGGGAGAAGGGTGAGAGAAGGAAAGAGAGAGAGGGAGGGGGGGGGGAGAGAAAGAAAGAAAGAGAGAGAGGGAGAGGGGGGAGGGTGAGAGAAGGAAAGAGAGAGAGGGAGGGGGGGGGAGAGAGAAAGAAAGAGAGAGAGGGAGAAGGGTGAGAGAAGGAAAGAGAGAGAGGGAGGGGGGGGGGAGAGAAAGAAAGAGAGAGAGAGAGAGGGAGAGGGGGGAGGGTGAGAGAGAGTGTACGAGGGGGAGGGGGGGCCAAGGCCCCACAATCCACCGCCAGATTAAAACACAACAATCCAACCTCACTTTACCAGCACACTAACCCCCTAATGAAAACGTTCTGTGAGCAGAATCCAAACATATTCATCCTGTCCTCTCCCGCCCCCTATCGTATTCCTAAATAAACTCCACCCTCCCCTTAACAATGGACGCTTGGTGCCCTCCCAAGATGGACGCCGGCGCCCCTGCCAAGATGGACGCCCCCTCGCGAGACATCCCGAGAGCCCCGTCATGCCATGACGTCAGCACAGTTAGCTTAGCTTCGTTAGCCACGTCGCGGGCCGTCAGACCGCGCACCCTTACGACGTCACAACCGGCGACCATTTTAGCCGTTAGCGCGGCTAGGTAGCATTAGCTTAGCTTCACCCATGATCCCATAAAAACGCTTCCCAACGACCCATCGACCCGTCCCGCCGCGCGGGCCGTCTCCTCGCAATGTTAATATAACACCACATCCCCCACAACAGAATCCTATTTCCCTCAAAACGCCAGTGTAGTGATCTAAATAGAAATATAAAAACATAACAGCAAAACACTAGTTTGACCCCTCTGTCGTCATCACCGGCGAGCTTAGAACGACTTCCGGGTCGGGTCCCCGCAACATATAATCCCAATCACCTTAAACATTATACATCTATTTTATCCGCCACGAATATGAAAACTTTTAAGTGCCTTACACATCCCCGTAATCTCAAGACACTATCGATCGACCTTATACATTTGAACTTATGGCCATTTGTCCGCCTTATCCTCCGGTCGCCTCAGGGGCTAATACAACAGCTAACTGCTGCTGCGTTCCACGGGCCCCGGAAAACCGGCGTTACCATTACATTTCCCCACGGCCAACCGGTGACTTAAATTACATAATAATACAACTATACTCTCACACGTACCACCAATCACTCCTAACCATAGCCATTCGCCAACTAACCATAGCCATTCGCCAACCATACATTCATACACGCTTCCTAACACAAATAAAAAATACAAAATCAGCATTTACGCACATTACCGTCTCTCGAACGCCGCACAGCAGCGCGACTAGTAAACACCAGACTAAACGAAATCGCACACACTTCCATACTGCATGTTTAAGCTTACCATATCGTTCCCTATAGCTTTTTAATCAACTTTTCATTAAGTACTATTTTTTTGTTACAGCCTAACGCAGTCTAATTAACACGCCTGCTGTGCACAAAGTTAAACTAGACCCTTTGGTCTGCCGCACACGTACCATGGTTTAACTTTGAGCACGAATCCAGACCCCGCTTCTATCAAATAGCCACGTATAGGCCTGTAACTCCGCACGCCACCCCCTGGTTCCGAAGGTTCCACTATACTCACCCGCTCAATTTGTATGTTCTGAATGGTAACAGCGCTCCGTTTTCTCTCCCCATATTCCCTGTGCTTAAGCCCTACTGTAGAACATACAACGCACCCCATTTATAGAGCTGCGCTTACCAGTCAGAACATACAAATCATTCCTTAATAATCGCGCCTCCTGACCCAAGCATCACCTTCTAGGGATCCGGTAATCTCTCGGGCAGCGCACCTATCGCCCGCACACAGGACTATTGTGGTTCCCTGGCCCGGAGAACCTTAGCCTGTCGCGATACGACGCCCTACAACCTGTCTCGCGAACCAGTCCGGCGGTGTCGCCCTCCACCATAACTGACTTGAATGTTCTGAACAGCAACATAGCTCTGTTCACTTCCCCATATTCACTGTGCTTTAGCTCTACTGTAGAACATACCACGCACCCCATTCATATAGAACTGCCCTTCCTAGTCAGAACATTCAATTCAATTATTTATCACTTCATGTTTACATGAGGTTAATTACTTAGCAACCCCCTCCATGGTTCGAATTGAGCATTCGTATACATCACCACACTCACCTCTTGGTAACTTCTCCAGTCACTTGAAGACGATCGATCTGTTGTTGTCCTCGTTGATCGGAGTGAATAAAGAAAAAAATTTCTTCTGTTGTGGTTCAAAACGAGCGCTTCTAATTCTAGGGTCCGGTACCAAAATGAAGTGGATTCCCAAGCTGTCCTGTTCTGCTCTTTTCAGAACCGGGTTGGTTAGTACTCTGCGTTGTGATTCAATACTTTAAAGCTTTGGGAATCACTTCTACACTTTCTCAACGGTGCAGGCAGACGGAATTAGGAGGAAAAAGGTTATATAACAGTTGTTTAATCAAAGTTAAAAGTTGATACAAATTACAATAAAGAAATGCTATAGTTGTGATCACAAACCCTATGCCGTAAGTGATACAACCAGACTAAAGAAGAAAGCTAGTTGATAAAATTGTTGAAAGTCTTTGTTCTCTGCTTGATAACAAAGAGTTGGTTTTTCCCTCCAAAAAGTTCCGTTGTTTCTTGGCCGTCTGCTGCCTTGTGGATGAGAGGGTAGAGGTCTTGTCCTGTGGTTGGGTTGTTCCAGAGTCCTTTCCCCCCATCACACCCAGATCTTATAGCCAAGATCCAGTGTCTCGGAATGATGACATCATCAACTGTGGCTTGTCCAATCATAGCTTCTCTATGACTTGGATGCAAACGGAGGCTGTCCTTACACAGTCAACAATATATACTGTAATTTGTTTAATACTAACAATCTACCTTAAACATTGCATTATTTTCATTTCCTAATATCTATTTTTGAATTACAATTGCCCACATAAACACAGAGATATTTTACTTGAACACATTTCTTATCTTAGTGACTTATTTTCACTTAACTAATTACCTAGTTTAAGTATGACCAAACCTCATTATATTTTAACTTACTTCAATGACTTCAGAATTCAAGATTACAAGTACAATATACCAGGAAATAGTTAGCTTGTTTGGCGCTCAAATTAAGGATTTAAACATACATTTAGTTACAGCAATAGTGGTCTCCTCTGTGTGTGTGTGTGTATGTGTGTGTGTGTATGTGTGAATGTGTGTGTGTGTGTGTGTGTGTGTGTGAATGTGTGTGTGTGTGTGTGTGTGTGTGACTATGTGTGTGCGTGTGTGTGTCACAGGAGACTCCAGCCTAATAGTCTCACATTGATGCAATCACTCCCGAAAGGGGAAGAAGATTGACTTGTTCAAACAGTTTCCTTGTGTCCCCCAGGCCGTAAAACAGCTGATAACACTTCATGGGCGCTTTGACCCTTTTAACCTCATCACCTCATTGTGTTCGCTAGGACTTATCTGAAATCCTTCCTGTCCCACCCTAGGAACCAAGTGGTTCTATTGTTATAAACATTCTACCTCAGTAAACACACATAAGTTACTACTCAGATTTTAGCTTTTACAGCCGGCTATTTTAAGTGGCCCGGGACACAACCTGTTGGGAGGATTCTTGTGTTGACTTACTCAGGCAGCTGTTATCCCTAAATATAATACCTTAGTTTGATTGTTGTTCCACTTTGACTGTTTCTTTAAGACTTTTACACAACAGTTTGATTAGATCTTTGATGATCTATGTTGGGATTTTACCACACTCTCAAACGGAAATGAAGCGATAAAAAACCAATCTGCCTTGACAGCACTGACTGGAAAAGGATTCTTTGATAAGCGACGGGCAGATTAGACACATAGCCATAATTTAAAACATAGATTAGGCGATATTAAGCGTAACATTGGCGCCGATTGTGGCATTCAAGAGCTAACTCTGGCGCCACCTTGTGGCACTGAAAGTGTTAACAATTGTGTGTATTGAGCCATACTGTATTGTACCCATTCTGCAATCTGTTAAATAAAGTTTTCATTAATTAATTCATTCATCCCATAAACATACTCTGTACAAGATGGAAACTGTTCTGAAAAGTCTATTGAATTCCTTATTCTAATCTCTGATCTCTCTCTCTATCAGCCCGGTGGTTGTCGCAGCCTAGTGTTATCCAAAAGCCTTCCCTGTTAGCCGAAGCTAGCTCATGGCAACCAGAGGGTGGGGGCTACGCGTCAGCTTCCCTTCGCCCACCCTCTAGCTTCTGAGGTCTCTCTGTCTACGTCTATGTGTCTACGCTTCGTTTCTCAGTCTGGCTCAAACCAGAAGCACTCACAGCTATTAACGTGTTTCCCCTAGCAACCGGTGGTCATCCCCATAGCCACGCCCCTTCTCTCGTTACTAAGTGACACAACGCCATGGCAATGGGGCTCTTGTCACCTCTGACACACTTTAAACACTGCTATGATTCAAAAGGCTCTGCGATGACCATGGCCTTATCTCTCTCACACCATGCCTGCTGCTCTCCTACCGTCTACCGTGGAAATACACACTGGCTGCCGGCTACTTTTAAGATCTATAGATCCGTCTGAGTAGATGCAAAAACAGGGCTATTCTTTCAATCAGCTGAGTAACAATGTTCATCAACGTGGTCAGACTTGAGTGCTACAGTGTTGAGTGTGTTAGTATATTAGGAAGAGTGCATGATAGTAAGAAGGTTAGTTTTTTTTTATTGTTATTATTGCATTTTTTTTCAGATATTGATTGAAGAAGTGTGTCTTTAGTCGACGGCGAAAGATTAGTCAGGTTTCGGCTGTCCTAACTGTGGTGGGAAGTTCGTTCCACCATTGTGGAGCAAGGACCGAGAATAGGCGGCTTCTCTTTGATGACCCTCCCGGAGCTCGGATAGGAGTGGGTCTGAGGCGGCCAGAATGCAGAGTGTAGGGGTCTTGAGGGTGTGTAGTTAGAGACCATTGACCGGAGGTAGGCGGGAGCCATTCCCTTCGCTGCACGATATGCCAGGTCGAGGGCCTTGAAGTGGATTTGTGCGGCAATGGGGAGCCAGTGCAGGTCCCTAAGAAGTGGGGTGACATTGGTAGGTTTGAGATCAGGCGGGTGGCTGCAGTCTGAATGAGTTGAAGAGGCTTATATTGGCAGTGGTCGGAAGGCCAGCAAACAGTGCGTTGCAGTAGTCGAGGCAGGAGATGACTGTTGATTGGATGAGGAGTTGGGTGGCTTCTTTTATCAGGAAGGGGCGGATCCTTCTGAGGAGGAATCTACAGGTTCTGGTTGTTGCTGTGATGTGAGCGGAGAAGTTCAGCTGGTCGTCAAGGACAAGACCAAGGTTCAAGCTCATTCAAGTAGATGCATTCAGACACACAATTCTTAAACTCCTCCAACAGTATTAGTTCCTGAAGAGAATTGTAGTCTGTAGATTTGTCTGTAGACAGTACACCACTTGCAAAAGAGAGTTCCCTTCTCTCTAGCAAATCACCTCCTGAGTCTTTCCAATCAGTTTACACTGTAACAATAGAGGTCATGCCTCCGTTGGCCACTGAAGGGATGTAGCAATACGCTCAAATGCACTGAAATAGGCATCTACTTCGGCCTCCCGAAAAGGTGGAACTAGAGATATAGGCCCAAAATGACCAATTAAAGGTTTACAAGCTCAAACCCTGCCACATTTGAAAGTAATGTGCAGTGTAGAGAGCTGTACTATTCTGTGTAAAAACGCCCCAGCCATACAACCAATACTGATGGAGTCAGAGGTAATGGCTGAGAAAAAAGAGAACTAAAAAGGGCTTCCTGTTTAAAAGCTGATAAAAGGGGAAGACCAAGAGGATGCTGTACAGATGTCTTCCACCCAAACCCCTCTAACCAGAAGAAGCAGCTACTCCACGAGTGGAGTGCACTCTGATCCCAACAGGTGGAGTCTATCCTGCTAGGGTGTAGCAGAGGGATATACGCTCGCACAGCAAGTGTGACAGACTCTGCTTAGGAAGAGCCTTGCCTTTAGCTGAGCCTCTGTGACACACAAGCATTGGTTGATTGAAAACTTTATTAACAGATTGCAGAATGGGTACAATACAGTACGGCTCAATACAAACAACTGCTACGAAGATGCAAACCAGAAAAATACTTTTGTCTTGTTTACATCAGGGTCCTCCATTTTCAATTCATCAGGACATTTATGACATACAAGACATACAAATATACAGTACTACATTTCTATATATTTTTTAACCTGTTAAGCCATAAGGTCCTGACCCTGCTTTTCTTTATCATAAATCGATCAATAGAGACCGTAGTAGATCCCCCATTATCATATCCACACTCATTGGCTACAACCCTGTCCAAAGATTTTCGAGATCGCCAAATGATTGATGGAGCTAGAGCCCCGGGAGTCGGGGTGGTAATGTGTACTTTTGCGTACTTTGGCGCACGCTTCACATATCGGCATGTAACTCGAGAACCGCGGAACGGATTTTGTCACCTGAAAGGGCAATCGACAGGCAACAAATAGGGCTTTAATCCTATCTATATATTGTATTAAAAGAGATGCACACCCGAGCCGCTAGAGGTCGGCAAATTGGCATCGCGAATCGTCCTCATGAGTGGGCCCTTGGGTGTTAACACTTTGAATGCCCATCACGAGATATCTCGGGTTATCAGCCCATCACGAGAATTCTCGTTTTATTTTTTTTATTATCGATCTGAATTCATATTTCATCAACCGAGTCTACCGTTGGTACAGCAGCCCCGTCAGGCGCTCAGATGTGAAAAAAGCGCCCCCTATCGTCTCCCAGATGGTAATGCACCCTTTTGGATTGGACTCAATGAAAATGCATGAGAAAAAAAAACTCCGGAATCCACATTTTACTTCTCACGCATGTAACCAGAGCCGATCAGATTCATTCTGGACCCTCAGCACAGCGTGTAATATGTGTTTTACAGTATACGCGTGGGATCAATAAAATTATCGATTTTTGGAATGGCGATCAGGAATTGGAATAATCCATTTGGATACCATCTGATCTCAGGTAAGGAATCTATTTTACCAGTCTTAGGATAATCAGACCCATTTTCACAGTCGAGAATGCAGCTGTGACCGTGTCCCCGACCGCCAAGAACCTTGGTGTTGTCCTCGACGACCAGTTGAACTTCTCTGCTCACATCGCAGCGACAACTAGAACCTGCCGATTCCTCCTGAGCAACGTCAGAAGGATCCGCCCCTTCCTGACAAAAGAAGCCACCCAACTCCTCGTCCAATCAACAGTCATCTCCCGCCTCGACTACTGCAACGCACTGCTCGCTGGCCTCCCGGCCACTGCCACTAAGCCTCTTCAACTCATTCAGAACGCAGCGGCCCGCCTGATCTCAAACCTACCGAAGTCGGCCCATGTCACCCCACTTCTTAGGGACCTGCACTGACTCCCCATTGCTGCACGAATCCGCTTCAAGGCCCTCGACCTAGCATACCGTGTGGCAAAGGGAACCGCTCCCGCCTACCTCCGGTCAATGGTCTCTAACTACACACCCTCAAGACCCCTACGCTCTGCATCTTCTGGCCGCCTCAGACCTACTCCTATCCAAGCTCCGGGAGGGTCATCAAAGAGAAGTCGCCTATTCTCAGTCCTTGCCCCACAATGGTGGAATGAACTACCCACCCCAGTTAGGACAGCCGAAACACGTCCAATCTTTCGCTGTCGACTAAAGACGCACTTCTTCAACCATTATCTTAAAAAAGAATTTAAAAAAAATAACCGTACTGTCATGCACTTGTCCTAATAAACTAACCTACACTGTAGCACTCAACACTTTGATGAACATTGTTGCTCAGCTGATAGAGTTGTGCCCTTCCTGATGGCTTGTCGTACAGAACTTGTAAGTCGCTTTGGATAAAAGCGTCAGCTAAATGACTAAATGTAAATGTATATAAGCTTTTCCCCTATAATGTGATATGGCTGTTTGACTGTAAGAGCGATCAGGAACTGAGATAATCGATTTTCAGCGCGCGGCACCAGCGTGCACACGTACACATATACTATCGATAATCTAGCGTTTATTTGAAAACGATTTATAAATAGGCCGAGAAATGACAACGTTCTAGAATATTACAGTACAGGGCGATTATCATGGAATCTTTTTTTCCCCCGTGAAAACGAGGGCTTTTCAAAATGCTATAAAACGGAAATGAACCGATAAAAAAACAATCCGCTTCGACAATGTTGACTGGAAATGAGTCATTGATAATGCGACGGGCAGATTAGACACATAGCCATAATTTAAAACATAGATTAGGCAATATTAATGCTAACATTGAAGTGGATGGTGGGCATTCAAGCACTAAATGTGCGCCCCCTGCTGGGCACTGAAAGTGTTAAGAGGTTTGTTTTTTTATTCTTTTTTTGTAGCCAAGAGTAAAGACCATAACCCTATCAAAACAGTAGTCAAAGTGTATATTTAAATTTTTACCAATGTTTTATACGATTTACCGAACATTTTAATTTATCGGAAAAATGTACTGTACAAACAGTACTGTATTTGCAAATCTGGTATGTCATAAATGTATAGATGTAGCAGTACTGTCTATCTGTATGTCGTGTATGTCATATATGTTATGATGAATTGAAAATGGGGGACCCTGATGTAAACAAGACGGAAGTCTTTCTCTGGTCTACATCCCCTTAACAATTGTGTGTATTGAGCTGTACTGTATTGTACCCATTCTGCAATCTGTTAATACAATTAATACAATTTTCAATCAATCAATCAAAGACTCCGCTGTGCTGAGTGAGCCTGTGGGCGATATTATTAACCGCTGTGGCACTCTGTGGAGCGGAGGAATACACTTTGTCAGACAAGTCACACGGATGGCGATAGAGCCGCTGTCTTGGTTTCAGTTTCACCTCGGAGTGCTAGATGGTCATGGTATCAGGGCAAAGAAGCCAGTGGTTTACCGCATGCCGTCTTTCTGCTGCTTCACACGGCCCTCTCCCTGTGTGAAAGGTAGATGCTCTGTGAAAGGTATGATCTTGTAGTTTTGGTGATGGATTTGAGCAGCCTCTGCAATGTATGAATAAATGGAGGAAGACTTTGGGCACAGAAAGGACGGTGGCTGACGCGCCAGACTCAGGTGTGTGTGTGGGAGGTTGGAATTCCACAAGCTGTGGCAGCTTTGATGAGCTTTAGGAAGACCAGACACATGCTTGACTCATACTGAAGGAATCACTGTCGCAGCACAGCTCTTCAACAGATTGGTGGGGATGAAGACCTTCAATGCATTGGTGGCCAGGGACACCACCCATGTAATGGAGACCACTGACTTTTCTCATGGCTACCTCAGGAGACCTCAAATGGCAGCGACAAGCTGACAGCGGCAATCTTCCTCTGTGACTGGAGTAGTGAACGCTGGTGGATCTTGCCCGGTGTGGTCCTGAAAAGGACTGTTGTGGTGCTGGAATCTTGTCCATGAATGAGAGCGGTGGGTTGACAATTGATTTGATTTGAAATCTTTATTTCGAACATGCAATGAATACAAACAAACAATAACAAAAGCAAAACACAACTCAATCTACATGTTCGAAAAGGAGTAGGAAGAAGTATACACTTATTTAATCCTACCCCTTTTCCACTACTCAAATGAGTGTACTATTTTAAAACATAAAAAAGAAAAGAAAAAGAAAAATATATATATATATGCAAAACAAAAAAAACAAAAACTATATATGTAAAACATGAAAGAAATAAAATAAAAATGTAAACACCCGTGAATATCAAGTCCCTTCCTCATCCCTGTACCTTGTGAACATCATTTCCTTATACATCAGTTTGAATTGTCTCATGTTTGGACATTTCTTTAGCACCACAATTGTTGTAACTTGAAAGAGTCTATCATGAAGAGTGCAGGGCAAGCATCTGCTTATATGCTGCAGGTAGGCATGTGCACCTAGTTATAGGTGCATTGAATAAAATTCTTTCAGCTGGCATTCCTGAACCAGCAGGGGCACGAGCAGCAGTCCAACAAGCTGAGCTAGTCCTCTGCTGGGATCAGAACAGAGAGGTCATTATCTGGACATTGTATTAGGTAAAAATCTTTCAATCTATTTGTTGGATTTTACTCTGACAATATCGATTTTCACAAGGACACATATGAGGCACCGAATAGAGGCTAGGATAATATATTTAAAGTAAAGATTACATGAAAGAGCTGTGGTGGGAGAGGTGTGGGGTACTTCCTCCTTTCAGAGAAATGAGTAAGAGTGAGCGTCCAGCAGAAATAGAGCTCTGCATCATCTGCACCATCACTGTGTACTAGGGATGACCTCAACTAGTCGACTAATCGATCTAAAGGAGCCGTAGTCGACTGCCAACCTCTTAGTCGAATGCAAAAAATATATATAATGATTATAATATATATATTTTGTAATCATTCTTTCCAAAATCAAAGAGGTCTAGAAGCGTTAATGGCGCACATATCAGCGAGGCTAACTGCCTAATCAAATCAAATCAAATTTATTTGTAAGGCCCGACAACACACGTTAATGTCCCCATGGGCCGGACACGTCTTCTTTAAACAAGTCAAGAAGAAACATAACAATAAGTCAAGAACAAAACAAGGACACCATAAGGTCCAACATTTTTAAAATAAATGCAAAATAAATAAATGCAACACTCCCAGACAATACCCCACGCGAAGGTAAGGAAAAACTCACTAAAACCTAGCAATAGGAAAAAATGCACCACAGGCAATGTGGAGGAGAGAAACCTTAGAAGGGCCATTCAAGGGGAGATCTCCCTTCTTAGATGTCGGTGATAGTAGTGTTGCAGACTAACAGTTGGTAAGCATGCACTCATGTGTGTAGTGAAACACAGATGAGTGCATGCGATAGCAACTGAACATTTTGAAATATTTAAGACAGAGCTGATAGCGATAGCAACTGAACATTTTGAAAGATTAAAAATAGAGCTGATATCTATTTGAGGCACAGGGGCAGCGCAAAGAGGGTCGCATCCTCCCGGTCATCATCACGGGACGTCCAACACTCCTAATAAAACGGGCACAGAGGCACTGAAAGAGGATTTCACACACTAGACATATCAAGATGTATCCATCAGTGGACCAATTGCATGCTGTCGCAGAGGACAAGAAGCCTTCAGTCGACTCCTTCAGACATTAAGCTCCCCCCACAGCCCAAATGGAATGACCCCCCCCCCCCCCCCCCCCCCCATTTCTTTTATAATATATATAATATAAACGAAATAAGACTCGTGCACATCTTGTTGGACACCGACTGGAGGTGCAGGTCAGCGCAAGAGATATGTATAAAGCTAAAAGAAGAAAACCCTCAAAAGAAGGGACCGCACACTCCTCAGGACTGATTTTGCTTTTTATTTGTTTGGTGCACAACGCGTTTCGCTTCCGCTTCCTCAGCACCTGGCCTACCGTGTACTATGCACACGCTACAAAGGTGTTCCAGACTCCCAGAGGCACCGGCAGCTCTAAGTTATATTTCCTGGCCTTTGATCGGCAGGACACCGTGTGGTGTTCTGATGCGACCTCGGGAACACCACTTACTGTAGCAGGCCAAAAGAAATCTGATTGGCTGTTAAGATTCAGCCCCTGTTCCTGGGGTCACGTCGGAAAACTAACACCACCACCACCGTGTTCCTCGTTGAAAAGTACACAGCCTGGGGAAGACTGCCTACCAATCAGAGGCTGGGAAATATTTCCCATCATTTTCAGAAAAATCCAGCTTAAAGCTGCCTGTGTCTCTGGGAGTCTGTAGAAAACCTTTGTAGCGTGTGCAGCGTCGGGCTTGGAAAGTGATGCAGAGTTTGCTCTATTTCTGCTGAACAGGTAAGCTCACTCTTGCTAATTTCTCTGAAATTGTCTACCCCACCTTTAAGTAGAAACACACTGGTATAGTACTATAGTACTCTGGTAAATGGAAAATCATTAAAAAGGCTACTTGAGTAAAAGGGTTTGATAGTAAATATGCTCAAATATCAAACATCTTCTCTCTAGGTTAAAGGAAAATTCCAACATTTGGGGAAATTAGCTTATTTAACATCTTCCCTGGAGTTAGACAAGAAGATACATACCTTTTTTGTCTCTGTGCGTGCATTTAGCTTAGGGAACAGTCGCTCCGTTAGCATAGCTTAGCTTCATCACTGGAAGTGAGGCAGATCCGGAGCCTTACAGTGTATAGTTTGATTGATTGATTGAAAAGTTTATTAACAGATTGCAGAATACACTCCAAATACAACTCCAAAACGTTCATGTAAACATGTTGTGACCTGTGTATTCACCACGTGGAGAAATAAAAAATAATTGAATTAGACAATTACGTTTTATAAGCAAATATACTCGATTTTTTTTTTTGCCCAACCACTACTCTATGAGCGCAGCCAGTGATTTCAACGTGACGCCGTGTTTGTTTACATTCTCATTCATTCAAAAGATCCGAACCGATTGAAGTTTATGGATACTATGACTTGAAATCCTCTTACCTTGACGATTAAAAGCCTCCCCAATTTAGAAAACAGTAATCCAATGGCTGGTATATTGTTATACCGGACGCTCTGAGCTAACCGGAGCTAACGCAGAACAGGAGGATAGTAAAGCATATATAATGACTTCCTTTCTGGGGTTGTCGAAATAAAAGTGCAACGTTTATAGCAGCGGAAAACGTTTATTTTGTACATTATCTAACGTTAACACGAACCTAAACTAACTTTAGGTTAGTTGTAACGTTAGTTTAGGTTCGTGTTAACGTTAGATAATGTACAAAATAAACGTTTTCCGGTGCTATAAACGTCGCACTTTTATTTTGACAACCCCAGAAAGGAAGTCATTATATATGCTTTACTATCCTCCTGTTCTGCGTTAGCTCCGGTTAGCTCAGAGCGTCCGGTATAACAATATACCAGCCATGACGGGCGGCCACATGGTGTAATGGGCAAGGCGCTCGCCACGAATGCGGAGACGCTGGGCTCGCCTGTTCGAGCCCAGCGATCCACATTGCTTTCAGTTTAGCTGGTCATTCATACTAATACACATTGGCCGTATTAGGGGGTGGGAAACTGATGGGTGGGGATCGGGCGTTGTGGACAGAGACTCCTACAGGTCGGTTGGTGCGCCTGCGCAGTAGAATCAGGAAGTGTCGGGGGCAGCGTGAGCCTCCCACGCGTTACTCCTCGCCACTGAGAGATCGAGCTGCGCAGGTGAAAAGATGCGACTGCTGTTACCTCAAGTACCGGAGGGGACTTGTGCTATGTATGACTTAGTCCACATTGCAGCCGGCTTGTGGGAGGCAAGAAACAGCGTTCGTGACAGGGGAGGGTTGAATTGGATGATACGAAATTGGGATGGGAGAAAATATAGAAAATGGGAGAAAAAGTGGATAAAAAAAAATATATATATACCAGCCATTGGATTACTGTTTTCTAAATTGGGGAGGCTTTTAATCGTCAAGGTAAGAGGATTTCAAGTCATGGTATCCATAAACTTCAATCGGTTCGGATCTTTTGAATGAATGAGAATGTAAACAAACACAGCGTCACGTTGAAATCACTGGCTGCGCTCATAGAGTAGTGGTTGGGCAAAAAAATTGTTCCGAGTATATTTGCTTATAAAACGTAATTGTCTAATTCAATTATTTTTTATTTCTCCACGTGGTGAATACACAGGTCACAACATGTTTACATGAACGTTTTGGAGTTGTATTTGGAGTGTATTCTGCAATCTGTTAATAAACTTTTCAATCAATCAATCAAACTATACACTGTAAGGCTCCGGATCTGCCTCACTTCCAGTGATGAAGCTAAGCTATGCTAACGGAGCGACTGTTCCCTAAGCTAAATGCACGCACAAAGACAAAAAAGGTATGTATCTTCTTGTCTAACTCCAGGGAAGATGTTAAATAAGCTAATTTCCCAAAATGTTGGAGTTTTCCTTTAAGCTAAAATGTTTGGTGTTTGGTAGTCTGGTTATGCTTGCCCTTATGACTTCCTCTTAGCGGACTAAACATTCAAAAGCTACCTCAAAATTGTAATTAAGTCAAGTAAAAGTACTTTGTTATTTCTCACCCCTACATGAAACAAATGCTGTGAGCTGTATTTGAACCCACATTATTGAGTGCATAGAGCTGTCCCATAGTTGATAAATCAATCAGAAGACCAAGATGTCGTTTTCAGGAGTTATTTCCTGAAAGATGATAAGCACATCTCTGGTAAGCACCAGGGCCCTCATTCATCAATGTGTGCGTAGAACATGACCTATTTCCACACGTAAGCACGGAATGTAGAACTAGTGTACGCACAGGGAAGTCGGGATTCATCACACGTGCGTACGCAGGCTCTATGCTCCTCCTTGTTGATGAATACCACTTTGTTCTACCGTCAATGCTCGTGCATGATTATCCATATATGGTCATGAAAATGAGGAAACACCCCCCATGGGATGTGAAATAATGGACTGACCCGAGCGGAACTCTGAGAAATTCCACGAAGATTGTTCACTGCTGTCGAACCAAGAAGACACTATCGCGTATTATGGGATAAATAAAAGGCGGACTTGTAAACGGTGATGTCAGATATCAACGGCTCCCTAAGACCATTGCTGCAATTCTGCCTGGACAGCTCAAAATACTAATAAAGACCGTTCGTTGACCACTGTTTGGCGTTGGTTGTGTGTCATTATAACCGTGCTGTAATATGAATGCCTTTATTAGTTGTGTTCGATTGGCTATATGATTTTTAGAGGCATCTATTTTGTTGTCGGCTAATAAAGACCGCGCTGGAATATGACTGCCTTTTCCCGTGTTGTTTGATTAATACCCAGGGATTAAAGTTCTCCTCAATTCTATTCCAAATCGCGATGGATCTTCCGTCAATTTTCTACCTGCTGCATATGATTTCTAGAGGCATACTACAATCTATTTTGATGTCAGTATTGGGTAGCCTATATAAACAATATAATACGAGAGCATATACAAGAACAATGAATCTCACTGCATGTATGATGTAGCCTGCCTTTCAATACATGAACTTGAATTCCATCATGTTTGTGTGCGGGACTCACAAGGCTGTTGTCACAATGGGTGGTACCGGTGTACAGTAATAATAACAGTCCACACAATATCACGATCCATGCCATAGCCTATGTTCTATTAGGACATGATCTGTGACGACAAATGTTCTAGAATGTTTGATTAAGATATCATACTCTGACAGCATGCCTATGAGCAACAAAAACGCGAACTTGAATCCCATCATATAGTCTGTCCACTATCTGCATGGTGTCATTGCAATGCGTTTTCTATTCTTTCTTATACAGTAAAAAGGGGGAAGAACACTATATTCATATGACTTATTCTGCTTACAGCTTCGAAATTCCACTTGTTTCGTTTAACGTAAAGCCTTTTAAATATAATCAAAACGTTCCCGTGTTTCGGCGGTCTGTGCGCAAAATAATAACGAGTTGAGCTTTATGATTTATGATGAATTGAAAATGGGGGACCCTGATGTAAACAAGACGAAAGTTGGTCTGCATCCCCAATTAACAATTGTATGTACTGAGCTGTACTGTACTGTACCCATTCTGCAATCTGTTAATAAACTTTTCAATCAATCAATCAATCAAGCTACGCGGAGCGCAGTCAGTCAGTAGCCTACACCCCGTATATTCCGATAACGCTATATAAACCATGCTGCATTCATTCTGAGAGAAAGATCTATTATTCCAAATGCTATTTATAGGGTTTTGACCATAATTACACTACTGTTGCTATTTTACAATGAACTATAATGAACTACGGTTCGTACAGAACATGCCAGTGTTATTATGCACAGAAGCTCATTTCCTTGTTGTAATAATATATTCTACCACTGGGCGCCAGGTACGCCTGGTCTGACCTGTGCATAGATGTAAGCACGGAGTCAAGTTCAAATCGAAATTGATGAATCCCACTCTTTGCTTAGAAATGATCGTACGCACAGGGTAAGCACAGATCTGTGCGTAGAACACGTTGATGAATGAGGGCCCAGGTTTCAAGAGGTCCCTCTGTGTGATTGCATGTGGGAAACACAATTTTACACAATAGTCGATTAAATCAACTAATCAATTAGTCTAGATGGGTTGGGAGAAAGAATCAATTCCTGGTGAAGAACACCCCCCTGCAGCTCGCTTGATGAGACCTTTGCCCTCATTTCTCAATTATCATGTTTTATGGACACATCAAGGAAATTGTACAATTTCCTCTAAAAACCGAACAAAGGGTCCCTAGCTCAAAAGGAGAACCTGTATTCTGCAACACCCTTGCCGCAATCCTAATATCCATCTTGCATTACATGCATGTAAAAATAACGAAGGTGACAACAAAAAGAAAAAAAAACAGACGTGGATGGATGCAATCTCCGTTAATTTGTTTGACCCGCTCTCCTCTCAAATGAGAATGGATGGAGGGATTCCCGATGTCTTGATTGGAAGATGGATGAGTATGCAGACATGGCTTTAATGGATGGAAGACAGGAATTCAGTTAGGGCTAATTGAATCGTGGAAATCATTAAAAGCTCAAGTGCATAAGATCATTAGGGGAAGCTAACCAGGTAGTAATCAAACCCTCACCACAAATAATCTTTAGGATTCAGAACTCTGGGGTTTTTGTCTGTTTTTCGCGTTTGTAACCAGAAGAGTGGTTACAAACCGAGTCACATTATAGTTTTTTCCCCTGCTTGTGACCCAAAATTTGATGGTCATCCTGGTACCCAGGCTCATTAAGACGATCCAGTATTCTCATCACAACGTAGAAACCCACCAGAAACAGCCACAGAACAACCCAATCCCAACCCACAGTTTTAAGAGGCACTGCAGTACAGCATCAGAGATGCATACCAGTACTTTGAAGTGGCTTCACTTGTGGCTTAGGTCACATTAAACAAAAAACAATGCTCCGTTTTAACATTTCTTCATATTATCTTCTGCTTGTGTCTCCAGACCAATTTTTCCCAGGGTCAGTGCTCCTCTTCATTACTCCACCAAAGGAAATGAGGAGCTTGATTAGTTTGTCTGTCCTTGGGCTATTCGGTTAAAGCCTCTTGCTAAATCTAAGTGGACCTGAATCATTGAAATCATTGTGTCTCATGTGCAGAATAGTACACCAAAAAGAGTACTAGGTTTATTGATATTTCAAAATGAAGGCATTTCATGATTCAACTTCCCATAGAATTAGTAGATGATAGCTTGCACTTCACTGTCACATTAGCTGTGAAAGAAGTGTAGTGTTGACTGTTAACACATTAAACATAAACACGAGCCCCTTTTACACAGCCTGTTCAAGGCAGGAATGTTCTGTATAAAAGGCACAGACATGGAATGGGGGCGGGGCGGCATTATTGTTCCAGCATTAAGCCACCAGCAGAGGTTGTCACATTGCCGGGATGGCCTCTAGGGATCGGGGGCATGCTGGGACAGGGGTGTGGTGTTTTGATGATGTGGTTAATTCTGTGGGGGTTATAGGCCTTAATGTAGCTTGTAGGTAATATCATAACCACAACTATTTTCATAAGTGGAGCGCGGCCCCATGACACTATCCCCACACCACCAACTCACGGGAGTATTGCTCCGTCAGTCAGTTGCTACATGCAAGGTGGGATAGAACAAAGGCTGACCACATTATATAATAATAATAATGTACAATAGCCAATAATGTAATAATGTATACTTTTATTAATCCCCTTGGGGAAATTAATACATCCTCTGTATTTGACCCATCCTAACTATTTAGCAGCAGTGGGCAGCCACACAGTGCGGCAACCAGGGACAATTCCAGTTGTAAATGCCAGTACCTTGTGAAGGAATCTATGTTTTTCAATGTGTATATAATGTATTGGTGGGTGACAGCATCTACTCAGACGGATCTATAGATCTTAAAAGTAGCCGGCAGTCAGTGTGTGTTGCAGCAGACTAACAGCAGCAGATGAGGATTCGGGCTGTGCTCGATCTGGAGAAAGTGCATTATCAAGCCACGGGCAGGTTTGGTCAGAGAGAACTAGGGGGATAATATCAACATCGCCGTTGCTATAGTGATTTGGGTCAAAGAGCCGTTGTCAAGGACTGCGTGTTACGCAGTAACGAGAAGAGGGGCGGGAGCCCATTGCTATGGTGAGAATGTTATGAGGTGTGAGTTCCTTCCGGGGTAAGTTAGACTGAGATACGAAGCACAGACGAGCAGACGCGTTGATCAGAGACTTTGAAACGGTGGAGGAAGGGAATATGCCATGTGATCGCTAGCTTCGGCTAACAGGGAATGGTGGTTGGCCACGACGAGGCCCAGAACCATTGGACTGTCGTGACAGAAGAGACGGTGGAGAAGAATGAATTAAGACTGTTCAAGGACAATACAGAATGGGTTACATCGGGTACAGAGACTATGTTTATGAAAATAAACATGAGGATCTAAGGAAAGAGATCACGTAGCAGTTTCGTTTCTTATGACTAACGGATGTACTAACAAGGGTTGATACAAACACAACGCAGAACAGGGAGAGTCACGAAGGAGATGACGAGATGAGATTGGCTGATTACCGAAGAATCCAACAACTGGTCAAGGGCACGTTTTGGGGGAAACCGGAGTACCCGGTGGAAACCCATGCAAATGCAAGAACATGCAAACTTCACACAGAAAGGCCCCCTGCTGGGGTTTGAACCCTGGACCTTCTTGCTATGAGGCAACAGTGTTAACCACTGCACCACCATGCCGCCCTAATTAAAAGTACTCTGGAGTTTATGTTATCCTCATGTCAGCATTCCCTACTGTCAATCGGACGGCAGCTCATGATGGCAATAGCTTTGTGTTCTTAGGTTGTGTAGGTGCGTCCCCAATATTTCTGTGCGTGTGCCTGTTATTTTGGAGATGCAGGTCACCATAAAACTTTGTATTTCATAAACAAAATTAAGCACAAAGGGGGAGTTCAACTTCTTGCCACCAAGCGAATTAGAGAGAAGAACAACGTTCTTAGAATGCTTACAATCAGAATTATTTTGCAAGTTGCATCCAGTCTCATTGCAAATCTCAATCTGAATGTCACTCCTCTGATTCCAGGACTGCTAAAAATCTAAAATCACACACAGTGCGGCATTTTGCCAGCGTTGTTTGGTTCAGTGTAAAAAAGCAAATCCAGCATAATGAGGGGTCTTCTTTACGGCAATATTGCAGGATCTCTGGGGGGCTTTAGAGAGCATGTAACCTATGGCTGGAAGCTGTCATAATGCCATGGTAACACCATAGCCTAACAACAAGGGATTTGCCTGGCTTTTGTCCTATCCATTTCAAATACCCCCCTACCCACCCATCTGTTTCCTCCCTCTCATCTATAATGTGTGTCGTCCAATAGGAGTGGTCAGGTTCATGTTTTGAGGCAGCAGTCCAGGATATGTGATGATGATCTGCCCCCCCCCCCCCCCCCCTCTGTGCTGATTCAGGCTGTCCTCAAGTCTGGATACATCAAGCCCAAAGCCTTGTGGGTAATCCCTCTTCCTCAGCGGTACCACCTGCAGTGCTTCCTGAATCAGATTGCTGCTGACCCCTGCAGAGTGATGTCTCACCCCGAACATTGGGGAGTGGGCACAGTGGGGGGTCGGCTGCCAGTTGACGCTATGGTTCTGGGGGTTGGGCACCAGAGGGCATGCATGTAAATACAAGTCCCCTCCATGTGGGTCTCCATCCGGACCAGCTTGTGCTAGACCACAAGAGACTGCACTCCCCCACAAGACAAAGGGTATTGCTCTCACACAAGACCCACTTGAAAATGACGTGCATGTTGTTGGACAAAGGAAAGGAGCAACCTTGAATGAAGTAACTCCCACATCCGCAGCTTACTGTTTTGCACAACACTACAATATTCTTTCACTGAAAGGCATTCTCAACATTCAACTTCAGCAAAGTTTCATTCTCTGCCCTCCATGTTTAAAGGAGTTCAATCTCCTCCCACCACCTCACCCCTCCTGTCTGTGGGCAGCAGGTAGGCCCTGTACCTTACAGTCCAGGCCCTCTCATATTTATTTGCTCTATTGAACAAGGGTCTGTCTCAACTTACCAAAACCCCTTGGTCGAACAGAGGGGGGGGGGGGAGCCTGGGAAGTATCGATGAGGCAGAGGAAGGAGAAAGAGAGGAGAGGAAGAGCAGTAAAGAAGATATACTAGTAGGCAAGAACAGATGGTTGAGGAAAAGGTAAAAGATTATCGAATCGAGTATTGAGCGTTGGGCAACAGGAGATATAACTATACAGGAGAGAGGGATTTACAGCCCAGTGTACTGTCTGTCTGTGAGAGAGAGAGGGAGAGAGATAGGGGGAGAGAGAGAGAGAGGGGGAGAGAGATGGATTGGGAGTTATGAAGAAAGAAAAAAAACAAGAATGAGAGAGAAACAGATGTAGAGCAAAACAGCTACCAGAAAGAGACAGAGGGAGGTAGAGAGAGAGACTGAGGCCAGGCAGTTGGGAGCTCCCGTAGACACGCACTTCTGTCTAAGCAGCTTTCCACTCAGGGCGAGGTCACGGCGGGTCACATCGGGATTACACTTTTGGCAAACAAGAGGGAGCTCCTCTCTCGCAAAGCCGCGCGCGACTCCCCAATGACTCTCAGCAGCTGTAATAAAGCCAAGGCAGCCTGAACCTACAAACAAAAAGCTAACACGCTATCGATCGACAGCGGCCAACTTTCGTGAGGTGGTGTCGAAAGGTCGACACTGTGCAGACAGCTTGGGCTGGGGTGAAGGGCTATTATTGGGATAAGGCAAAACTGCAGCCTTTTGTCCATAACGCAGAAATTCTTCACATGCTGGACACCTTCCCTAAGGGTGTCAGCTCAGGAATTGAGATATTGGAAATGTTTCGAGTCCCCCCCCGGCCCACCACCCAATGAATGGAGTTAAAAAGACTCGCAAATTGCCGTAGTGATATATTCCAACCACAAAATCCAAATTAGGTTTCTATCCCTCAATCAATACCCATCCCCTGCAGTGTCTGTGTGTGTCTCCTCACTTCCTAATCAACACTTCCACTCATGGCGAGGTCAGCTGTGTAAGCGCACGGTGCCCCGAGCGCCGATTTGAACTTAATTAAGCAGCTTTAAACACAGTCGAAAAGACTCGTTAATACCCAGGCAAGACGAGCAGCCGGATGAGAACATCGTGGCAGTATTGCGCGGGAGCGGTGTGAGGCAGATTGCTGTTGAACCCTCACTGGTCAAACTCCAGGGGCACACGCCCCCCACCCACCCCAGAGGCCTCTACCAAAGACTCAACATGGACTTGATCTCAGTGAAGGAACAAGATGTGTGTGAGAGCGCCGCAAATAGGCAGAGTGGAAGAAAAAGATAAGAGATGGAGAGAAAGACCAGTCAGACAGAGGGGGGGAGAGATAGAGGGAAGAGATATAGTAGGAGTCAGATAGAGGGCGAGAGATAGTGAGAGAGGGAAGAGAGAGATTGACTCTCTGAGGAGTATGTGTCTACCTGCTACTAAAGCATTCTTTTTGGAGATGAACTTGAACCCTGTGAGTGAGATACTGTGTACCAGTGTAAATGGTGTTATCAGTTGGAAAAAAAGAAAAGCCATAGAAGACCGAGGATAGACAGAGGGGGTGAGAGAGAAAGAGAGGCGTATTCATGTACTGTATGTGTGTCTGCAGACTCACTGCCACTAGGGCTGTGCTATGAGGCAGGGCCTTCTATAAAAGGAGAGCTCCACACCAAGGTGTTCTATAGCTCGGGGGGGCTAACGGTGATAAATGAGTCCCTTAATGTCGCCAAACACTTTATCTCTGCTTCATCTGTTTTCATTAGGCAGAGCCAACCTTTGGCTAGGCGAGAACGTGCTGTAACTTTCATTACTACAACATAGAATTGAGGGGGGAAGGGGGGGCACCTTGCATTGGCTGTGACGGATCCTATTCTTCATTATTATGCTATAGCACCATTAGTGCATCTTGTAAAAAAAACTAAAACGAGCAACGTTTTTTTTTGTCTGTGAATTGTACAGAGGGACCAGCAGCGTGGCTACATGGGACTCTGGGCTCATGATCAGAACAGTGCTGGTTGGAGCCCAGGTCAGGAGAGTGGTGTTGTTGTCCAGCAGGGACTCTGTCCTCTGGACCTGACGGTAACAATGCCCCGGTCATGGTGATATGGGACACCGTACGGTTACGAGTGCCGTCCTTTGGATGAGACGTTAAACCAAGGTCCCAACTGAATTTCAGTCGTTAAAAGAACCCAGGGTATGCATCGCAAACAGTAGGGGGTTCCCCGACGTTCCTGGCCAAATTCCCAATCAGGTCTCTGACAACAAGGCCACTCCTCCCCCAGGCTGGCATGCAACCCCCCCCTGCTACTCCTCCCCCAGGCTGGCATGAACTCCTCCCCCAGGCTGGCATGAACCCCCCCCCCCCAGGCTGGCATGAACTCCTCCCCCTGCTACTCCTCCCCCAGGCTGGCATGAACTCCTCCCCCTGCTACTCCTCCCCCAGGCTGGCATGAATTCCTCCCCCAGACAGTGGCTGTAAATAAGAACATGTTCTTAAGTCAACTTGCCCGGTTTAATAAAGGTTCTAACTATGCAGGAATGTCAATAAGGGTTTTGGAACCGTGCCGGAGACATGATGATGTGTTATGTGGCACAGACACCGAGTGGCAGGGCCGGACTGGGGAAATAATTCATACCGGGAGATATAGCGCGAAATATAGCCCCAGTCAGGCCACTTTTTAAGCGGGGGGTCTGGGGGTCCCCCACCAGGATTTTTTTTGTTACAAAGACTTAATTTCCTGCATTCTGGTGAATTTTAGTGCATGTGAATCACAAACTAATGAGCCAACAATTGCTTAGTACAATGTACTGTTATGAACCTCAAATAAAACTGTTGTGGCACTAGCAATGCTACTCTCTCCACCTTCAAAAAGAAAAAAGCAAGAGCACAACATATTTGTCTATTTACTATTATAATACAGTTAACCACTCTCTCCACCTATTCAAACAGAGCAAGAGCACAATACAATATTCACTTTACTGATGCACTACCCATCAACAGTTAAAATAGCCCTTACACAAACATTAAATAACAGACCTTTCATTATTACAAAACTACCTGGCTCACTGCCTGGCTGTTACAGTATTCTGCAGAGTGCCATCTGCCATTCCATTCGCCGCCTCCACTGTCAATCAGTTGTATCGCCTGGTCCCGCCTCCACCAATCACAAGCGGCAGCACGGCTCCATTGTGTGTGTGTGATCCGAGGGAGAGAGTCAGATAGTTCTCCAACTCTGTCGCAGACAGTGAAATCCTGGTTGTTCCCCACCCACCTAGGTTATCTAACTATCGCGCCGCGCCGCCGCCACAACTAGAAACAATGGCCTGGCAAAAAAAAATAAAAATTATAATTTTCTTTTATCTGTGCAGGCCAGGCCACCAGGAAAACTCCCGGTGCTCCCGATGGCCAGTCCGGGCCTGCCGAGTGGTATGAACCGTGCCGGAGACCTGATGATGTGTTATGTGGCACAGACACCGAGTGGTATGAACCGTGCCGGAGACCTGATGATGTGTTACGTGGCACAGACACCGAGTGGTATGAAGTTGAAACATGTGTGTGGAATAGGACAGGAGTATCTCTTGGTCAGTTCATTATTAATTGAATATCTGACCGACCTCTTGGCAGAAAGAGGAGACGTGATCATCTTTTTGTACATCTTTCTATGTAACACTGAAGGGGAACGGTCAAATCCTGGATGGATGTGGGGGGGAGGGGGGGCTCTAATAGAAAAACAAGACACACAACTGATGTAATATCTGATGTAAGCTTTACTTTCAAATCCTGTTACATTTAGAACTGGCAATTTGAACATAAAATAATGCCAAACAAAGAAAACAAATACAAAACCAAAAAAGTACAAATGATCTATTTACCAGTTATTGTCACAAACAACCCTGTACAGCCTTAACAATGGAGTAATAAAAAAGCTTTATACAGCACATACCAATTGTTTATTTTTTTTTACCGAGTGCCAAAAGATAAACAAACAAAAAAATTTGTTGAGCCTTTCCTAACTTTAAAATACAGCCAAACTTAAAGATTGTAGACTGTGCAGTGTGATCCTAACAACTAAATGCAACCGAGGAAGTTAGTTCAAACAATGAAGTGTTAAAGAGCTTAGAGAGAGACATAATAGAGAGAGAGGGCAATGTCATGCATACTCCCAAGTGCTGAAAAGGTAGTCACGCTTTAACATAAAAAAAGAGAAAAGAAATATCACTGTGCTGCTTACAAGTAGGCAAAAATAAACATAGAAATAAGTGCTTAGAAATACTGTTTTTTTTTCTCAAAAAAGAACAGAGCCCTGTTGCCTTCTCAAAACATTGTACTTGAGACTTGAAAGGGGGAATCAAGGAGGAGCAGCCATTCTTGATTACATCATGGTTACGCAGTATTTAAAAAACAAAAAGGCAGACAGTTGAAAAAGGTGTCAAAGTGGGACACATTCGTCATTTTCTTCCACGTTTCGATCATCTCTTTCTTTTTCTTTTTGGACCCTGACAATTCGTTTGACTCATTCTCAGTAGTCGCAGGTGGTTCCCTTCCACCAAGTGGCACTATAATATAGACGATAACGCAGATAGTACATGGAGCTCAACTCATAGTGTGTGTGTTGAGGGAGGGAGGTCCTTTTACTCTAGAGACAGCATGTCGGACACAGCAAAGCCTGGAACTAACAGAAAACAGCAATGGGGGGGGGGGGGGGGGGGACATCTCGGTGTGACTCCTACTCTAGAACAGGGCCATGACGGATTCAATCCTAACATCATGTCCTGTTGGTTAAGTTATGTTTTGGTCTTGACACAATGCATCTTCTCTGTCCAATTTTTTTTTAATATTAATACGAAAATGTATCATAATCAAAACAGACAAAAGAAAGTGAGGAAAATAAAACAACAATCCCTTTACAAATAAGAATTAACCATTTTGGCTTGAAGACCACTTAGGAAACACCAGTCAGTCGTGGGTAACGCTTCTTATTTCATTTATTTATTTAAATAAAATGCATGTACTATGCTGCCCTATCTCATAAACATCCTGTTTTTTGAGCATTTTTAGACTTGTGTGGATAAATACATATTCTCATAATCAAAAGTGCAGCACTGTGCAAAATTGGCTAGAACAATTTAGCCTGGGCTCTTAGTTCCCAGGGAGAGCTCGACCTCTGCCGTCTAATTCATGCAATTTGTATTAATTTGCTTTCTCTAATTTCACAGAGGCAGACCCTGCACTGCCAGAGAGGACCCTGCACTGCCCGAGAGGACCCTGCACTGCCAGAGAGGACCCTGCACTGCCCGAGAGGACCCTGCACAGCCAGAGAGGCAGACAGACCCTGCACTGCCAGAGAGGACCCTGCACTGCCCGAGAGGACCCTGCACTGCCAGAGAGGCAGACAGACCCTGCACTGCCAGAGAGGACCCTGCACAGCCAGAGAGGCAGACAGACCCTGCACTGCCAGAGAGGACCCTGCACTGCCAGAGAGGACCCTGCACTGCCAGAGAGGACCCTGCACTGCCAGAGAGGACCCTGCACTGCCAGAGAGGCAGACAGACCCTGCACTGCCAGAGAGGACCCTGCACTACCAGAGAGGACCCTGCACTGCCAGAGAGGCCTACGCATGAAATCACAGGGTTTGATTCAGCCATTTCCAAAAAAGCTATTGTCTATTTCATCTTCGAGAGGCTTGATAGATCGTAGTTTGCACTTTTCTAAGGGAACAATAAAAGTGTTGGGGGGGGGGGGGGTCTAAGTGCTTTTGGCTTGAAATGTAACTTAAGTTAAGTGCAATTAAAACAAAGGATGGGGGGTGGTGAGCAGTACCATGTCTGCCGGTCTAACGGAAGCCACGCCATTGAACACGATCCTGTACAAGTGAATGGCTTTTGTCTTCTTCATTGCACCAACAGGAGCCTTTTCTCAAATGGGTTATTGATGAATATTAGTAGAAAATACTTTACTATGTTGTCAAAGGCTCAGTAAAAAAAAATTAAATAAAAAAAAAAAAAGACACAGAAGGCCACCGAACACACCACTTTGCTCTCTATACCGGCACAGAACACACCCCTGCTACGCTTCTGTATCACGTCCTCATGTACATACAAAAAACAAAACAAAAAGAAAATACATTCATTCAAGTCATTTTGGAACAGTTTTCTTTTCTTCTTGTTTTTTTTTTCTTACACAAAAAATTACAAAAAGCTCCAAAAAGCACCATTGAATCGGCCTGTGGTGACTGTTAGCTGGGCAGCTAGCGAGCGAGCCCAGAGTAGGTCACCTCCACAAAACAGTTATCTCATATATCTCGTCTAAGTATAGGTGCGCGGTACATAGTTCTGCATATGATGCCGGACTGATATCCACCCGGTCTCAGAAATACGTGACTAGGTAGGTCTGGTTGTGTCGTTATGTGATATTATAGACCTTTTAAGTAGACCTTTAAAAAAATGTTAAAGAAGAAAAAATGAAAGCCCTGGTTACTTTGAACAGAGCCTTCCTTTCTCTTTTACCAGCAATGTTGTCCTTCACAGTGAATTTACCTGGAGAGTAAATGTATTTACTTTTATGGGACCATTGAACTTGGCAATGCTGTTTAGGGGACGTTATGGGCCATGCAATACATTCATAGTGTGTAATTCCATAGTAAGTATTTATAGGCATGTTAGACTTTCTTTTGACAATGCGAGTGGGTTTCTTCACTGAGCATTAGGTCATAAGTATCTTGTGTTTTATTATAAATAAATTAAGAGGCACATTGCTAACAATAAAGCAAGGAGCAGATGTTCATTAAATGTCATTAAACCCCCACTATCAGAATGCACTGAAACTGGTATGTCGGGGGACCTGTGCTGCAATGCTAAGCTAGCATTGGCTAGCAATTTGTTCTTATTGCCGCTACAAAATCCTAAATCCCCTGCCTTATCAGAGAAAGAAATTGATATTAGAAGACCTCATTCCAGGAGCTAGTTTAATAATCCATTCATTTCCCCACGTCCTTGGAGATGGAGGGAACCGGAAACTCCCTTATTTGGGCTGAAACATTATGACACATGAGAGGCCTATTGGTTTCAATTGTCTACTGGGCTGGGAGTGCAAACATGTTAGTGGTTTGCTACAGTAATCCAGACTCTTAAAACCCAAGTAGTGATTTAGTAAGTAGATGTTATGGCCAATGTTGCCTTGTGAGTGACAAGACTTGATAGAATATTTGCCATATTAGGATTATCATAGTTTATTTTCCTTTTTAGCTTATAGGGAATGATAGCTTGGGGAGAAGGTGGCCAAAACAGAATCATATGTTTTGCCTTACTCATTTTCATTTTCATAATCCCATGAATGCCATATTAGCATGTGGGGGGGGGGGGCAGATTGAGTTTGGAATATCCATCCATAGCAAATCGTGATTAGAACGACAGCCAATGTCTTTTCAGAGACACAGGAGATATCAGGCAGCACCAACGCAACATGGTTTCACCATTATACAAAACCAACAGAAATCAAAGCTGTGGGAAAGGGGGAAGGCTAAAAAACTATGTACAAGTTTGATAAATAATTAAGTGCGTGGTTTGAGGCGTTGCTTTGGAAACGAGCTTTTTTTTCTCAAAGAAAAGCATTCCGTTTCATTGGTTCTGTCCACGGTGCGTCGCTACGGTAACACTTCAGGATATTCCGTTATCAGCCTCCTAATGACGTCAAAGCTAGCTGAAACACATAGACAGGCATGCTATTCTGATGCATAATAGCAATAGACAAAAATGCACTAAAATGTAGCACTTGCAAGTTTTGTTTCTTCTTTTTCAATGTTTATCTTGTTAAACAACCAAAGAAAAAAAAATACATAAAAAATAACTAAAAAAAACGAGATACGTTTTTTTTCTCCTCAGATAATGCAATTGGGTCCAGGTCATTCAGAAGTTTAAAAACAGAAAAAAAAGATAAGACAGGAGAGAAGAGAGAGATACTGTAGTAGAAGTAGTAGTAATAATTCAATTAATAGAACCGATAAGAAAAGCAGCTTCTTGATATAAATGCATTTTTTTTAGCACATACAGCCTTATTCTCTCATAAATGTTTCTTTTTTTATTTCATCAATATGTTTTGAGTCTGTCTGGTCCAGCTTATTCTGCTGGTCTGATTGGAAAAGTTGCAGTCCCACTGCAGTGGCTTTAAGTGTCATTCACACCACTGTCCTGGGAGTGAGGAGGAGGAAGAGAGAAAGAGAGAGAGAGAAAGAGAGAGAGAGAGGAAGGTGAGGAAGAGAGTTGAGGTCAAACGGTCTTAGCCCTCTCCATCAGTCCCAGGTAGGCCAGGAAGGAGTGTTTACGCGAGGCAGGCGAGAGAGGAGAGCGAGAGGGGGAGGGGAGGAGCGGGGACTTGGCCGCGGGTCGCGGCCTGGAGAGGGGTGAGTGGGGGCGTGAAGGCGAGTGGAATGTGAAGCGGCGGCTGTTGTGGGCGAACAGGGTGGTGAGGGGGATCAGGTGCGCCCGGTTGCAGTTCCTGTACTGCTCAAAGATGTGGCGAGAGGAGGGGGAGAAGAGGGAGGGGCCGCTGCTCGGACCGCCCGGGATTCTGGGGCTTGTGTCGCAGCTGCCGTTGGCACTGGCCAACCAGTGCTGAGCTGCAGGGGGCGGGGCTTCGAGTTGACGTGACTTGCCCAGGGTGAGTGACAGGGCGACAGACTGCAGGGCCTGGGAGGCCGTGAGGCTCATGAGGGGGCTGCTGCTCCCGCTCCCCCCGCTGCTCCCCCCACCTCCTCCCCTGAGGAGGAAGGTCTCCCGGCTCCTCCTGCTGGACAACTCCCCCGGCGGCAGCAGCTCCTCCTCTCCGGCCTCCTCCTCCTCCTCCTCTTCCTCTCCTCCTCCGCCCAGGCCCTCTGCCCCTCCTCCCTGGTGTTTCTTGAGGTGGCGACTGAAGACGAAGGGGTGTGTGGTGGTGAAGGGGCACTCATGGCAGCCGAAGACCTGGCGCGGCGCGTGCTTCAGCTTCTTGTGCAGGTTGAGGTTGTCCTTGCGCTTGCAGCTGTACGAGCAGCGGTCGCAGTGGAAGGGCCGCTCACCCGTGTGCACACGCACGTGCTCGATCAGCTTGTTGGCCGTCTTGGACAGGTAGCCGCACTGCTCACACTTGTAGTGGTTGCCCAGGCGGTGGCCGCGCACATGCACCTCCAGCGAGGCCTGGTCGGCCCACAGCGCCTGGCAGATGCGGCAGCGGTACTCCATCTTGCAGTGCGTCTTCAGGTGGCACTCCATGGCCGCCGGACGATTGGTGGAGTAGATGCAGAAAGGGCACCTGGGTAGGAGAGGGGTGTTGGAGGGAGGGAGGAACATGGGGACGGGGGAGGGGGTTTGGAGGAAAGAAGGAACACACAACGCACAACAGCAAAGGCCAGTTGAAAGGGGAGCATCCGACACGTACACACAATCAAACATAGAACCACGATATACACACCTTGCCATTGAAGAACACACAGGGATGAAGAGGAAGGGGGGACAGGTGAAGGAAAGTGTGTGTGTATAAAGTGTACAAACATTCTAGGTTTAAAGGAGGGTGGTGTATTGGTGTGGGTGTGTGTATTGGTGATGGTATGTGTGGGTAGTATATTGTGAGACAGATGGGAGTGATCAGGTCTGTGTGTATGGACTGTGGACTCACAGGCTGGAGAAAAGGGGATGGGAGCAGGTCTGTGTGTATGTGTGTGTGTGTGGGGGGGGGCTGACAGGCTGGAGAAAAGGGGATGGGAGCAGTCGGACATGAAGGGAGATGAAGAAATGGAGTGGCACTTACATTTAAATAGCACCTTTCATCTGCTCAGGCCCCCAAAGCGCTTCACAAACCCTGCAGAACAGAATCACCTCAGAAAAACCTCAAATTGTCAAGGTCTCTCTCTCTCTCTGTCTCTCTCTCTCTCTCTCTCTCTCTCTCTCTCTCTCTCTCTCTCTCTCTCTCTCTCTCTCTCTCTTTCTACACACTCCTACATATATGGACACTCTTCACATCACTCTAATGGGAATGCTGTCCGAGAAGGAAAAAAACCTCTTGAACTGGACTGGGGAGGGTCAGGAAATACAGGCTATATTTGTGTCCATTTCTTTGTACACAGCTCCATTAGCTCAATATATACTTGTTTGCCTACACTCTGCCTATTTTTTTGACAGTCAGGATTACTGTAGTTTATAGAATTACAAAAAAGGAGACTGTGAAAATTATCATGAAACACAAGCTTGTGTGTTCATAAAAAATGGTACACGTGACAATGTTAATCTATGTGAGTTTGCTTATAATTGTACTGTATGAATATGGAATAAGAATAAAAGGCAGTAAAGCTAGTCCCTTTCGTCTTTCGTCCTGCCTTTACTTTAGTTACATTACTTTAACATACCCGGTAGTCCTCAGCGACATGCTTCCTTTCTCTTTTGAAAGATAATCACTCCATAGATTTGGCTAAAAGTAACCTTGACACCAAACTGACCTAACGTTTCTTTTTTCACCACTTCAAACGATCATCACATTCCCTAACACACACACACACTACAGGTTTACAACAACTCCTTCAGTTACATTATTGGCTATAATCAAAAAAGTCTCCCCAGCTAAAGAATACCTGTGTCGACTACCTGTGTTGAAGTACCATACAGCTGAAAATGACCCTCTCTCCATGACAACTTTCTAAGCTAACTCCAATCAAATGCTAGGATATAAACCACACATTGACACACATGTAGAATACCACCGATGGCTGCACACAAACACCATGTAGTAGTAACACAGTTGTCTTTGTTTACAAGCAGATGACGCCATAATCATCATGACAATCAATGGTTCTGTACAACATGCACAGACTTTGTGGTTAATGGGAACAACTTGAAAAGGTGCTATGTGGAATATTTAATAATTTGGAATGGGGACCATGCACACTCAACCACATACAAATAATGTGGAATAATTCTATTTGTCCTTTTGCTGATATGGCATGTTTCAGAGGTCATAACAGGCTCAGTTTTACAGGTAGATATGGCATGTTTCAGAGGTCATAACAGGCTCAGTTTTACAGGTAGATACCCCTTGTGTGGGTGAATGTAACAAGTTCCTAACATTTTCTTGTTCCTATTATTTCATGCACACTTTATTCATTGTTTTAAATTATTATTTTCTTTTAAGTTATTTTGTGCATCACTCTGTTTCGAATTTGATGCAAATTTGCAATGCATAAGGGTCATCATTTTGTGTTAAATGGCTGCATAAAGCATTTGTTGAAAAATATCCGTTTAAGGTAGATTTAGAACAGATACAAAATGTGATTAATTTGCAAGTTAACTATGGACAATCATGCGATTAATCAGATTAAATATTTTAATCGATTGACAGCCTTAATTATTTTCCATTTTATGCTTATCAGCAAAATAATTAATTGTGCTCCAAAGCACTTAATTGAATAGGTGAGTCTAAATCAGGGATTCCGTTAGCTAGAATTTTATTTGGCCGTCTACTCATGGAGTCCATGACGGCTGCGGCCGGAAAGTCCAGGAGGGATAGAGCCCTGTTTGAAATACATGGCCGCCTCGCACCTTGGGGAGAGGAGAGAGCCCCCCCTCCTCCTAGCTCCGACCTCGGCGACACTACAACACCCTGCCGAGGGCTCGCACTGCACGGCAGAGAAGGCTGCATCATTAATAATTGCACAATGACTTTTAAAAGTCTACACCCCGAAAATAAGACAACGCCCCTTTTTCAGATTTTATTTCTAGGGAAAGAATCCTCTCTTTTATTCAGCACAATATGGTACTCATGATTAACATTACTTCCACTATTAGGCTGCAGCTCACGTTACATTGATCCATTGTGTCTGTCTGTCTACACTGGGTTTTAATTCATTGTCAACAAGGAGCATCCGTTTGTTGAACAGGGTTGATGATGCTGTGTCCATCTCCGCCAGATCTGTGTCAGTTTTGACGGACAGAAAAGTTCAGAGAGGATGAACTTTTGGAACTGACGGATACGTTACTGTCCGCAAAGCTGTTGTTTCTGCAAAGGCATGATTGTGTTAGGTTCTAATTAAAGAATTAACAAACGGACAGTGATTTCTCTTTTTTCTATCCACTTTTTCTCCTCTTTCTTCTATTTTTTCTCCCATCCCAATTTCGCTGTGCCAATTCTCCCCTCCCCTGTCTTAAACGTTGCTCGCATATGCCCCCCACTGGCCGGTTGTAGGGAGGATAGAAGCCTTGCATCACATGTCCCCTCCGATACATGAGGAGGCAGCCTGTCACATCTTTTCACCTGCCAGCGCGGACTCTCATTGGCGAGGTGTAACGTGTGGGAGGCTCACACTACCCCCGCCATGTCCTGTCTCTGCTGTGCAGGCGTCCCCAACCGACCTGTAGGAGTCGCTGTCCACGGACAGTGATTTCTATAAGACTATGTGTGTTACATGATATGGCTGTTACATTTTTACATTTGGCTGGTAAATAAGACTCTTGTTGGCCACATTGGACCGGCCCAAAAACTTGCTAGTGGAAACTCTGGTCTAAATGCCATTGTTTTTGGGCTTATTCCATGTGTTGTACATGATGCTCATTCCAAATGATTAAATATTAAACATAGAACCTTTCAAATAAATAACGATAAACAAACAAATAAATAAAGCACAAAAATGACTTATGTTACTTGAAATGAACATTTATAAAGAACAGAAAAAAGCCTTTTTTGTAAGTTTGTATTAGTGTTTCTAGTCTCTTTATACAAGAGGACACTGTAGCCAGTGCCCTAAAAAGCTTTTGAGTGTTTTGATGTGAGTGTTCCATCAGTCCCCCTTCAAAATGGTTTTCTAAATGCGACCCAGGAAACTGAATGCATGTCAGATGTTTGCCTGAATCTGATACATTAGCGTGACTAGGCTTTAAAAGCACAGGCTAATACCATTAGCGTGTTGCCTAGCAGGATTCTTGTGTGCTGGTACTGGCTTCACGCTAGGGCTTAACGTTAGCTTAGCAGGTTGAGTATATGGGAAATACTGTATAAGTATATATACATGTGATAAGAGTACAACGGAGGCTCCTATGGATCGGCATATGGGGTGGTGTGGATCATGCTAAAGGTTGCTGGGGGGGGGGGGGGGGGGGGGGGGGGGTTGGCCTATGCAAGATGCCGCTAACTAGGCAAGATACATCTATGCATGTCTGTGTGTTTGTGCTACATTTGCATGTTTGGGAGTGTTGTTAGGGAGTGTTGTTAACTGTCTGGGGTTGGATGCAGAGTAAGAGAGTACATGTGAACTGGTGGAAACATGCATATTCTACACCTTCTGTGACCAGGGGTCAGTGGTTCCTCTGCTATTCATGCATCAGACGTGAGAGGGTGGGTGAGCTGTTTGTGAAACAACAGTTTGACTTGAAGCATGTAGTGTCTGGGGGGAGTAGTGAGCTGAATGTACGGGGCTGCACTCGTGAGACATCTGACCTTTGTGTTTTGTGACTTTTGTGTGGTATATATTGTATATTGTATGTATCCATGGTGATAGACAATTCCATGTATATTAGGGCTGCACGATTAATAAAAAATAATAATAATCGCAATCTCGATTCATAGACCTATGCGATCTCATTTCTAAATGACGGCGAGTTATTTTTTTTATAATTCTTATTTATTATTATAATCTTTTTTTTAAAATAATGACGAAAAATAAGAATCGCATGAGAGAATCGTGATCTCAATTCTTAGAGAGAAAAATCGTGATTCACATTTTAGCTGTATATGTCAGTCCGTTAATGTTTGTATGTCTACTAGGGGGGTGTGCCAAGCAATTGGACCAAA
This sequence comes from Notolepis coatsorum, assembly GCF_963971535.1. Taxonomy (NCBI): domain Eukaryota; kingdom Metazoa; phylum Chordata; class Actinopteri; order Aulopiformes; family Paralepididae; genus Notolepis; species Notolepis coatsorum. Next base: position 78,625,936 of record NC_140171.1, on the reverse strand, counting down.
CAAGTAGCTGTGTATTTGTATGTGTTACAAATATTTCCTTTTTTTGTTTTGTTTGTTTGTTCCTGGTTTTCATCTAATCATTGTGAAATATGATCCATGCTGAGAGAACTGTGATCGATTGTTCAATACTGCTCTCATAAGGCTATGTTTCTTTAGCATGAGTACTGGTAGCAGAGATCATCAGGCTCATACCTGATACCTGAATAAGGTATGGGACAATATCCTACATACCTAAATTTGCATTATCTGAGAAACAATCTGTATACATTGGGTTGCATCATGTACTTACAAGAGGCAAGACGATACCTTCTGTAGCAATGATGAAGAAAGTCTCAGTCTACTGGTATTCTTCTAAATATTCATGGCTGGAGTTGGTGTTTATAGGTCAACGCGTTAGGAAAGTTGCATATATGCAAAGTTGAATGCTATGTAAAAGCAGTGCATGGCCTTGCCCCCTCCCCCCCCCCCCCCCCGATCTTAAACACAACATTTTGGAGGAGAGCAAGTAGAAAAGCGCATGGCAACATCTTCTGTTCTGGTTAAAAATGGGATGGGGCTGGCGGGGGGGGGGGGGGGGGCTGGTGTCTGGGTAGTGTAGAGGTCAAAGCATTCGCCTACCACTGCAGAGACCCGGGTTCAACGTTCCAACAAACACTATTACCAGTGGGGAATTAGTCCTGGTCGTTGCATTAGTGACTCCTACTGGTTGGTTGGGGCGTCTGTTCAGCAGGGAGGGGATCTGGGGGAGACATGTGGTAGAATACACCCTTCCCACACCGACAGAGGATCTCAGGATTCCCCATGACACACACAGGGAATTGGCAAAATTGGGGAGAACATTTAAAGAAATTGTGTTAATGTACTAAGCCAAATTCTATTTTGATTGATTGGCACATCCCTTGACGTCCAGACTATAATTGTGTGCGTGTGTGTGTGTGTGTGTGTGTGGTGTGGTGGGGGGGGGGGGGGGGGGGGGGGGTGGAGTTTAGGAACCTCTGTCTGTACTTGCTTTCCTTACTTGAGCCCTCCCGAGGGGACGGTGTGGCACTTCTTGTGCTCCAGCAGCTGCTCTGGCGTCTTCAGGAACTTGTGGCAGACGTCGCACTCGAACATGCGCGTGATGAGGTGGATCTGGAGGTGCCGCTCGTACATGCTGCGCGTCTTGCACACAAAGTTGCAGAACACGCACTCAAAGCCTGGAGCGAGAGAGAGAAAGAGGAGGGGGAGGGGATTTTCTGAAACATTTGAGGGGTATTTTGCTGATTCCCCCAACCTGGTCTATAATGACCCTAAAATCCTAAATATTGCAATGGTAATTAACGTGAAAGGTGGGCGTAGTCGAAAATGTCCAGAAATTAGGGATGCTCGATATTGGCTTTTTTACCGATACCGATATACCGATATAGTCCAACTCTTATTTCCGTTACCGATATCAACTGATATCAACCGATATATGCAGGGTTTCCCCCCCCCAAAAAATGGAATAATTTCAGGTAATTAACATTACATATCTCTTGTTGTGGAATTAACACAACATTATGCATACTTTTGACAATAAATAAAATCAGAATTTGTTCTTACTTGCTTGCCTGGGTAAATAAAGGTTATAGAAATGTAAAAAAAAATAAATAAAAAAAAAAAAAATATAATGTCCGATAATATCGGACATCCCTACCAGAAATAGACGGTGGGTTTATGCTGTATGCCTTTGTACACTGTCAACTTCAAGAACAGGAGTTAGCATTGTGGCAGAAGAGGAGGAAATGGACCCGGTGCAAAGGCAGTAAGGACAATGTATCTTGCGATTATGACCTTGTAATGGATGTTGTGTCACGTTTCAGCGGTGCTACTACAGGTTGCCTCAGGCAACACCAGCTGGCCACGATGTCCTCACCTTTTTCAGACTTTTCCTCTGCTCCTGATGATCCGAGTGGCTGCCGGAGCTGGATTGGCTGCCTGCAGAGGAAGGCGGGGCCAACAGGCTCTTGAGTTCTTCGTTACCGTGGTTGAGGTCCCCGCCCTCTGAGCTGTTGAGAGAGTCGCTGAGAGCCGAGAGAGACGAGGAGGTGCTCTTCGTCTCGCTCAGGGGGCTCCGCGAGTTCAGGCCTGGGTAGGAGAGAGGAGAGAGAGAGATGAGAGAGGAGACGGTGAGGGAAGGTCAAACTCACACACCAATCTCTGCATATCGGCGCCGGTCAGAGGGAGCTATGATGTTTCAACTAAACCTAGGAAAAGAATATGAAAACTACCATGATGCACAATAATCTCAGAGATACAAGATCATCTTCTGGTTTCCGATATTGGCATCAAGTTATCACTTCAGTATCAAAGAATTTCTCAAATCTGATGCCACAAGGAAACATGACAGAGAGCAAAGCAAAGGGACTTGATTTTATGAATTTCCAGAAGCACGTTAGATCTCTCTAATGGAGAAACATGGATTATATCTCAATACAATTTGTGTAGTGAGTAGTGACCCCACTGACCCCAAACTAATGGCCCTAAAAGTACTTGGCAGGATCCGGTTCTCTGTACCAGCTGAAGTTTAGAATTCAGAATCCAATTGGAAGTGAAAAAGTGTTGCTGGTGCATCCCTAACACACACACACACACACACACGCACACAGAGTTGATAAGCCGGCAGCCTGAGCTGCAGTATTGTGTCCTCTGTCTGAGGCCCCGCTGCCAGTCCAATCAAGAGGCAGTGTGCTTTTATTGATCCCCCACTCTCTCTCAGCCTGAGATTCACTGGAATAGAGGAAGAGAGAGAGAGAGAGAGAGAGAGAGAGAGAGAGAGAGAGAGAGAGAGAGAGAGAGAGAGAGAGAGAGAGAGAGAGAGAGAGAGAGAGAGAGAGAGAGAGAGAGAGAGAGAGAGAGAGAGAGAGAGAGAGAGAGAGAGAGAAAGAGAGAGGAAGAGAGAGAGAAAGAGAGAGGAAGACAGAGGGAGAGAGAGAGGAAGACTGAGAGGGAGGGAGAGAGGGAGGGGTGAGGAGCTAGGGTCACGGCCAAGAGAGCTAAGATGGCGGGAGCATCTCAGGGCACGGCAGAACAAAGGGCATTCACTCAGGAAGGAGGCAGGGCTGCCGTGGGCTTGTAAAATGGCTGACGTTAGCTAACCTCGCGGTTTAATGCACATACACACATGCACACGCACACACACACACACACACCTCGAGTCCAGGTCCAAGACGTACGCGGGAAGCCAGACAATGAACGGTTGATTTGCATATGTGCACATACGGGCACAAACACACGTGGTCAAAGGAGGACATACCGTTATTTTATAGTTGTATTCGAATGGCAAGGCGGAGAGGCAGACAGGTGAACACAGAGCATCCTTCTGGATGAGAGGCAGACAGGTGAACACAGAGCATCCTTCTGGATGAGAGGCAGACAGGTGAACACAGAGCATCCTTCTGGATGAGAGGCAGACAGGTGAACACAGAGCATCCTTCTGGATGAGAGGCAGACAGGTGAACACAGAGCATCCTTCTGGATGAGAGGCAGACAGGTGAACACAGAGCATCCTTCTGGATGAGAGGCAGACAGGTGAACACAGAGCATCCTTCTGGATGAGAGGAAGACAGGTGAACACAGAGCATCCTTCTGGATGAGAGGCAGACAGGTGAACACAGAGCATCCTTCTGGATGAGAGGCAGACAGGTGAACACAGAGCATCCTTCTGGATGAGAGGCAGACAGGTGAACACAGAGCATCCTTCTGGATGAGAGGCAGACAGGTGAACACAGAGCATCCTTCTGGATGAGAGGCAGACAGGTGAACACAGAGCATCCTTCTGGATGAGAGGAAGACAGGTGAACACAGAGCATCCTTCTGGATGAGAGGCAGACAGGTGAACACAGAGCATCCTTCTGGATGAGAGGCAGACAGGTGAACACAGAGCATCCTTCTGGATGAGAGGCAGACAGGTGAACACAGAGCATCCTTCTGGATGAGAGGCAGACAGGTGAACACAGAGCATCCTTCTGGATGAGAGGCAGACAGGTGAACACAGAGCATCCTTCTGGATGAGAGGCAGACAGGTGAACACAGAGCATCCTTCTGGATGAGAGGCAGACAGGTGAACACAGAGCATCCTTCTGGATGAGAGGCAGACAGGTGAACACAGAGCATCCTTCTGGATGAGAGGCAGACAGGTGAACACAGAGCATCCTTCTGGATGAGAGGCAGACAGGTGAACACAGAGCATCCTTCTGGATGAGAGGCAGACAGGTGAACACAGAGCATCCTTCCGAAGGCCACATTGAATCAGTTCCCCGAGTCTCTTATCTATTGCAGTACTTAACATCTGCTAAGCCGACTAATCACACAGAACGTGACTGAATGAAAATAAAAAAAGGTGGTTCTCAAAAGTAGATAGGCTTTGACCATGAGAAAAATCCATCGCTTTCCACATTAAAATTAAAAAGATATTCCAATAGTTATTTTACAGTGTACCTTCAGTACAAGTGTACAGCAAGTGTGCATTCATTGTCTATGAATGAGAGCGCGGGGCCAGAAGCCTCCCAGCGCTCCCACAGCTGTTAGTAGCAACTAGTGAGCCTGGCTAGACCTCTGCCTGCCCCCCCCTGCTGAGGAGGTTCTACCAGACTGACCCAGGGCCCATGTGGTGGTGGACACCAGCCTGCACTCAGGGGTTGCTTTGAGCCGCTCTGACACCTGCTGCTGAGCTCAGACCTGCCTGGGGGTGTCCGGGGCCCACCGGCTAACCACATAACCAGCCTTTTCCAGCCTGGCTAGATGCCCCTCTCTCTGGGTGGCGGTGTCTCATTGATCTGTTCGTAGTGCTGGGACCTCGCCAGGCAGGGAGCAGGTATACAGGGAACCTAATGAGTAGGACCTTAAAGGGGATATATTATCCTATACAATTGTTTACGACTTCCTTCCTTTAAATTTTTTTTTTTTTTATCAAATCCTTCTCTGCCTGGATACTCCACACCCAAGAGTAAAACACTTTTACAAACTGAACAGTACATCAGATAGGCAGTGTTCCTGTCTCAAAAAAGCACAGCTAATTGATTAATTAAAGCAAATTTATTTATTTCTTGTGTCCCCGGTGTGACATCCCAATTCCTCCCGAAAAAGGTTTTACCGTATGTGATCATGGGTGTAATTTATAGTCCTAAAACTATACCTAAAACTGTCCCCACCACTTTTTTTTTTATCCACTTTTCTCCCCATTTTCTATTTTTCTCCCATCCCAATTTCGTATTATCCAATTCTTCCCTCCCCTGTCTTGAACGTTGCTAGACTATGCCTCCCACAGGTCGGTTGTAGTGAGGACAGAAGCCTTGCATCACGTGTCCCCTCCAGTACACGAGGAGGCAGCCTGTCGCATCTTTTCACCGCAGCAGCTCGAGCTCTCAGTGGCGAGGAGTAACGTGTGGGAGGCTCACGCTGCCCCCGATACTTCCTGCTTCCGCCGCACCCGGCGTCACCAAACCGACCTGTAGGAGTCGCTGTCCACAACGTCAAATCCCCACCCACCGGCTTTCCCACCCTCTAACACTTGCCAATTGTGTTAGTATGAACGACCGGCCAGCCGGTAGCAACGCAGAGAGCTGGGCTCGAACCCAGCGTCTCCTGCGTTAGAGGCGAGCGCCTTGCCCACTGCGCCAATCAGCCGCCCGCTGTCCCCACCACTTCTGATACTAATTGCACATGTCTTTAAATCAAATATAATTTCCATTGGATCTACAAAGGGTTAACTCCCTTTGTTACCCCGGACCTGCACAAGCTGCTGCGCCAAAATAAGTACAATGGGGCTCTATGGAGAAACCATGGCACTTCCCTGACTAAAAGTTGTTTCAAACGAAAACGGCTGGATGTCATTTTGCCAGATCAGCATGGCTGTGAGTGTGAGTCTTTCACCTTTTACATATCTAGCTTTGGCATGGATTGATTGTTTAGATCGCTAGCATGGCTAACAAATGCAAATATATTGTAGTCTGCCCCGTTGTTCTGACCAGGATTTACATTCCTTTCTGCCTCGGGTCTGCGCGTGCATATTTGTCATGACGTCGGCAGCGAACAGGTCTATATGCAGTGACGTGAGTGCAGTTTGGATGAATAAGAAACAGCACAGTGCAGAGAGCTTGAACTTGAAGATTAGCTAACATTAACAGATAGCTAGCTGGCAAACTACATGTTATGAGTGTGTGCTGCAGGGTGATTCTGTGCGTCACTTCGGACTTGGCTAACATTAACTGTTCTTCTCATGTTGACATTAGACTTGTTGTTGGCCAAATAAGAGGAACATTTATTAAAATAATAAAAATCATTCTTCCAGGATTGCTAGTTTGTTGTTCCGTCTTCCTCAGTTTCAAATCCCATCTGTTGTGGCTATGGGGTTACTGTAGTTAACATTACAATTAATTATTTTCTGATTGAACCTCCTGCAAATATTTTCTCTTAATTCAGCAGTCTGGATCAACATCATGGACGTCAAGAAAAAGAGACATAAAGTCTTATTTCTTGGTAAATGTAAGTAGGTATGTAGTATGTAGTAATAAGCTGAGTAAACTCTGTAGACAACATTTTCCAGTCAGCACATACTTGGTGAGTTAACTTATTATCTAGAGAGAGAGAGAGAGAGAGAGACAATATATACAGACAAACAGCAAAGGAGGCACAACTGAAATTGACTACAAACAAACCAAAAACTGCAACAAATAACAGCTGGTTTGATACAGATTGTAAAATCATTAGAAAAAAAATTAGAATGCTATCAAATCAAAAACACAGAGACCCCAATAATGCTGATGTACGCTTTCTCTACTGTGAGACCCTAAAACTCTACAAACGTACACTCAGAATAAAAAAACAACAATATGACAAACAGCAACTGACACTAATTGAGGAGGCAATCAATACAAACAACTTTTGGCAACATTGGAAACACATAAACAAACCACAAAACCAGCAATAGGCTATACAGAACAGTGATATATGGACAACCCATTTTAAAACACTATATAACTGTTCAAATTGATGGAAACACAGAACAATCTCAAATTCTTGAAAGATTTACTAAATTGGAGCTCGCCATAAAAGACAATCAAAATCCATTAGACTCCCCAATTATTGAGCAGGAACTGCTTAAGAAACTACAAACTCTTAAATCTAAAAAGGTTTGTGGACCTGATGGCATCTTGAATGAGATGATGAAAAATATGAACAAGAAATTCCAATTGGCTATATTAAAACTATTCAATTTGGTCCTGAGTGTAGGATATTTTCCTGACATCTGGAATCACGGACTCATAACCCCAATCTATAAAAGCGGAGACAAATTTGACCCTAATAATTACAGAGGCATCTGTGTGAACAGTAATCTGGGGAAGGTTTTCTGTAGTATTATGAATACCAGACTTTTAAACTTCCTTACCAAGCACAATGTCTTGAGTAAAAGCCTAATTGGATTTATACCAAAACACAGCACAACCGATCATATCTACACCCTACATACCCTAATTGATAAACATATAAACCAAAATAAAACCAAAATATATGCCTGTTTTATTGACTTCCAAAAGGCTTTTGATTATATTTGGCATACAGGACTGTTCTATAACGTTATAGAGAGTGGTGTAGGGGGTAAAACATATGATATTATTAAATCAATGTACTCTGGTAATATGTGCAGCGTAAAAATTGGCAAAAAAATAACAGAATTCTTTACCCAAGGGCGAGGCGTTCGTCAGGCCTGCAACCTCAGCCCGGCACTCTTCAATATCTATATTAATGAATTGGCTAATATACTAGAAAAGTCCTCTGCCCCCGGTGTAAGTCTCCACAATCGGGAAGTGAAATGCCTGCTCTTTGCAGATGACCTGGTTGTGTTGTCCCCCACAGCAGACGGCCTACAGCAGAGCCTGGACCTGCTAGCTAGAGCATTACTGTCAGACCTGGGCCCTGGCAGTAAACCCCAAAAAGACCAAAATAATGATATTCCAAAACATGGTACAAAACATGTAGAGTACTGCACACATAGAGTAGAGTACTGCACACATTACACCTATTTAGGCCTAAAACTAAGTTCAACTGGACATTTTAAGAAAGCAGTCAATGAGCTGAGAGGGAAAGCACGCAGGGCTTTCTATGCCATAAAAAGAAATATACAAACAGAAATACCAATTCGAATCTGGTTAAAATTAATTGAATGTGTTATTGAACCAATTGCACTCTATGGCAGTGAGGTGTGGGGTCCACTTACAAAACAAGACTTTACCCAATGGGACAAACACCCCATTGAGACCCTGCATGCAGAGTTCTGTAAGATTCTCCTACATGTCCAGAGGAAAACTACAAACAATGCATGCAGGGCAGAATTAGGCCGTTACCCACTAATACTAAAAATACAAAAAAGAGCAATTCACTTTTGGACACACCTAAAACAAAGTGACCCCCTCTCGTACCACTATCAAGCCCTGCAGTGCCAAGAGCTGAGGAGCAGCAGGAACCCCCTTACCCAGCTGGTCCTGAGTCCACAAACCTTCTCTCTTAACACACCCCAGGAACAGAACACATCACCAATCAGAATAAATCAAATTACTACACAGCTAAAACAAAACTACATCACCTATTGGAAAACACAAACAAAAGCACAGAGCAAAATGCAGTGCTATCTGGCTCTAAATCGACAGTACACCATAGCAGATTATTTGAGCATGGTGACTGATCAACAACTAAAAAGAACCTTGACAAAATACAGACTGAGTGAGCACAGCCTCACTGTTGAAAAGGGAAGGCACAGGAAAACCTGGCTTCCTGCAGAGCAAAGGCTGTGCTGTCATTGCATCCTCAGTGAGCCTGAAACTGAGTTGCACTTCCTCACCAAATGTGAAAAATATAAATATATTAGAGAAACGCATTTAAAAAAATTTGAACTAATAACAAAAGGTTTTCTTGCACTACCAGATACAGGAAAACTACCAGTCCTACTAGGGGAGGACTCAACAAGCTGTGAGCTAGCAGCAGCCTATGTTGCTGCCTGCCATAGACTGAGGGACAGTGAGTGACAGTCACCTGACATGTTTATGCCATAATATTTTATGTTCTATTTTATGATGATAATTTTTGTATGTACTATGACATTAATATGTGTTTGACATACAAGTTGCGTCATGCCAATAAAGCCATTTGAATTGAATTGAGAGAGAGAGAGAGAGAGAGAGAGAGAGAGAGAGAGAGAGAGAGAGAGAGAGAGAGAGAGAGAGAGAGGGGTGACTAGGGAAGCATTTAAACTGTGAGTTTAATGATATGTAATGTTAACCTCTTAACAGGTGGGCCAAGAAGTGGCAAAACAATTTTATATATTTTTTTTTACTTGAACTTGAGGACTGCATACTTTTTGTTGCAAAGCTTGGCTTTATACTTTATACTTATAGCACATGCATGAGCCTGGTCTCTTTTGAAAGGTAACATTCTGAAGTTTCTAAGGCAAAAAAGGATAATCATGTTTAGTGCTAATGAAATAGAGTAAAAGAGGTTTGAACTTGAGTTAAACTTGTGTACTCGCATCTCTTTAGTGGTTGCCAGATTTCTGTTTTTTAGTTCCAGCATAGAGGCTTGAGCTGGAAAACACAGCTGTTCCATAGCCTGAAGTCGTATGTAGTACAGGTCCAAATTTATTATTTATTTTTTTAAATTTTTTAAATTAGTGCTTGAGAAAGGTTTTTAGTAAACCTTGTATAAAAATAAAATAAAAAGCGAGCAACTCCAAAATGGATATCCACCTCTGTGCGTTCTGAAGATTAGGTCACAACAAATTTTCGTCAACTTTCACCTACTTCCTCTATTCGCACCCCCCCACATGGGGTATCGTTCGAAGCGGACACCCGTTGGCTACAACGCTGACCAATCATTTTCACCATCAGCAGTGATTGGTCAGTTATCGAGCGTATACAGTCAGACGTGGTCATTTAACGCGCAACCTGTAAAAAGACGCTCGCCTGACATATCGTCATGTAACTCGAGAACAGAGGCACGGAATTGGTCGAATTGGTGTTCGAAAGGCGGCAAATTCATGTTTCGAACGGTATATTACATGATCTGCGAAAAATGCAGCTCGAGCCGGTAGACGCTCGCAAAGTCCTGCGCACGGGCATGCCGGCCCCCCACCTGTTAAGAGGTTAATTTCTACATTTGTTAGACCCCCCGCCAAATGTATGTCCCCACCACTCCTCAGATGAAACCTATATCCTTGCGACTAGTTGCTTTAACATCAATTAAACATGAAGAGCCTTGAGAGGATTGTTTTAAACCATGTCCTTAGGGAAGTGCAACATAAACTTGACTCCTTACAATTGACATGGAATGAGAATTGGAGCAGTACGGAGGATTTTGTAAATGCTGCATAATATTAATTGTTATCTTGATCTGCCCAAACGATGTGCTTGTGTTCTTTTTGAGGATTTTTAATCAGCAGTTAATACGACCAGACCCCATAATATGATGGACAGATGACTGCAGTGAGGAGTAAATGGCCTTTTCCAGTGTTTAGCATTGTTTTCTAGCTATGTGGGTTTATATTAATGGGGTCTATGTCTCTAATTCTCATTTTGGCGCATTCTTCCAATTCACATCTCACAATATTCTCCCTCACTGAATTGAGTAATCTGAAACTTAGCGTATCTTTGACGTCAAACAATTCTCATCTGCATAATAACGCCCGGCCCCTCTATGTTTGTTGCCACCAGGCGCACACACTGTGGTTGGAGCCACTGCCCGCAATCTACCTTTATTTAGTGCAGACCGCAAGGAAGGAAGTGCAGTGAGTTAGCCTAACGTTAGCCTAACGTAAATAGTATGAGCAAAACACGCAGGACATGTGCTGCTTCCGAAATGCTCCCGCTGTTTCTATGTGCAGTGAAAAGTGAAAGTGCTTTGCATCCTAGACTAGTCATTCATTTACATGGTAAACTAACGTTAGCGGCTAGCTAGCTAAATAGCCACGCTGATGATGACAGAGAGAGACAGAGAGAGAACACAGCTAGCATGGGTGGGGGCTATCGGGGGAGGGAGGCGTCTCTGTGTGTTCAAGTTTCAAGTTTCTTTAATAGTTGTCATACAGAAGTACAGAATACTTTTATACAAAATGCTTCTTACTGTTGCGCTCCAGAGACTGTGCAAGACAAGATAAGTATGAAATAAAATAACATAGTAAAATTAGAAGTAAAAAAAATTAGGTCACAGTGTTCAGTTTAGACATATGTACAATGTTCGATGCAGAATCGATGCAGAATAGACGTAGTTACCATACAATATACAATACTGTGCAGTGTACTAATATACAATACTATATAGTGCAAGGCAGAAATGGAGAAATGGGACGAGGTGCAATTTAGGTACAATTCACAGTAGGTGTACGAGTTGTAGTGCAAATCCTTTATCAATAAATATAAAGTGTAAGTGTGTTTGTGTGTGCGCACTGCATATTTTTTTTCTGTATTAGGTTCACTTTGACGATAGTAGAGTAGTATGGGCGGAGCTACAGGTGGGGGTCTGTCACTCAAATCGCATTCCGAGTAAGAGCGGAGCCCAGCCACAAACAGCTTGAAATCTTGAAGTGGGAAAATGCTGCTTTATAGTACCGTAATTCTCGACGTGACCAAACCCGAAAATGTAAAAATCGAAATATTGCTTTTTTGACTGCATTGAAATGTTATTTATCTGTTCCCTTATTTGCTAAACTTAATACAACTTGTAAATTAGTTAATTCTTGTTATTTGTCCAACAGTATTGTGTCCCAATGCTGGTGGGAAGACTGTAATTAAACATTAAAACACCTGCGGCTTATAGTCCAGTGCGGCTTATATATGTACTAGGGCTGTCCCCGACTAAGGATTTGGATGGTCGACTAGGATTGGCCAAAATTTGCCGTTAGTCGACTGTTGGTCGACAAAAAAAAATTAAATAAAAGTATAATTTTTTATTTATTATTATTATAATTTTTTTAATTTGTTATCATTCCATACTGAAGGCTTCTTGTCATCTGCAAAAGCATGCAATTGGTCCATCTTGATATTTGTCTAGTCTAGTGTGTTCATTAGATGGGTGAAATCCTCTTTCAGTGCCTCTGTGCCTGTTTTCGTAGGCAGTTAGCCTCTGGTATGCGTGCCATTAGCGTTAGCCATGCTTCTATGCCTCTTTTCTTTTGGAAAGAATGATTAAAAAAAAAAAAAAAAAAAAAGTAAATATTTTGTTTTATTATTATATTCGACTAAGAGGTTGGCCAGTCGACTACGGCTCCTTTCGACCGATTAGTCGACTAATGGGGTTCCCAAAGTCGGGGTCGCAACCCAGTCAGGCCACTGAACTTAGAAGCAGGCCAGGACAGTGTTTCTAGTTGCAGCAGCGCAATAGTTAGAGATAACCTAGGTGGGGAACAACCAGGAGATCACTGCAACTCACACAAGTTGGAGAACTATCTCTCGCTCTCTCTCTCTCTCTCTTGCTCTCACACACACACACACACACACACACACAAAAGGAGCCGCATGTGATTGGTGGAGGCGGGACCCTTACAAAAAACTGTTGTTGCTAATCATTGACACATGCTAGCCTGTAATAATCCCCCCCAGAAAAATCTACTTTGCATTTGATATATTGCAAATATATGCCATCACACACACTGGCATTTAAAGGGTTAGAATTATAAAATTAATATGTGGTGTTATGATCAGGGCTGAAGTTGAATAAAAGATTGTATTATTTTCAATCTGACATTACAAAAAAACTGAAAATCTATCAAAATCAGTGTTGTTGCTAATCATACATATGCTAGCCTGTTTTTTAACAATAATTTGTGATGCCATCACAAACACTGGCATTTAATAAATAAATTAAAATAAATAAAACAAATAAAAAAATGCCTGCACCAGAATGCAGGAAATGAAGTCTTTGTAACAAGAAATGTCCTGGTGGGGGACCCCCAGACCCCCTGCTTAAAAAGTGGCCTGACTGGGGCTATATTTTGCACTATATTTCCTGGCCTGAATGATTTCCCCAGTCCGGCCCTGGTTAAAAGCCTCCAATACTTATTAATGTGTGTGCGTTTCAAGTTTCAAGTTTCTTTAATAGTTGTCATACAGAAGTACAGAATACTTTCATACAAAATGCTTCTTACTGTTACGCTCCAGAGACTGTGCTAGACAAGATAGTATCAAATAACATAGTATAGCATGTAATTTAGAAGTAGAAAATGAGGTCACAGTGTTCAGTATAGACATATGTACAATGTTCGATGCAGAACGTGTGCATGTTTCAACCATACATTTCCATTTATATATATATAAAAAAAAATTACCTCCTATAATAGTGGGGGTCGCGGCTCTCTGACCCCGTTATTTTTGGGTCGCGGCCTGAAAAGTTTGGGAACCCCACTAATCGATTAATAGGGGTCAGCCCTAATATGTACACATAGGTAATTCTATTTAGCTGCTGCGGCTTATATTCAGGTGCGGCTTATAGTGCAAAAATTACGGTACTTGATTAGAAATACAAAACAATGCATTAAAAAAAAAGAAACTTACAGATGTGTTCCATAGACTCACAGGAATTGTGTCAAATTTCCCAAATAGTGAAAGAAACAGTACAAAAACGCATGAGATAGTCAATATGTGCAGAAGAACTGGACAACAGCAAAATTGCATGACAATGCCCTGTGAGTCCTGAATGGTGAGGAAAGGGTAGGCAATTATTAGAGATTAGAGTATCACATCCCCTATTTAGTGTATACCAGCTGTTACCACCAAGCAGACGGTATACCGGTAGACCAGTCAGGGCTTGACATTAACTTTTTGACATTAACTTTTTGATATTTTACTTGTCCGAAAGCTAAACTTACTTGTCCGAAACTTACTTGTGAAAATAAAGGCCTATTAAAAAAATTATAAAACCGACAGATTTGGACAATCATTATGATTTAATAACTTAAATACTGTGTGTGTGGGGTATATACTGTATGATCAGTCCTCCAGCTCATCTTCACTCCCCATCAGCACCAGCTCATCTTCCTCATCTCCCCTCTCTCTTGATGACCAGGGGTTAAACCCTGGTCTACGCTAGGGCTGCACGATTTTGGGAAAATATCTAAGTGCGATTTTTCGGACAGATATTGCGATTGTGATAAAATTTGCGATTATAATTTTTTTTTATAGCAGCCCAACAGAGGTTTATTGGGAAATGTGGCTTGCATCTGGCCTACACGGTGGGTCTGCTCGGGACACCAAGCTTGGAAATGTTTCTTTTTACCTGGGAATCGATACCGGTACCTAACGGTACCTTTTTTCAGTACTTTACTCTCTCTCTGAAGTCTTAACTTCACAACACACAATCTTTCCAAATACCATATATGGGCGTGCACACACGCACACACCTGACCAGTACTGCACGGCTGAACAAACTACCAGTACTGCACGGCTGAACAAACTACCAGGACTGCACGGCTGAACAAACTACCAGTACTGCATGGCTGAACAAACTACCAGTACTGCACGGCTGAACAAACTACCAGGACTGCACGGCTGAACAAACTACCAGTACTGCATGGCTGAACAAACTACCAGTACTGCACGGCTGAACAAACTACCAGGACTGCACGGCTGAACAAACTACCAGTACTGCACGGCTGAACAAACTACCAGTACTGCACTTTCCCCCAGAGCCTAAATAACATTTCAGACAGCCAGATCCATACAAAGACTAGGCAAAACCTATTTTCCATAATATGGCCTCTTTAAAACAGGCTTCAAGCTTCCACTCAAAGAAAGCAGCTTGTGGCGGTCAGGTGGCGTAGCGGAGATTGTGCTCGTCACCAATGCAAGAGGCTGCGGTCTCGACTCCCGGAGTCAGCATTGCCTTGGCTTGGGCTGATCGTCATACTAACTCGTTTGGCTGGGTTAGGGGAGGGAAGCCGTGGGTGGGAAACTGGCGTTGTGGACAGCGACGCCTACATGTCAGGTCTGGGCGCTTGCTCAGCGGAGGCACGACTTGATGAAGGCAGCGTGACCTCCCACGAGTTACACTTCACCAATGAGAGTCCTCGCTGCCAGGTGAAAAAAGAGCTGCACGTGTCGGAGGAAGCGTGCGGATGACTTCAGGGTTCCCCTGTACCGACCAGTAGGAGAACATGCGCACAACAACCAGGTAGGGGAGGGCGGGAATTGGCACAACGACTAAATTGGGACAGGGAGAAAACAGAGAAAAATCGGAGAAAGAGAGGATTAAAATAAATAAATCAGCTTGTACGTGTTGGGGAGGAAGTGGGGACCGTCAGCACTACCATTCCTCTACCATGTGTGTGGTCTGTTGAGGCGTCCATCTTGCGTGGGTCTGGGGTAACTGCCAAGCTGGACTTAAAAGATGGCCACAGTGGCATCGTAAACCCAGCTCGTCTCCAAAGGACCCAAGGCCTATTGATTCCCCCCCCTCAGGCACGATAAGGGCCAGCCCTCTTAGATAAACAAGGCCACTGTGGCCTCAGACGGACCCCTCAGCTGTCTAGGCTGGACAATCCCACCCACACACACACACACACACACACACCCACACACACACACACACACACACACACACACACACACACACACACACACACACACACACACAGACACACACACACACACACACACACACACACACACACACACACACACACACACACACACTCGCAAAACGTCAGTGATAAACTGGACAAAGCTGTTTCAGACAAAAAACACAGATATCGACCCACAGGGCTACAGACCTGCAGCTTTGAAAGTCCAGAGAAGGATGAGTGGAGGAAGCAGTTGGACTCTTGTTTTGTTAGAAAGACCCAAAGTCTTCTCCTGATCCAACAGAGCTCGTTAGGGAGCTTTACTTCTCTGTCACCTTTCAGTGTGTTGACCTTAAGCTGTCCTTGTAAGCTTTCTTCTTCTGGAATACATGGCTTCATCCCAGGGCAAATTATTTCTATTTTGAGCTAGGAACAAGGCCCACACTCTGCAACACTATAGTACAGACACATCTCTGATCAACCAGAAAAAATTAACGGTTTTGAATATTTTGCAACAACCAAACAAGCTATGGGTTGTAAGGGTTGATGCTAATCACTACATATCACCTGCAAGTATGCAACCTCTACTGTCTTTAACACTTTGGTTGCCAAAAACGCCTTATCACGTCATTCCCCGCCATGCTCATTCTGCCAAAGACGCCGTACCACGTCTTTGAGATCAATATTTCAAAAATCTGTGATCGCAATCATATTTCTCCCCCGGAGACTTGAGATCTACTGTTGATCCCCTCTCAACTCTCCAACGGTTCAAGAGCGCCATCTGGTGGCCGATCGGCGGATCGCCCAAACCGGAAACAGGAAACGGAAGCTGGTGCTCATTCCAATTCGGTCCGATCACTCGCTAATAGTCCCAGGACTCGAGCTAGACACAATGGATAGCAATCCGTTACCAATAACTCGATAAACAACATGATTTGGACGTATATACTATTATACAACCTGGAGATGGATCGCATATTTCTACATCCCATAATAGGAATATTTCTGCTCCACACTCATCGCCCAACGCTATGAGGAAGCTACGGTGAGATTCAGCGTTTTTTTTTAACGTGTTCGATATAAACTGCTCTGATGATCATATCACCCACACTAGATGAATCATCTAACGTTGGCCACGGAATTATAAACGACCCCCCCCCCCCATCCGGTCAACATCAGATGATAAGTAGTAACTTCTAGAAGCACGTCCATTTGAAATGTTTTATCTCGCGCAGATCGCTATCAAACTGTATTTGATCATCAATATAATGCATTTAGGGCTATAAATCACGTTCTGGAGAATGCTGCAGAAAACGATAAAAACATACTTATACTTTAGACCGTATTTTAGTATGAATATGTGAATGAAAAAGTATAACGTTGCTACACCCTGAACAATAGATACTTGACGTTGAATGGGCCATAGTAATGTCAATTTAGCAATACAATTTAAAAAGTTATAGCCCTGCAAATAAGGGGAACTTCTCCATAGACAAATAGAGCTGGCGTGGGATGGTTTATTGTGAATATAAGCCTGGCGACCAAAGTGTTAAATATGAATGTACACATCACTCCAAAAGGCCTGAAAACATTGCTAATCTCATAAGCAATCATTGGCTTGTTATACTACTCTACTGACATGTGTCAGATGTTTTACTGTAACATATTGGATATCTACTGACACAAATTTGAGATTCTTCTGACATATATTGGCTATTCTAATGACACATTATATTCTACTGAAAATCTGAAATATATTGTATATTCTAATGACATATATATATATTGGGATATTCTACTGTATTGTGATTCCATTGAACGCAAACCAAAGACTGTTTATATCTGTTAACTCATTCACTGCCAACGACGAGTATACTCGTTATTGGCAGCCAATTGTTGGACGCCAACAACGAGTATACTCGTTATTTGATCGTTATTTCTTTTATTCGCTATTTCCATTCGTTATCCATCCAGGAAGGCTGGTGTTACCATAGGGAATGAGTCTGAGATCGCTAAAGTCCAATACCGCCGCCTGGTGGTATGCGGCCGATGTTGCACTTCCTTCGAGACTCTGTATGGGGCTGTGCGTTGATGAAATGCCTCCGGGCGGACTTTTCTAGTAACCTGGACCAAGGGCTTCACCCAATCGCATTGAATCGCTTTCGGGACCCCCGATTCATTATGCTGGGTGGGTTATGTCGTGGGCCAAATGGACATACGTTCTACCAGATGGCAATCAAATAATTGGAATATTCTTTTTGGAATCCCACCGGCCACAGGTAAGAGCGATTTATCGTCAATTTCAGCTTGATTGTGGCTTGTTTTCATAGCCATCGCCCTGATCAGCGTACGTTGTTGTACTAACGAATGCCGTTATTGACAATCAATTCATCAGAAACGACCCCCCCCCCTTTTCATGCATTCATGATGGAACATTATATACCGATCATATGCATTTGAATTTTTAATTGTAGCGTGTATAGGGATGAAATGCCAATGGATTAAGTATAATATACGTTGCAGGCTATTACTAGCCTCCCAGAAATTACCCTAAACCGCTCTAAAACCATACTTATATTCGCCACGCTATAAAACGGGAATGTATGGATGAATTTTTTTTTTCTTTTTCACATCTTGAACGATAGATACTATTATAGTATTGCATCCATAGCTATAAAATAGAATATAGTTATAGCCCTGCAAACAAGGTGAGTGACTCCATTGGTTTAATGCGTGGCAGAACATAGCCATATCCCGTTCCCAGCATGGCAGAGAAAGAGTTAAGAAATACAAATATATTACCAAGAAATACACACACACATATATATATATATACAGTATATATATAATATAATAATATATAATAAGAAAAAACATTTGTACTGCATGCAAAAATAGAATGGGGCAAATGTTAGTAGAAGTTGGGCATGGCTGTAAAGAGGAGACTCCTGTGGTTCTTATCCAGCTACTGTACCTTAAGGGGTCAAGGGACCCCTTTGAAAAAGGTCATGTCATTGCCAGTTCTTCACCTAAAACATTTTGCTTTAACTTTGGAGCAATATTTAGCCCCTACACAAAAAAGGTTTTTGGAAATGGATTAATTCAAGGACGCTTTACAAAGCAACAAAAAGACAAATATAACAAACAGAAAAATAATAACAATGAAGGACAGGGAGACGACCAGAGGCCTTTGTGGGTTTAATAGGTGGGTTTTCAAGGCTGTCTTAACACTTTCAGCGCCAGCTATTACCCTCATAACTGTAGTCAATGCGCCAGCTTTCCATTGCCTATTTTCACTGTGCGTCACAATGTTTGATGAGCTATATCTATATTCTATATTCTAGCTATGGAGACAATACTATGGCTCATTTGACAGTCACTATCTCTCGTCCAACATGCAAAAAAAAAAAAATCATGTATACGTCTGCGCATTATCCCGTGGTGAATATTGTATAGTTTCAGAGTGATTTTTTTTTATGCTCTGATCGCCAGCAACGGCATTCGTTTTGAATACTACATACGTTGATCGGCTGGATCGATGTGAAATCATTGTAGGATCAAGGTGGAATTTATGTCAGATAGTCCTTACCTTTGATCGGGGTTATTCCAAAAAGAATATTCCAATTGTCTGATCGCGATTTCCAGTATTGATGTCCATCGCGTCCCCAACATAATCTGGCACTACACATGCATCGAGTGTCCTGGACGCGTTCCAATGTGCTCGGATGAACCGCTAGACTTGCCTGGGCCAAAATTCTCTGCCCGGACGACATTAAATGTAACACAGTCTGGAACAGGGTTTCAAAGGGTGGGCGATACTGCCACCTAGCAGGATCTGGCCGGTATTGCACTCTCGGGGTCTCAGTATGGCTTTCAACAGTAACATAGAAGAGGTCCGTGAGACTGCATAGAATATTAAAATAGAAAAAAAGGAAAACGGATCAAATAACGTATATATACGTGATTGGCACTCAGCGAGCAAACATGTATATATACGTGAATGGCACAGAATGAGTTAAGAGAGTCGGTGAAGCGGATCTCAGCCGGGAGCGAGTTCCAGAGGATGGGGGCCGCCACGCTAAGGGCTCTGTCCCCAAAAGTTTGTAGGTGAGTGTGTAGCAAATCCGTTTAGAGCAGATCCGTGTCTGAGGCTTGAAGCTTCCAGGCGGTGGTTGGAGGGGGCCAGATAGATACGGGGGGGGGGGGGGGGGGGGGGGGTGTAAGGGCATGAAGGGATCCAAAAACACTAAACCATTTTGTTCATAGTTTGACAGTTATTGAGAGTAAATGAGTTTGAATATGGCCACAGTCATGTCATCAGGGACATTGAATCCTTGTGTTGTGTCAATTACTGCACCATGATATGATGAAGATGTATGTCTTATAGGGACTGCTACCGTATAATTTCTTTGAGCTGTAATTAATGTAACACAAATACAACACAACCATGTCCCAGATGACATCACTAGTGGCCATATTCAAACAAATGTACTCTCAATAACTGTCAAACGTTAAATTAATGTGTGCAAAACTGTTTTGAGTTTTTGGATGTGTGTGAGATTATGTGTCAAATAAATCAGTATTGTGTTTTGGTCAAAGTACCCCTTTAACAAGTTAGAAACCATAAACCTAACTGTACTTTAGGCTACTATCTGCTAGTTACATTTGTCATATAACATATATTTACTCCAGTAATATAATCAAATGCCTGAAAGCATGTAGTAATGTGGCTCATTAGCATTGCATTCATGGGAAATATGCTGAGTACCATCTGCACATGTGATGGAAGAGTGCAGGGTTGCAATTCAACTGAATGTCCATTAAATCTGGATATTCTTTTATCAAAACATGCCAGAAAGTCTAGTATTATTATATTTCCCCTCAAACATTTATTCACTATTATATGCATGTAGCAATCACTGTGAAATGTAAAGTGCATGACAAATAAAATGTATTATTATTATAAACACCAAAACAACGACAACTGCACACTAAGGGTCAAAGCTGCAGTGCCCATACATTTAAAAGAAACTACACTGATAAGTCGAGAAACAAACAAACTGACCTCCTAAAACCAAACAGAATATAGACGTGGGGCCCATTGTCTTGAGATATAAAAAGGAAGACATAAACCTGGCTGCCCAGAGACCAGAGACTGTGTCATCACTGTGACCTCTTAGAAATGGAGACTTCCTTATGTCATGAGATAGCATATCTCAAGGGGTTTATCCTTCCAATAAATTTCAAATAAATAAAATAAAAAATGTCATGTCCAAAGTATAAGGGAAAATTATTACCCTAAATTTGCTATATAGATATGACGTTTATACATGATTTCACAACCACTACAACTAAAAGAAAAACGGTCACATGGTAATTTCAATTCAGCTTCTGTCATTTTCAGTGAGCTTGGCATTTGCTCCCTTCTCAAGCGATATAAGGCTACTGTAAGTAGTAAGTAAGATTAAATTAATAGTCCCAGAGCCAACACAGCGAATGTCAGTACCATTATACAAGTGGAATCTGGAATAACAAGTACGCTAGCTAGCATTAGACTCCATGGAAATAACGTCAACCTCTAGCATTACATCCAAATTGTGACAGCTACTGCTTGCTAAATCAAAACAACTCAACCTCATTAGGCTAATTAACAGTCCCAAACTTGACATGTCATCATATAAACCAATTAAGGTCATCATAACGCTACTGTAAGAGATTCCTACATTAACACTTTGAGTGCCAGCGACGAGATTTCTCGTTAGTTCATGCCAGCTGTTGAGTGCCAGCCGACGAGGAATCTAGTTTTTAATCGTTATTTTTTTTATTATCGATTTCCATAAATTTTTCATCAATCTAGCCTCACGTTACCAGTGGAGATCTGTCTGAGCTCGAACAGGGAAAATACCGCCCCCTATCGTCTCTCCGGATGGTACTGCACCCCATTGGATTGCACTGAATGAAACGCATGGGGAAAAAATAGTCCGGAATCCACATTTTACTTGTCAGACAAGTAACCGGAGACGATCCAAGTCATTTCCCACCACCAGAACAGCGTGGAATATGTCTTTTGACCACCCAGCGTTGGATCAATAAACGCGATCGATATTTGGAATGGCGATCAGGAATTGGAATAATCTTTTTGGAGAACATCTGATCTGAGGTAAGGAATCTATTTTACCAGTATTGGGATAATCAGAGCTGTTTTCACCTATATATCAACGTGTCCCCTATGTGTGTATGTGGATGTGAGTGTGTGTAGCTGATCAGGAAATAAGATAATGGAATTTTCAGCCCGCTTCTATAGCGTGCATAAGTACACATATACTATCGATAATCTAGCGTGTATTTGAAAACGATTCATAAATAGGCCGAAAAATGACAACGTGTTTTTGTTTTGTGTATTACAGTAAAGCGCGATTCCTGCAGAATCTTTTATTTTTTCTGAAAGTTTCAAAAAACAAGCGTTTTTCAAAATGGTATAAAACGGAAATGAACCGATTAAAAAACAATCCGTTTCGACAATGTTGACTGCAAACAAGTCATTGATAAGCGACGGTCGTATTAGACACATAATTTAAGATATCGTTTATGCGTTCACAAATGCGAGAGCTCTGTCATTGAATAGAGCGGTGGCATTCAACGGGGTAAATAGGACACGGAGGCGTGACACGGAAAGTGTTAAAGGGGAACTATCTTATAAATGGCCTTTTTGAGTGTTTAGCATTGTTTCCTAGCTATGTGAACTTATATTAATATGATCTATGTCTCAAAATTCTCATATTGGCGCATTCTTCCAATTCTCCTCTCACAATATTCACCCTCACTGAACTGAGTCATTTGAAAATGTGCGCGATATGTGATGTCAGAAAGACGACGCTGCATGTTAATGTTCAGGCGACGACGACGCTGCGCAGTGGTTTAGGAGCCCAGGCTCAAAACGGCTCGAGATCTTGAGGTAGAAAAATGCTGTTTTTGAGGACTTGATTAGAAATACAAAACAATGAATAAAAAAAAAAATATATTACAGAGGTGTTCCATAGACTCACAGGAATTGTGTAAAAGTGCCCAAATAGTGAAAGAAATAGTAAAATAGTTCCCCTTTAAGGCATGTGTACAGTCAAAAACTGACCCCCCAGAGACACTTCAGACTCTTCAGTGTTCACTCAGCGAAGAGGAGCTTTCTTTTTTTGCTTCGTTTTGACAACTCAGAAGTTCTCATTTAATTCCCTGTGACGCTGTCCTCGCAATCCCCAACCCCCCCTCCAATTTCAAAAACTCATCGGATCTACACAAATGACCTATTTTTGGATTAAAAACAAGAATTTTCGCCCAATGGTGACAAGCTTGCTTTCCTGAGCATATCAGCTAGCTAGTCCACAAACAAGTAATAAAATTGTAGTTTGCTACAATTTAGTACATTTTTGTGGTTCAAATACATCCACAGCACAGGTTAGCCAATGTTAATATCCCATAGCAACCGATCACACTGGTCCCATGAATTTGTTTACATTTGAAAGAAATGTATTATGATACTAACTTGATATCTCCTTTCAATGAACAGAAGGCCACGCCCCCTCAGCAACTGAGAGTTGGCTGTGCTCAGAGAGGGTGCACTAAAATAAATCAAATGAAACATTTGAAGCTGAAAAACACACTTCTGACATTAACATTCCACAATAAGATTTTTCTGAGTGAATTAATATCATTGTACTGGTTTGTTGAGTAAGAAAGGTTTGGCTAGACAACACACAGACCATTGACCATTGGTAGATAGTGGCAATCCCTTCCCTGCTGGTTTCAGACGATCCTGAATCCAGATCTACAGAAGAACAACCGCCTCATAATAAACACAGTGTGCCTCTCTGTACTCACAGGTTACAGCTAACTGGCTACTAGCGTTGCTACCGGTCAAGAGCAAACCGCCTTCCATGAGATGTTGTGTTCCCATAGTAATGGCATTGGTGACATAGCACAATTAGCGGGGGGGGGGGGGGAAATTGCCCAAAACCAGGCGGTATTGATACCGCCTCAAACCCCAGACCACTGTGTGTCTATAGGTTCCCCACCTGCATGCCCGGCGCTGACGTGGCTCTTCATGTCGTTCTCCTCCACACAGACGTAGTCGCAGGTGCTGCAGCACAGCGAGAACATCCACTGCTCCTTGTCCACGTGGAGCGACATGTGGCTGACAAACTGGGCGTTGAGCTCCGTCTGGAAACCACACACGTGGCAGCTGGACAGAGAACAGAGAGAGAGACCGAGAGGAAGGAAGAATGAGGAAGAGAGGAGGGTTACCTTTTGGGTTTTAGTGTACACCTCTATAAGCTGACATCAGTGTGTGTGTGTGTGTGTGTGTGTGTGCGTGTGCATTGTGTTGAAGGTGATCTTAGAAAACCTCTTTGGATCTTATGTGTGGGTATATCAGTATGACACCTCTTCAGAATTGGGATGTTAAGTCTTGATGCATCAGTAGACTACTTATTCAGTATAAGTAATATAGACAATTATCATGTATTGTTGTATTATTTGTTGATATTAAGGACAGCTCCAGTAGTATTACAGGTAGTGCTGCGGTCTACCTGTAGTAGAGGAGGAGGATCTAGTCCTAATGGTCTACAGTACTGTC
This sequence comes from Notolepis coatsorum, assembly GCF_963971535.1. Taxonomy (NCBI): domain Eukaryota; kingdom Metazoa; phylum Chordata; class Actinopteri; order Aulopiformes; family Paralepididae; genus Notolepis; species Notolepis coatsorum. The sequence goes on along the minus strand of NC_140171.1, from coordinate 78,601,751 downwards.
GTACTACATATACAGTAGTAGCAGGGGTCATTTAGCTGTATTCTATAGTACTGTAGGCATACCTGTATTCTATAGTACTGTAGTCTTGCTGGTAGTCTATTGTACTGTAGCTATAACTGTAGTCTGTAGTACTATAGTCATACCTGTAGACTTACTGTAGGGGCATATTTCTGTGGTATATGTTTTTGTATGTACTGTGATTATACAGGTAGTGGTAGATGCAGCTCTTATGTACTGTGGTTATACCTGTAGTAGTAGATGCAGCCCTTATATGTACTGTGGTTATACCTGTAGTAGTAGATGCAGCCCTTATATGTACTGTGGTTATACCTGTAGTAGTAGATGCAGCTCTTATATGTACTGTGGTTATACCTGTAGTAGTAGATGCAGCTCTTATATGTACTGTGGTTATACCTGTAGTAGTAGATGCAGCCCTTATATGTACTGTGGTTATACCTGTAGTAGTAGATGCAGCTCTTATATGTACTGTGGTTATACCTGTAGTAGTAGATGCAGCTCTTATATGTACTGTGGTTATACCTGTAGTAGTAGGGGCAGTTCCTGCGCTCGGCTGCGTCTGAGGTGACGGCGGTGACAATCTGCTCTGCGTCGGTACTGACCAGCTTGACAGAGTGGATGGTCAGGTGCTGGTTGAGGTTGGCTCTGCACTTGGCTGCGTAAGGACACAGGTGACACTTATACTTCCTCTCCTCTGCAACAATGCACACACACAGACACATATCCTTGTGTCATTTTATTTGTGAGGGCATTCCATTCAGTTCCTTCCATAACCAAATCCTTTATCCTTTTAATTTAAACAATTCACATTTTATTGTGATATATTCTGAACTGATTCATACATTAACAGCAATCTAGAATCAAATCTATCCAATTGCCTAAAAACTGCATTGACCCAAATATCAAATCTTGTTTTTTTTTTTTTATCTACTTTTTCTCCCCATTTTTTCTAATTTTCGTATTATCCAATTCTTCCCTCCCCTGTCTCGAACGTTGCTAGACCATGCCTCCCACTGGTCGGCTGCAATGTTGACGAAGCCTTGCATCACGTGTCCCTTCCGGTACATGAGGAGGCAGCCGTCGCATCTTTTCACCTGTACAGCGCGATCTCTCAGTGGCGAGGAGTAACGCGTGGGAGGCTCACGCTGCCCCCAATACTCCCTGATTCTGCTGTACAGGCGCACCAACCGACCTGTAGGAGTCGCTGTCCACAACGTCCGATCCCCACCCACCGGCTTTCCCACCCCCTAATACTGCCAATTGTATTAGTATGAACGACCAGCCAAGCCGGAAGCAACGCCGAGAGCTGGGCTCGAACCCAGCATCTCCTGCGTTAGTGACGAGCGCCTTGCCCACTGCGCCACTTAGCCGCCCTATCAAATCTTGTTTTTATTAAAAAAAAAAAAAAGTATATCTGACCAGAATGTAGACTACCAGTAAAAGACATTGAATAAAACAAGGTAGATAAATTAAATTGTCCTGTTTACATTAGATACAAATGCACCAAATGTGTATTCATCAGAGTTATTTAAATACAATTTAAATACAATGTTAATGTAGCCTGGTAGGCCTATTTCTAACATAATTTAGATCTCAAAGTGAAAAATAGAACCAGAGGTTATTTCAGTTAGACTGCCTCATTGATCACCATGATCTTAACCCTTTCTGTAATGTGGTAGTGAAAGGGGTAACCCTTTGTTGTGTGGCAGTGAAATGGTTAACCTTCTGTAATGTCGCAGTGAAAGGGTTAACCATTTGATAGTGTGATAGTGAAAGGGTTCAAATGTGAATTATATTACTCCTCATCAGTGCTGAACTTTGTTAACTTGGCCTTACTTTCAACCTTCTGAAACCTACTGAAACCAGTGGATCATGCAACATTAGTATCACTGTCTGTAGTCAGTTTTTAAGCTAGCGCAAATCCAATGACATTATATGCACAGAAAACCATTAATGCCAAACATGTCATGCTAGCTTACCGGGAAAGTGGCTAAATATTGCTCTAAAGTTGCTGTCTTTTTTCAGTGACACTTCCAATCAATAGACCCTGAATATAACTCGACCCCCCCCGGTCTTATGTTCTGGCCAATACGGTAATTGTGATGAATCAAGAATAGATTTTTTAATCACATGAAAAAAGAACCAAAATCTAATCATGAGATTCACACTACTAATGGGTACACACAGTACACACAGTCAGAGGAGGTATGATGCATAGACTATATGTTGACCAACTCTTAAATAAAATACAAATATGATTACATACACCCACACACACCACAATTCAAGTGTATCCTTTTTTTTGTGTGTTATTTTTAAACCACTCCAAAACCACTCTTATAAACACTAAAGAAATATCTAATACAAATAGTAATAAACAACCACTCTGAAAATTCTTCTCAATCAAGCCCATTTAGTGATGACAACTTGTTATAGTCTTGCATGTATGTGTGTTCTGTGTGCCACCTAGCGCGCACCTTTGGCTGGACCGGGCGAGGCCAGCGTTACATACAGTATGTGCTTTTAGATGTGAACCTTTTGCTATAGATCTGAGCATCGGAGTTCTCAAGTGGTCAAACATCAGACATCTAACTGGCCAAACGTTCTACGTCACAGGCCTGCAACCTATTTTCAAGACGAGAGAGGAGGAGAGCGAGGCGTACAGGGGGCAGTGGTGGGAAAAGTACAGTTCCTTTACCGTTTGCATCCACTGTTACACTAAGTGTGGAATAGGTCTGGCAATGCATAGTCCGTTATTGATTATTTGGTTGAAAATATGCCTACTGATTAAAGCTGCTAACAATGATTATCCTCTGAGGTGAGAAAATGGTCACAGATCGTATCGACAGCCAATAGTTGCCTACAATAGTCTAATCGCTCTATGATCATAGTTAATTAAATCTCATCAGACAATGACATATCTGCCAAAGCGTAAAGGTCCAACCATTAAAAATATGAATCCCTGACCATAAGTAAATCGGCTATAATGTATCCTAGCTTTCAGATGTGAAGCAGCTCTATGACCGGTAATTAGGGATGTCCGATATTATCGGCCTACCGATATTATCGGCCGATATCGGGATTAAAATGTGATATCAGAAAATATCGGTATCGGTTTTCAATATTTTTATTTTTATTTTTTACATTTCTATAACCTTTATTTACCCAGGCAACCAAGTAAGAACAAATTCTGATTTTATTTATTGTCAAAAGTATGCATAATGTTGTGTTAATTCCACAACAAGAGATATGTAATGTTAATTACCTGAAATTATTCCATTTTTGAGGGGGGGGGGAAACCCTGCATATATCGGTATCGGTTGATATCGGTATCGGAAATTAAGAGTTGGACAATATCGGTATCGGTAAAAAAACCAATATCGAGCATCCCTACCGGTAATGTCACTAAGTAACTCACATCTGTAACAGCTGCTCACTAACGTGAATGTCTGTTGCTGAGTGATGAAGTGATTGGGCCGCAGGATCAAGTGACCAACACGGAAAACACGGAAGTGGAATTGGCCACAATGTTGACCACACACGGTCCAGCCATGTACTAGGCTTTGACCTAATCTCGTTCACAGTAGCGTGTCAGGTTGCGCAGACCATATACACCGTCCTTATGGCAACATAAGGTCCATATTAGGGATGCCCCGATCACGTTTTTTGCCACCGATACCGATCACCGATCGTCGTGAGCCATATCGGCCGATACCGATCCGATACCGATCGTTTTTGATTAAAAAGAAATTAAAAATTATTTTATATAAAAAGTTTTTTTTTTTTTTTTTTTTTTTTATAAAATATATATATTATATAATTAGACTTGTACTTGTATTATCTGCGAGACATCGCCACCACGCAACAAGTCAAAATGCTCGCTATCTCCACTGTCTGTGTGTACATACTCTGCTTTGATCAAATCACATTCGGCTCTGCAGATTTACCCTAGGCTCTGCAGATATACCCTACTCCCTCAGCTATCCCCGTTAATGACTGCGACGCAAGCCGGGCTTCGAATATGCATCGAATGAGTGTTATAAGACATTGATATCAGGAGCTGTCTGTAGCTACTGCTAGCCGGAAATATAACGTTAAGACAACGCCTCAGTGAACTATTTAGTTGAATGGGACATTTCGTTTTGAACAGTGAGCTAAGCTAACGTGAGCTAACAGAGGTAACATACACTAGTACTAGATAACTAGACTATTGCTGGAGCATTTGTTGATATCAGGAGCTATCAGTAGCTAGCCGGCTAGATACCGTTCAGTTAGACAATGCCTCATCATGTATTAAACTAAAAGTGAATAGTTGACTGGGTCATTTTGTAGCGGTAGCTAACGTTAGCTCATGGAGGTCCCGTCCCACTAGACTAGACTAGACCCGTGTTTACATGCGTGCGGGAGGAGCTGGAGGAGGAGCAGAAGACGCGCAGCACTGTGTGCAGCTCCCGGTGTCTGAGACAGAACTCAGCGAGTGAGATCTGTTTTGACGATCGGCGAAAATAAAACAGTAACGATAGCTAGGTAGCTAACGTTAGCTCAGGTCGAATGCACTATCTAGACTCAGCAGAGGAGCCGCCTCCTCTGTGTTTACAAACTCTACACGGGTGCGGGCGGGGCTAGGGAGGAGGAGCAGTTTGCAGGTCCTGTGCGTCTGAGACAAGCGAGTGAGATATCCACTTGATCAGTTTCCGCGATCGGCGAATATGACTAATTATCGGAATTCCCCGATCGCATATTTATACTGAATATCGGCCGATAACGATCGGTGGCCGATCGATCGGGGCATCCCTAGTCCATATTTATGTAAAATAGAAGATAATACAAATAAGAAAGGAAAGGGAGTATAATGTAAAAGGCAGATGTTCTCCCCACCACCAGTGCTGTGAAAGCATGCTTCTCTTTTGATATATCTCATAACTTCTCTGTATTTATCAGCATCAAACTCAAGACAGCAATCTGAAATGGATGATTCCAGTAGAATGAACAGCACTCAGTGCTCAGAGCGCTGCTCCACAAAGGACACAACATGGCAGTCTGAAGCACTCATCAAAAAACAGATAAAAACCCCTTTATTTAAAGGGGACATGCATTATAAATGGCTTTTTCTGTGTTTAGCATGGTTTTATAGTAATACGGGTTAGTATCAATGAGTCTGTGTCTCTAATTACCATATTGACTCATCAATCTAGTCTCGAGTTCATGAGATCCTCCCTCACTCAACTAAGCTGTTCCGATTTGACGGTTTTGCTGACGTTAATATAGCACTGATTTGCATAACTAACGCCCCCTCTATGGTTGACAGCGACAGCAAACAGAGCGAGGCAGATAGTGTAACCCGACACTTCCTCAAACAGAGCGAGGCAGACAACGAGCAAGTGAGAGAGAGAGAGAGAGAGAGAGAGAGAGAGAGAGAGAGAGAGAGAGAGAGAGAGAGAGAGAGAGAGAGAGAGAGAGAGAGAGAGAGAGAGAGAGAGAGAGAGAGAGCTTCTGTCGGGGAAACAAACCGCGCTCGGGGAAGCAGCAGTAGCACATACTCATTTACACACAACCTGGACCTCGCGGGGAAGCAGCAGTAGCACATACTCATTTACACACAACCTGGACCTCGCGCGGGGAAGCAGCAGTAGCACATACTCATTTACACACAACCTGGACCTCGCGGGGAAGCAGCAGTAGCACATACTCATTTACACAGTGCTTATGGGCGGAGCCAGGCCAACACAGCCTGAAATCCAAAGTGAGAAAAATGTGGCTTTTGAGTACTTGATTAGAAATATAAAACAATGATTTTTTTTAATAAAAGCTTACAGATGTGTTCAATAGACTCACAGGAATTGTGTAAAGTTGCCCAAATAGTGCTAGGAATAGCAATGCATGTCCCCCTTAACTGGAAAGTGCATCACATGTTCTAGCCCAAAAAACACCTTTCATGCGGCCATGAATCTCTATGGTTGCATGCTGAAAGCCAAACCACATCGACACAAGGTGCAGGGTTCTGTTGGAGGTGGTTGGCTCCATCTTGCCTCCATGAGCCTAGAAATAGTATGATCTACTAATACTGATTTTGATATTTGCTTTGCTGATGTGCGGAACTGCCGACCACGCTCTATTACCCCAGGTGCTAAATTCCATCTTCCATTATTCGCTTCAAGATTTGCCTCGAAAGCTTTGGCAAAAAAATGGTAATCAAGTGAGCCCCAGTCCTAATACACACAAATGAGGCCTAACACACAAACATATTAAAAAATGGTAATCAGGCCAGCCCTAGTCCTAATACACACAAATGAAGCCTAACACACAAACACATTAACACACTCTCTCTCTCTCTCTCTCTCTCTCTCTCTCTCTCTCTCTCTCTCTCTCTCTCTCTCTCTCTCTCTCTCTCTCTCACTTACACACACAACTTGCCCCAAGGACATGAAGCCAGGCAACCTTTGTGTCGCCCGGGGAAACCAAAAAGACCATCACACTGACATATGCCCCTGCTTCTGCTCTCTGTGGTGTGGCCAAGCTGTTCACAGCCAACCCCCTCAGATGGTGTGTGTGTGTGTGTGTGTGTGTGTGTGTGTGTGTGTGTGACGTGTGTGTGTGTGTGTGTGTGTGTGTGTGTGTGTGTGTGTGTGTGCATGTTCGAATGCATGGTTCTACACCAGAACCTGATTTGGTTTGGTTAATCTGAGGACGCTACATGAATTTCTAAAACCCACAGGTTTAATTTGCTTGAAATAAACTGCTTAGTCTTCCACTTCTGCTGAAGATGATGTTTCCAGAATTGTTCTATTCTCAAAATAAGAATTATGCAATGCGATGACATCAAATAATCTTTGAGTACAATCATCTTTATTAAAGATTTAAAATACCTATATTAAAGATTTTCTGTAGACTAAAAACACACTTCTTCAATCAATATCTGAAATGAAAGGCAAAAAAATATATATAATAAAAATAAATAACCTTCTTACTGTCTTCTACTATCATGCACTCCACTAATTAATCTTTCCTTGCCTTTATTACATGTTTGTTATAAAACAAACAAACAAAACATAGATGTTACAGTACATGTAGGTATGTGAAATATTTTTTTCTTTACCAAATCTTAGGAAGATTTTGATTTATTTTTAAATGTGCATAACTGAATAAACAAACTGTCCTCAGAAGAACATTGTTCGAAGCTAGAAAACTGCCTGAAAAGTTACTATTTCACTGTGGCAGGGCCCACAATGTTGTTCACAAACATATGTATTATTTTCTAGGGTTACATTTGGTTCACAGTGCCTCAAAATGTATTTGTTTTGATTTCTAATGACATTATGATAATAATAACTAATAATTACAGTAAACATGTTTTGTAAACTAATTACAAGCTCTGCAAAAGTAAAACAAACCCCCATCGCCTGAAACAGCCCGGTTCAGCTAGTTCTGCAACGAGGACCAGGGGAGGAATTTTAGAGGACAATGATGGGGCAGGATGATGGATGATGGGGCAGGATTATGGGGTACCAGAGGTAGGATGATGGGGTACCAGAGGTAGGATGATGGGGTACCAGGGGTAGGATGATGGGCAGGATGATGGGCAGGATGATGGGCAGGATGATGGGGCAGGATGATGGGGCAGGATGATGGGTAGGATGATGGGTAGGATGATGGGTAGGATTATGGGGTAGGATGATGGGGCAGGATGATGGGGTAGGATGATGGGGTAGGATGATGGGGTAGGATGATGGGGTAGGATGATGGGGCAGGATGATGGGGTAGGATGATGGGTAGGATGATGGGTAGGATGATGGGTATGATGATGGGTAGGATGATGGGCAGGATGATGCGTAGGATGATGGGGTAGGATGATGGGTAGGATGATGGGTAGGATGATGGGTAGGATGATGGGTAGGATGATGGGCAGGATGATGGGGCAGGATGATGGGCAGGCTGATGGGTAGGATGATGGGCAGGATGATGGGGCAGGATGATGGGGCAGGATGATGGGTAGGATGATGGGTAGGATGATGGGTAGGATGATGGGTAGGATGATGGGTAGGATGATGGGCAGGATGATGGGGCAGGATGATGGGGCAGGATGATGGGCAGGATGATGGGGCAGGATGATGGGCAGGATGATGGGGCAGGATGATGGGCATGATGATGGGCTGGATGATGGGCAGGATGATGGGGCAGGATGATGGGCAGGATGATGGGGCAGGATGATGGGGTAGGATGATGGGCAGGATGATGGGCATGATGATGGGGCAGGATGATGGGCTGGATGATGGGCAGGATGATGGGGCAGGATGATGGGCAGGATGATGGGGCAGGATGATGGGGTAGGATGACGGGGTAGGATGATGGGGCAGAATGATGGGTAGGATGATGGGTAGGATGATGGGCAGGATGATGGGGTAGGATGATGGGGCAGGATGATGGGTAGGATGATGGGTAGGATGATGGGGCAGGATGATGGGTAGGATGATGGGGCAGGATGATGGGGTAGGATGATGGGGCAGGATGATGGGTAGGATGATGGGGCAGGATGATGGGGCAGGATGATGGGCTGGATGATGGGGCAGGATGATGGGGTAGGATGATGGGCAGGATGATGGGTAGGATGACGGGGTAGGATGATTGGGTACCAGAGGTAGGATGATTGGGCAGGATGATGGGGCAGGATGATGGGTAGGATGATGGGGCAGGATGATGGGTAGGATGATGGGGCAGGATGATGGGGCAGGATGATGGGTAGGATGATGGGGCAGGATGATGGGGCAGGATGATGGGTAGGATGACGGGGTAGGATGATGGGCAGGATGATGGGCAGGATGATGGGGCAGGATGGATCAATGGGGAGGCAGACATGATTAGAGGCTCAGAGGGACCAAGTAAGAAAACACAGCGTAATCAGGACGCTAAGGAGAGCAAGTCCTATCCTCAGGATGCTTTGTTCTGTGTGTGTGTGTGTGTGTGTGTACAAGTGAAAGTAAGAGAACCAATTGTAGCAATGCACTGGAATTAGTGTGTGTGTGTGTGTGTGTGTGTGTGTGTGTGTGTGTGCGTGTGGTGTGTGTGTGTGTGTGTGTGTGTGTGTGTGTGTGTGTGTGTGTGTGTGTGTGTGTGTACAAGTGAAAGTAAGAGAACCAATTGTAGCAATGCACTGGAATTAGTGTGTGTGTGTGTGTGTGTGTGTGTGTGTGTCTGATTGTGTGAGTGTGCATGAACACACTGGGAGGCATCCTCCTAGCTGGGTAATTACACAGGCAGTTTTCCCTGTGAGACTAATCAGGGTAGTAATCTCTTTAAAGGAAGGGTAATCCAGTCTAGTCAACCTTATTTACTTACTCAGGGAAGCACACACACACACACACACACACACACACACACACACACACACACACACACACACACACACACACACACACACACACACACACACACACACACACACACACACACACACACACACACACACACACACTTCACTCTGCTTTTCTTGTACATAGTAGCATGTTAAAGGAAAACTCCAACATTTTGGGAAATTAGCTTATTTGCCATCTACCCTGGAGTTAGACAAGAAGATACATACCTTTTCCTTCTCTGTGCATGCAGTAGGAGTAGGAAGACACGCATGTTAGCCTAGCTTAGCGTCAGTCACTGGAAGTAGGTTCCTCCATTAGCCTAGTTCCCAACGTCTTCCTACTCCTACTGCATGCACAGAGAAGAAAAAGGTATGTATCTTCTTGTCTAACTCCAGGGTAGATGGCAAATAAGCTAATTTCCCAAAATGTTGGAGTTTTCCTTTTAAAGGGCATTTAAAAGGATACAATTCACTTTTCACTTTTTTTTTGAACAAAAAAATCGTACCCAATATTTATGGCTTAAATTAAAAACCAATTTCCGACAATTAGTTACACTTAATTATTTAAATTTTTTAAATAAAATGTCTTCATTCAGAACAATTTGATCATGGATGAACAAAACATTCAATATGAATGGTTGATCTGAATTTTAAGGACTTTTTAAGCACCTTGTAAAAGAATTGGCTGTTTTCAAGGAATTCCAGGCCTTGAGTTTTTTTGTCATAAATCAAGCACTTTAAGCACTTCAAGGACCTTGTGCGAACCCTGGAGACTATATCTCAATCATTTCTGTCAAATGACCCCAATCTAAGTCTGTCTAAGTCTACACTGTAAAAGTAACGGATCAGAACTTGTCATCATTTGATACTTAAGATTTACGACTCACACGAATACGCACAGTGATAGTACACAGTGATATGCACACACACACACATGAAGGCTGTGTTCAGACTAGGGCTGGGCGATATATCAAGTATACTCGATGTATCGCGGCTTGTTCTACATGAGATGTAGTAAGTTATTATATCGTGAACATCGAGTATATGTTGTCACATCGCGGCTGATGAGACTTTAGCTTTAGCGCAGAGCTGTCCTCTCATTTCATTATAGACACATGACCAGCGCGGACCTTAAATGACATGCAATTGTAATTTCATTAGACAGACCAGCGCGGACCTTTAACACTTTGATTACCAGCCATGCGGTGCGCCTTACCCCCGTTAAATGCCACCACCCACTTCAATGATAGCGTTGTGAACGCATAATCTCTGTCTTAAATTATGGCTATGTGTCTAATCTGCCCGTCGTTTATCAATGACTTGTTTGCAGTCAACATTGTCGAAACGGATTGTTTTTTAATCGCTTAATTTCCGTTTTATAGCATTTTGAAAAGCCCTCGTTTTCAAGGAAAATATATAGATTCCGTGATAAACGGCATTTACTGGAATATTCTGGCATACACAAAAACGTTGTCATTTTTCGGCCTATTTATGAATCGTTTTCAAATAAACGCTAGATTATCGATAGTATATGTGTACTTATGCACACTATAGAAGCGATCTGAAATATCGATTCTCTCATTTCCTGATCGCACACACAGACACACACATGCATAGGGCAAACGCTGATATATAGGTGAAAATAGCTCTGATTATCCTAAGACTGGTAAAATAAATTCCTTACCTCAGATCAGATGTTATCCAAAAAGATTATTCCAATTCCTGATCGCCATTCCAAATATCTATCGCGTTTATTGATTCAGCGTTGGGTACTGTAAATACATAATCCACGCGTTTTCCGGGCCGGCGATCACAATGGATTCTTCAGTTGGCCTGACGGAAAAGTTAAATGAGGAAACTGGCCCCCCCCCCTTCATCAGTGTAAAGTAATGGGGTGCAGTTACACAGGGAGAGACGATAGGGGGCGGTATCTTCCCAATTGAGCACAGAGAGAGTCTGCAACACTAACCTGAGGCTCGATTGATGAAATATGAATTCAAATCGCCAATAAAAAAAAATACGCCAAACAAACGCTATATAGCGTGCGGGCACTCAACGGTCGGCATGAACTAGCGACAAAACGCGTGGCTGGCATTCATGCAATTTAATTGACGCAAGCAATGGGCTAACGTTAGCTGCTAACCAAGTTATCCATGATGACTAGGCTAAGCTAACTAGCGTTAGATGCTAACCCTGGAAAACGCTCAAAGCGGACTACCCAACACTAGTTCCATTCGTGAGGAAAGGGGGTGGGTTATATTGACAACGCTTGACAACAGAAGTTTAAATATAACTTCATATTTATTGGTTATTTGTTTCTTTATATCATCCAGTTTCCATCTCCGTGTATTAAACTCTTCCTGTTTACATTAAAGTGTGACATCACCTACGGCAGCTTAGACGATCAAAACGCAAACCTAGAACAAAACCTGAGGGGGGGGGGGGCTCTCTCTCTCTCCATTCAATGATTTAAAGTAGCCAAACGTTAGAGTATAAATACTAACTGGATAGTTGATGATATAAACATTTAATTTCATTATCTGAAATATTCTAAAATCATTAAGTCTGCTATAAGCCATTATCCCTTTGTGTGAGATTATTATTTTCTCACAGTAGTGTGTGTGTATATATATGTATATATATATATATATGTGTGTGTGTGTGTGTGTGTGTGTGTTTGGCTAAAGTGGATAGAAAACACAGTACTGTGCAAAGGTCTTTTATATAAATTGTCTTAGATGTAAATACATCTTTTTATTAGTGTGTCAGGAGACTACTCTTAGTACATTTTAATTTAATTATTTTTTAAAGCATCTTCATGGTTTAATAATGCAAACATATGTTGCAGGGACTTATTATAATCATCATATTGGCGTGATTGTATGCATCAAAGGGTTAAATCAAGCATTTTGTGCTTTAGAGGAAATGTCAAAATATCGCGATATATATCGTGTATCGTGATATGGCCAAAACATATCACCATATCATTTAGAGGCCATATCGCTCCCAGCCCTAGTTCAGACCCCTCAGCATGTTCCACTATGGCCAACATAGAGGAAAAAGGGGACCACAGGGAACAGCTGCTTACGGTGTGAAAGCACAAAAAGTGTTTGGACAACATATAAAAAGTTTATTTTCTGCAAAGATCTGGTATTATCTTGCTTGATAAATAACTGTATTTACCTGTGTGTAGAGACAGGTGTCGAGACAGGGTCTGCTGTCTACCGAACACCTTGCCGCAGACAGGACAGGGGTAGAGCTGCTCATTCAGTCTCCACTGGGCTATCCCGTTCCCCGGCTCCCCACTGCCCTTATCTGCGTCTGAAAAAATAAATAAATAAAAATGTATTTAAATATTTTAAATATTTCTTTTGTGTCATAATGTGATTGGAGGATCAACAAAAGAGGCCAGGTTTGAGATAGGTCAACTGCTCTTGGGGACGAATAAAGACCTACCCAATTGACCTGAGCTAAACACACAATCTTCATCACTGCATCATCATCGTCATCATCATCACTGTCTCTACTAGCCTACCAGGCGCTGGTAGGTGAGCACATACATTTAATTGTTTTCTTTTTGTATTCATTCAACCTTTATTGAATTAGATCTTTATTGAATTGACCAAGAACACATTCTTATTAGTGCTGTCAGGCGATTAAAAAATGTTATCGAATTAATTACAGGATTTGTAATTAATTAATCACATTTTAATCACATAACCATTTTATTCCTGATATTCTATATTCTATAATCATATTTAAAATTGCATGTATCCGGATGGCAGAATTCAGTACTGTATCTACAAAACCTTCTGTTTATTCATCTTCCATCTATTAATTTGCTTAGATTTTTCAGGTCTGGTCAATTTGAGCATGGTGTTATTCACAGTCAAAGATAAAAAATGTTTTATTGATATTCTCATTTGGTTCATTACAATTTACTCAAAATAAAATTTTCATTCAATCAATCACCGCGCAGATTGATTGATTGAATGAAAATGTTATTAAGATTGCAGAATGGGTACAATACAGTACGGCTCAATACACACAATTGTTAAGGGGATGCAGACCAGAGAAAGACTTTCGTCTTGTTTACATCATGGTCCCCCATTTTCAATTCATAATGAATTGTAAGTAAGGGTGCAACTTGCACCGTGCAATCCATTCTTTGTGGATCTAGCCCACAGTATTTCTGACACTGGGAATACATTCCCTGAGATTCATAGATGTCCCTAGAATCAGATACCAAGAACATGCAAATGGACCATATTATAAAAAAAAGTCTGTAAATGTGTATTCTACATTATTATGGAATGAATGAGATACAAACAAAAATTATAAAAAAAAAAAATGTAATTCATTTTGAGTTAATTTTCATAACACGATAATTAGCGGTGTAATTAATTTATCTAATTAACGCGATAAACTGACAGCCCTAATTCTTATTTACAGTAACTACCTGGGGGAGTAGTTGCAGGTTGAAGGAGGGTTCCACACATTCCAGCAAATACACAAACACACGCACGCCCACACGTGGGAGACAGATGCCTCAAGACCAAGAGGGAAGGGAGAGCAGCAACACTCCCCACTCACATTTTCCTAACCAGTACCTGGGATTTGAACCAGCAACCTTTTGGCCACCAACCTGCTTCTCTAACCTCTAGTCTACCAGTCAGGATAGAGCAATGAAAAAAAATAAAAAAATAAAATCAAAAGAACGCTCAGTGGGTCATGAGACTAGACTGCATCTATGACCTTGACCTAGCAGGACTTAGCCGTGGGCATGCGGCATGCGCTATATTGCAGTGTTGTTGCTTTGAATTATCTCTGGTAGAATTCTACTGAGGCGCTTCAGATTTCTTCTAACAAGACTTAATAAGACTAATACGACACACGTCCTACAGCCGTTTAAAAAGCACACTAATGAGCCGCCTTGAGGAGAACTAAATTCAGGACATATGATATTTTCTCATTTAGCCTTTCTTCATTATTTCCACTGTAATCTCAAATCAACAAGCCTGTGTCCCTCTTCCCCTCACCGTCATAATGCTCTCAACACAAAAGTGTGCCAACCTATCAGTCCTAAGCCTTTCTCTGGAGGCGGTGTCGTTGCCCATGCTAATCAGCCTGCATACTACACTGTGCCCCCCCCCCCCCCCACACACACACACATACAGTAGAGGAAGGAGGAGGGTAGAGTGAGATAGAACAGCACAAGAAGATGACAGAGAGAGAGAGAGAGAGAGAGAGAGAGAGAGAGAGAGAGAGAGAGAGAGAGAGAGAGAGAGAGAGAGAGAGAGAGAGAGAGAGAGAAAAAAGACTGACAGAGGAGAGAGAGAGAGCACAGCCTCACATTCAACAAGGAGAAACAGAGAATTAACCTTCTGATGAAGCCACGGTTCTCCATTATGGATTCCATGATGTCACACACAGGGGTGGGGCTTAGCTTTCACTCACATTATGTCCAGACGATTACAATAGGTCTACCTATAATAACATATAGAACATATAGAATACCCCCTCTACTGTGTTACAGTATACAAAACCTTACATTTTACATTGCTACAGTATGTTCCACCTGGAAACATCATCTGCCATGCATTTACCGGAGAGAAATAGCTGCTCAAATACACTGGGTCAGTTATAGCACAATGGGTTAAAAGGACGGCAACAATGCAAAACGACATAGCCTAATGTTATCTAATTTAGCTCAGCCTCAGGCCTGTGCATACGTGTTGCCTGTTCCAGACTGTAAATAGCAACACTGCTTGGATATTTCTGGATTCTGCGCTCTGTGTTTCAGGATTAATTACATTAAGATGATGTCATCAATCTTAGGGCGGTATATCTTGAGAACGGCAGAAGTCAGGGGATGGCTCTCTGTCGAGTATCCTGGTTCCTCTCCGTGGCTGCTTTGTTATCACAAGACTTGGTTGTTTTTTAAACAAAGTGTATTAGCCACTAGTTATTGGGGAGGGGGGATATCTAAACAATTGTGGAATCTGGCTACACTGTTCCTTCCCAAGCATTTTATGGCAAATGTAGAGCAAAATCCAGGTTGACAACTTTCCAGTGTCACCACCAAGCATTATTGAGAAAATAAATTAAGTTTATCAATCGGTTTGGCACATGTTCCTTGAATAGCCAACAGGTAAGACGCAGCACATCACATTAGCTAGGCCTTTATTTCAACAAGCCTGGCTCCTTGGCTCCCATTCACACAGCGCACTACGCCCATTGTAACTCATCATATGATAGTCAAGTTAGACCGCGCTCACAATGTCTGACACTGGGTGCTAAAATCCCGAAGATTAAGTAGAAGAAAGCAGGAAGCCGGACCAGCACTCTCAGATTCAAAGTTTTAATTGCAGCCTGGAACATACATGTTTCGGAACCAATGTGTTCCTTCTTCAGTGTTGATGGCCTAACTCATCATATGATGTCACCCTTCTTTCATCCACCCCACCTTCAGAAGTTAATAAAAAAGTCCAGAATACTACACATATGAAGTATGATGAGTTCAACACTTGTTGTTTGTAAGAACAAATTAACAATAACAAAAAAGAGAAGCTGTTTCTTCCCTCGTAAGAGAGAAAGTCTTGATTCTTTGCAGACAGCAATCAATGTCTCGACACTCCTCAAAGTGCAAACCTTTAACACATTGATTGCCAGCCATGCGGAGTGCTAAAAGCCTCCATATGCCAGCATCCACTTCAATGATAGAGCTCTCATATTTGCAAATGCATAAACTATGTCTTAAATTATGGCTATGTGTCTAATCTGGCCGTCGCTTATCAATGACTTGTTTGCAGTCAACATTGTCGAAACGGATTGTTTTTTTAATGGGTTCATTTTCGTTTTATACCATTTTGAAAAACGCTAGTTTCAGGAAAATATAAAGATTCTGTGATAATTTTACTGGAATATTCTGGAATACACAAAAAACGTTGTAGTTTTTCGGCCTATTTATGAATCGTTTTCAAATAAATGCTAGATTATCGATAATATTATGTGTACTTATGCACGCTATAGAAGCGAGCTGAAAAATCGATTCTCTCATTTCCTGATCGCACACACACACACATAGGGCACATGTTGATATCTCTGTGAAAAAAGTTCTGATTATCCTAAGACTGGTAAAATAGATTCCTTACCTCAAATCAGATGTTCTCCAAAAATATTATTCCAATTCCTGATCGCCATTCCAAATATCGATCACGTTTATTGATCCAACTCTGGGTACTGGAAATATGTATTCTATGCTGTTTTGGGGCTCGGCAATGACTTCGATCCTCTCCAGTGACTTGTCTGAGAAGTAAAATGAGGAAGCTGGATTTCCCCCCCCCCATGTGTTTCATTCAATCCATTCCAAAGGGGTGCAGTACAACAGGGAGAGACGATAGGGGGCGGTATTTTCCCAATGGAGCTCGGAGAGAGTTTGCAGCACTAACGTGAGACTAGATTGATGAAATATGAATTCAAATCGCTAATAAAAAAAAAGCGAGATTTATCGTCGCTGGCACTCAACGGTCGGCATGAACTAACGATAAATCTCGTCGCTGGCACTCAATGTGCTAAAAGATAAAAGTTGGCTCAATGACACCAGTTACTTCCAATAGCTCTTTTTGCCACAAAAAAAATAATGTTTATTTTTTGTGTCCGTGTAAAAGCTCTCATAAGCAATGCAAGATGGCGGATTGATAGGACATTTTGGAAGGAGGGATCCTGGGAGGGAGGGTGGGATAGTGATGGCGTTTTGGGGGAAGATTTAATGGCAAGCATAAAAGAACAGATGTATTGGCCTTGGAGAAACTGTGCAGAAGGACACTTCACTGGGGCTGCATTGACGCCACAGAGAGCCCTGGAGGCGTCCGTCCGTCCGTCCGTCCGTCCGTCCGTCCGTCCGTCCGTCCGTCCGTCCGTCCGTCCGTCTGTCTCTAACCCCTCACTGCTGGCTCATACAAAATACTGAATTCGCACTATAAGCCACTTATAAAATTAACACAAATCCTTTATGTCCACCCAGCCGTCCCTCGGCAGCCATTTGGGGTCCTGCCTGATGGGACTGAGCATCGGTTTCCTTCAGTTGGGGGGAAATCTGATTGCTGCAAGTGAAACCAACCCCACAGTTCATCTGAAATGTCTAAATAATACATTGTTTGTTAAATAATACATTGTTTGTGTCGGGGTGTAATTATAAAAAAACGCCTTGAGAAAAACGTGTTCAGTACAATACAGTTTCAATAAGTACTGATCAAATTGCATTTTATGTACTTTATATGATGACCCAAGGGCACGTTTTTATGATGCAACGCAGAGCAAAAAAAAATAAAAAATGCAGCAATTAGGACTGTCTACCATTTTACTGCGGTGCAGACGCAGTTGATTTTGAGGGTGATTGCTGTTCTGTTATCTGCCACCAGGAGACGCAAAGCCTGACAGAATACCGTGATGTCTGATCCCGATTTGTGCGCCGTTCCGCTTGTCATCATGAATCTACAAGCATTTTATTTATCATCTGAATTTGATGATACATTTTAAATATTCTGAAAGCCCACTTTGTTTGCAAAGAGCGAAGCATTAATAAACGGATCGATTATAAATAGAGCAGGGAGTAGACTGGCATCCTCCATGTATAGGCAGTTTGTGTTTTTATGAGTTTTAATAAAATCATGGATTGTTTGTCCCTGTACTTTTACAGCAACAGGCTATTATGAGCCAATACAATTAGTTAGATTGGACATTTGATTAATTATATCAAGCAGAGAACGGAAAAATTAAGTTATTTCAGAACGCACTGCCTATTGAGGAACAGACAATGAGTGTGCTTGAGAAAAAGCAAAGCATTTATTTACCGAACTCAAAAATGCTTCAAATATTTTTCTAACTATCTTCACCTAGAAAAGAAACAAATGATTTTGAACAGAGCAATGTAACAACCCTCACACTGGGCTGTTTCTCCCTTCTCACCTCCACCTTTACTAGAGATGAAAAGTAACCTGGTGTAACCCGAGCGCCCCTACTGGTTGATACCGATAATACGGCAACTACTTGGAAAATAGGACAATAGGGGATAGTGGCAGTAGGGGCAGCAGGGGGTAGGGGCAGTAGGGGATAGGGGCAGCAGGGGATAGGGGCAGTAGGGGATAGGGGCAGCAGGGGGTAGTGGCAGTAGGGGATATGGGAAGCAGGGCAGCAGGGGGTAGGGGCAGTAGGGGATAGGGGCAGCAGGGGATAGGGGCAGTAGGGGATAGGGGCAGTAGGGGATAGGGGCAGCAGGGGGTAGTGGCAGTAGGGGATAGGGGAAGCAGGGGGTAGGGGCAGTAAATGATAGGGGCAGCAGGGGGTAGGGGCAGTAGGGGATAGGGGCAGTAGGGGGTAGGGGCAGTAGGGGATAGGGGCAGTAGGGGATAGTGGCAGTAGGGGATAGGGGCAGTAGGGGATAGGGGCAGTAGGGGGTAGGGGCAGTAGGGGATAGGGGCAGTAGGGGATAGGGGCAGTAGGGGGAGTAGGGGCAGTAGGGGATAGGGGCAGTAGGGGATAGTGGCAGTAGGGGATAGGGGCAGTAGGGGCAGTAGGGGATAGGGGCAGTAGGGGATAGTGGCAGTAGGGGATAGTGGCAGTAGGGGCAGTAGGGGATAGTGGCAGTAGGGGGTAGGGGCAGTAGGGGGTAGGGGCAGTAGGGGATAGGGGCAGTAGGGGATAGTGGCAGTAGGGGATAGGGGCAGTAGGGGATAGGGGCAGTAGGGGATAGTGGCAGTAGGGGATAGGGGCAGTAGGGGATAGTGGCAGTAGGGGATAGGGGCAGTAGGGGATAGTGGCAGTAGGGGATAGTGGCAGTAGGGGCAGTAGGGGATAGTGGCAGTAGGGGCAGCAGGGGATAGTGGCAGTAGGGGATAGGGGCAGTAGGGGATAGTGGCAGTAGGGGCAGTAGGGGATAGTGGCAGTAGGGGGTAGGGGCAGTAGGGGATAGGGGCAGTAGGGGGTAGGGGCAGTAGGGGCAGTAGGGGATAGTGGCAGTAGGGGGTAGGGGCAGTAGGGGATAGGGGCAGTAGGGGGTAGGGGCAGCATGGGGTATGGGCAGTAGGGGCAGCAGAGGGTAGGGACAGTAGGGGATAGGGGCAGCAGGGGGTAGGGGCAGCAGGGGATAGGGGCAGTAGGGGCAGCAGGGGGTAGGGGCAGCAGGGGGTAGGGGCAGCAGGGGGTAGGGACAGCAGGGGATAGGGGCAGCAGGGGGTAGGGGCAGCAGGGGGTAGGGACAGTAGGGGATAGTGGCAGTAGGGGATAGGGGCAGTAGGGGATAGTGGCAGTAGGGGCAGCAGGGGATAGTGGCAGTAGGGGATAGGGGCAGTAGGGGCAGCAGGGGGTAGTGACAGTAGGGGATAGGGGCAGCACTCTCATATCAGTTCCAATACCTGTTGCAGTTTAATTATTATAATTATTTTAAAGAAAAAATTATGATTAATCACGTTTGTTATGTTTGGGATGAACAATAATACCAGATGATGAATTTCCATCAACGTTATACTTTCCTATCATTTGGCTGGGGGTGGGGGGTAAGTAGTGGGCTGACCTATTCTGAGTGGTTTCTCCTGCATATGGCCCTGAGCCATCGTCTTGTATCACATCCTGTATACATACGCTTGCAGTTGTTCTTAGTTCTATTAATTTCACAATTCTCTTATATACTCTGATTCTATTCACATATATGCTTACTACATGTATCTATTCTATTCATATATGCTTACTACATGTATCTATTCTATTCACATATATGCTTACTACATGTATCTATTCTATTCACATATGCTTACTACATGTATCTATTCTATTCACATATATGCTTACTATATGTATCTATTGTAGGGGTGGGAATCACCAGAGGCCTCACGATACGATACTATCACGATACGTGAGTCACGATACGATAGTATTGCGATACTAAATATATTGCGATATGCTGAGTATTGCGATATTAATATTGCGCTATATTGCGATTTATTACCTTTTTTCAACTGCAAAGTAAAACTTTGTCAACATGTTTTATCTAATAAAATAAAGTTCAGTCTGTTCATCTCACTTCAAAATGTTTTATTGTAGAACATGGTATTTTCTCAAGCAGACAGATGTAAACACTGTAATCTGTGTTGCATGTACCTGACAAACTGAACTGTTTGTATTACAGTCATTTCTAACTTAACTGATTCAAGATTCAAGATTCAAGAGTTTTAATTGTCACGGTATACAGGTATACAATGAAATGCGGCTGGTCTTGCCCGCGACGATGTGCAATACAGTGGTACAACATATAATAGAATCCAATAAAAATACAGTGGTACAACATATTAATAGAATCCAATAAAACAGTGCAATAAACAGGTACATGGTGTGCCATCTCGGTATCTGTACATTAGTATTTACAGAGCATATAGGACATGCTAGTTAGCTTTAGTAGTGCAATACACTGTTCCTGAAGTTATACTACTTTAAGTGGCCTTTCCTCTGGCCATAAGTGTGCGTGTGTGCGGCATGAGTGTTAAAGTGGCTGCTAGTGTGTGAGCGTGCTCAGCGTGCGTGTCGTGTATGTACTTGTGTGTGGATAGTTCAGTTTCTGTGTCTCTCAATGTTCATTGTTCAAGGCTCTGATGGCCTGGGGGAAGAAGCTTA
This sequence comes from Notolepis coatsorum, assembly GCF_963971535.1. Lineage (NCBI taxonomy): Eukaryota > Metazoa > Chordata > Actinopteri > Aulopiformes > Paralepididae > Notolepis > Notolepis coatsorum. Next base: position 78,580,717 of record NC_140171.1, on the reverse strand, counting down.
GCCTAAGCCTCTCCGTCTTAGTCTCTAGAATTCGCAGGCGTCTGCCTGACCTCAGCAGCTGGAACAGGCTGTTATTGGGGTGGTGGGGGTCTTTCATTATCCTGCAGGCTCTGGATTTGCACCTCTTGTTGTATAGAGCCTGCAGGGGAGGTAGCGCAATACCCGTGGTACGCTCGGCTGAGCGCACCACACTCTGTAGGGCCTTCTTGTCCTGTGCCGTGCTGTTCCCATACCAGGCAGTGATGTTTCCGGTCAAGATGCTCTCTACAGCTCCTGAGTAGAAGGACTGGAGTATCTTCCCCGATACTCTGAACTTCCTTAACTGTCTCAGGTGGTAGAGGCGCTGCTTCGCTTTCTTTACTACTGTGCCTATGTGTGTTGACCATGTCAGGTCCTCTGAGATGTGGACCCCCAGGTACTTGAAGCTGCTCACCCTGTCCACGGTAGCCCCGTTAATCCTCAGTGGTGTGTGTGTCTCCCGCTGTCCTCTCCTATAATCCACGATCAGCTCCTTGGTTTTACCAATGTTCAGGAGCAGGCTGTTGTCCTGGCACCAACGTTCCAGTACCTCAACCTCCTCCCGGTAGGCCTTCTCGTCGTTGTCCGAGATCAGCCCCACCACCACCGTGTCGTCGGCGAACTTCACAATGGAGTTGGAGCTGAACTTGGCCACACAGTCGTGTGTGTAGAGTGAGTACAGCAGGGGGCTTAGAACACAGCCCTGGGGGGACCCGATGCTCAGGGTGATGGTGTTGGAGGTCTGACCCCCCACCCTGACCGCCTGGGGTCTTTCACTCAGAAAGTCCAGTACCCAGGCGCTCAGGGCGGAGCTCAGGCCTAGCTCGATCAGCTTGTCCACCAGTCTGGTGGGGACTATGGTGTTGAACGCTGAGCTGTAGTCAATGAACAACAGTCTCACATAGCCCCCCTTCTGACGGTCAAGGTGGGAGAGAGTGCTGTGCAGTACCTGGGAGACCGCGTCATCAGTGGACCTGTTTGTCCTGTATGCAAATTGCATAGGGTCCATATCACTGGGGAGAGAGGCACAAATGTGGTCCTTGACCAGCCTCTCGAAACATTTCATGACCACAGAGGTGAGTGCCACCGGTCTGTAATCATTTGGACATGTTGGGGAGGGTTTCTTCGGTACAGGGATGATGGTAGACATCTTGAAGCAGGCAGGGACTACTGACTCCGCCAGGGATTGATTAAATATGGCGGTGAACACCGGGGCAAGCTGGTTTGCACAGGACTTAAGTATGCGTCCTGTTATACCATCTGGACCTGCAGCCTTCCTGGTGTTCACCTGCATAAATGCTCTTCTCACACTGTGTTCCGACAACGAGAGAGCGCCCCCGCCCCCCCGCGGTTGCCCCCCCCCCTCCACAACAGCCGGTGCGCCAGTGACGTCACTAGCCAGAGGGCTAGCGGCGACACTGTCTACACCGAACCGAGCGTAGAAGGAGTTGAGTTTGTCCGCTAGAGAGGCGTCGTCGCTCCCCATTGCGGGGGCGCTGACTTTGTAGTCAGTTATTGTCTTCAGTCCCCTCCACAAGCCTCTTGTGTCGTTTTGTGCCATTTGTGTCTCCAGTTTCTCAGCATATGTCCTCTTAGCAAGTTTAACAGCCTTGCGCAGAGTGTAGACTGAAGCCTTGTATTCTTCCATATTTCCTGACTCTCTGCCCAGGTTATAAGCCGTGGTGCGTGAGTTTAGGGCTGTTCTTATAGTGCTGTCCACCCAAGGTTTCTGGTTTGGGAAAACCCGCGCCGTCTTTGTGGGGACAATGCCGTCTGCCACTGTAGTTATGTAGCTTACAACGGTATCAGCATACTCGCTGACGTCACTGGCGCTTCCTTCAAACATGTCCCAGTCTGTATCCTTGAACGCGTCACGGAGCTCGGCCTCTGATTCGTCAGACCACTTTTTTGTCTCACGTGACACGACGACTTCGCGTGATCGCTGTTTGTATGCTGGGATTAAAAAGATGGAGTCGTGATCGCTCGCGCTTACAGAGCCCATCAGTGGCGGAGCCGCTACAGCCTTGTAGGCAGCTCTGAACGGGGTGTAGCAGTGGTCGAGTGTGTTCCCCCCTCTTGTGGAGCAGGCGATGTGCTGAAAAAAAGTCTGAATGCACATGTGTGTGTGAACTACTCTACTATTACAGGTATTGAAATTAACAATGCAACTTCCTTATACAAAAAAATATTTTTTGTTTTTTTATGAATAATTAAATATCGATACTTGGCGTCCCTGTATCGATACAGTATCGCCACGCAAAGTATTGCGATACTACTACGTATCGATTTTCCCCCCACCCCTAATATATTGCTATGTCCGCCCATCACAAACATGCAAACTGTCTAACGCCTGTCCCCGTCTCCCTGTGAGTAGATGTCTCGTGGTGATGACCAAAATGGTGGACATCCCGTGGTGATGGCCAAGAGGGGAAAAAAACATTAAGCACTTGAAGGCCCCCATACCTCAAATGGATCCGTTATCAGCTCTATTCTATTTTCAATCTTTCAAAATGTTCTTATGTACCCCAGTTGCTATTGCATGTACATATTTGTGTTTTATTACACATATATGTACATACTTACCAACTGTTTCGCCTGTTTTATAGCAACACTACTATCACCGACATCTAAGAAGGGAGATCCCCCCTTGAACGGCCATTCTAAGGTTTCTCCCCTCCATATTGCCTGTGGTGCTTTTTTCCTATTGCTAGGTTTTTAGTGAGTTTTTCCTTACCTTCGCCTGTCTGGGAGTGTTGCATTTATTTATTTTACATTTTATTTTGGATTTCATGGTGTTTTTTGTTTTGTTCTTGATCTATTGTAATGTTTCTTCTTGACTTGTTTAAAGGGGAGCATGTCTATGTTCCCCGGGTCCTATGTTCCCCGGGTTCTATGTTCCCCGCTTTGATTGATTGATTGATTGAAAATTTTAGACCACCAGCCCTGATTCCAAACTCTAACCATAACCAGTTCAAAAGAGGGCCTAAGCTTAACCGTTCGAAACATGGCGGACATTAATAATTAATAAAATAATAAAAATTTATAAAATGTTCAATCTATTAATCAATCAAAGCGGGGAACATAGAACCCGGGAAACATAGGACCCAGGGAACATAGGGATGATCCCGTTTAAAGAAGACGTGTCCGGCCTATGGGGACATTAACGTGTGTTGTCGGGCCTTACAAATACATCTACATCTATCTACCGTACTTTTCGGACTATAAGCCGTGGCTTTCCCCCCCATTTTTCGACCCTGCGGCTTATATAACGGTGCGGCGAATCTATGGATTTTTACAGCTAACGGCGCACTCCCTCAGCTCTGTGACCGTCAGATCAGACTCCTAAATCTGCTGCAGCAGTGCACGTCAACCACGTCAACAAACCATTATGGCAAGAGTCTAGTGTATGAGCAGCTCAGGGCTCCTCTTTCAACATGCTGCCTACCTACTGTACCCGGTGCTGCTAACTGGCTAACGTTATGAGAGCTAACGTTGCTACCTACTGTACCTGGCGCTGCTAACTGGCTAACGTTATGATAGCTAACGTTGCTACCTACTGTACCCGGCGCTGCTAACTGGCTAACGTTATGAGAGCTAACGTTGCTACCTACTGTAACTGGTGCTGCTAACTGGCTAACGTTATGAGAGCTAACGTTGCTACCTACTGTACCCGGAGCTGCAAACTGGGAGCTGCTAACTGGCTAACGTTATGAGAGCTAACGTTGCTACCTACTGTACCCGGAGCTGCAAACTGGGAGCTGCTAACTGGCTAATGTTAGTTGCTACCTACTGTACCCGGAGCTGCAAACTGGGAGCTGCTAACTGGCTAATGTTATGAGAGCTAACGTTGCTACCTACTGTACCCGGCGCTGCTAACTGGCTAACGTTATGAGAGCTAACATTGCTACCTACTGTACCCCGGAGCTGCTAACTGGCTAATGTTATGAGAGCTAACGTTGCTACCTACTGTACCCGGAGCTGCTAACTGGCTAACGTTATGAGAGCTAACGTTGCTACCTACTGTACCCGGAGCTGCTAACTGGCTAACGTTATGAGAGCTAACGTTGCTACCTACTGTACCCAGCGCTGCTAACTGGCTAACGCTATGAGAGCTAACGTTGCTACCTACTGTACCCGGCGCTGCTAACTGGCTATCGTTCCTGTTTAAACAAAAATGTTAATAAATGGGAGCTTCCTCAAACAGCCATCTCTTTCCCGACAATCCCCTCTGTGCACGAACCCTTACATATGGTAATTAAACATTAAAACACCTGCGGCTTATAGTCCAGTGCGGCTTATATATGTACACATCATTCAATTTAGCTGCAGCGGCTTATATTCAGGTGCGGCTTATAGTGCAAAAAGTACGGTATATCCAAGTCATTAAGTCTCACACACACAATTTCCCTCAAATAGTTAAAACATTCATGTTATTCCATATTTTAGCCACGTACACTGCTGACTATAGAAGCCCATCCTACATCGCAACATGAACATAAGGATTCGCCACACTACTTGTTGTGAAGGGCCAGATTAAAACTGAGAATCTACCTTTATTGTTTGATATACTTTGTATATTATTTATATATACACGGAATATCCCTTTACCTGCGTTCAAACCATAGTAATATTCGCTCTCCTTATTGGACAGCGCCCTAGGCGCCAGCTCGCAAGCCCCCAACGTCAGGTTCAAAGACAAGCTCAGGCATGTCAGAACATGCCCGGAGACAGCGTATTGATCCCAGACAAGAACTAAGGTTTGGGACTAGATAATCACTTAAGTATATATACCGGCGCAGGTGCGAATAGCAGCAGTGTGACAAGTTCGGTAACAGTGAAGTGAACAGCAGTGCGTCTAACAGAGCGTTGAGAACATGTGCGAATAGAATAGTAAAGTGTCAGAGTTTAATGCAGTAACGTCAAGTTCGACCTAATCTAATGTGAAGTAAATAGTCGTTCATTTATTGTATATCGTGCAACCCAGTTCGTTCGTGTGTAGCATTACCCAGCGGTTCGTCGTGTTTTAGCTAGTGTACCTTAGCCAGGGTTTGTGGCCTAAATACGTCGCCCGCACCCGAGGAGGCCTAGTCGGAGAACCGTTGGACATGTGCACAGGAGAACCAGAGTCGGCGATTGCAGAACCATTACTGGTTGGATTATATTGATTTGGAACGTGTTACCCGGAGAAGAGCCTCGTTGATTTCCACTATCGTTTGGGATTCAACCTCGTGAGGATTACCACTCGGGCTGGCCTCATGGACAGAGGCTGGCTGGCTGTCATCATTGCTATCGAGCATTTGGATTACAGTTATTGCTTTTGCTGCTGATCGTTGGATTTACAAGGACCGACTCCTGTACGTGGAGTCTCTTCATTCTTCATTGAATCAGACTGAGTATCCGAACATTCCTCTACCCTCTAGGCCTTACAACCCCGGAGGGAACCCAGTGTCTCCAGGCGGTACCAGCGTTGCCTTCTATAGTTGCTATTATACGACCGGTGGCATCAACTTAGACCCATCGTAGGATTCCTGCTATTCCCAGTGACTCATGCTACTGACTGACTTTATGCATATTCTTCGCCATACAAGCGCGACCCTAATTCTCATTCTGTAACCTAATGTTGCATAATAATAAAATACCCTCAAATACTATTTCTTTGTCAATGCCGTGTTCTTGTGAGTGTTCACCATCTATATTCGATGTACTGTCTGGCCAGTAATTAAAGTACATACCTAGCAGTGGTTTAATCTATCACAATCTTTAATACAGTGAGGGTTTTGTAACCCCTCAGTTACACTACTGATAATATGGTATTGGAATGGTGTTTTATTTAATTCTTCTCAAATTGACTGAGCTCTTGATTCAAGGACTGCCAGTATGAACCTGAAATCTTAGAAAAAGCTGGGTTTACATCTGGGAATACAGAGCAGCCCTGTGTGTTTGAGTTATGGTGTTTTCTATCTACAAATCAACCTCTTCAAGAACATAACGTACATATAGACCCCAAAGTTTGAATCCATATGACTCTAACTTATCGTGTGCTCATCTATTGGATTAATTCATGAACATACTGTAGCACTGTGAACAAAAGCTAACTTGATGTGAGGTCAACTGCATATATTCCAATAATTGCTGACTGAATTGGTCCTGTCACATTTTCATACCCATCACATTTCTAAAAAGGTACAGTATCTATTCTAAACCAATCACACCAAGCTGAACCGCAGTCAAAATGTACGATTTCACAACACATCAAATCATTACCAGAATAAATCGGAATCAAATCAAACGAAGTGGATTTAATCATTGGGGGCTTTAAAACTAGCCTATTGGCAACAGATGGGTTAGCTTTAATCCTACTGTTGCTACTGAGTCAGTAGTTTGACTCACCGTCCCAATGCTGCCCCGGCACTGACACAACAGTGGGACTGTGACACTCAGCTTACAGTGTGGGTGTGTTTACGCATGTGACCTTCTTCACATGCGTGTCAAGTAAGTGAGGTACAGTATATGTGTGTGTGTCTCTGTGGTGAAGTGAAGTGTATATGTGTGTCTCTGTGGTGAAGTGAGGTGTACATGTGTGTGTGTCTCTGTGGTGAAGTGAAGTGTATATGTGTGTCTCTGTGGTGAAGTGAAGTGTATATGTGTGTCTCTGTGGTGAAGTGAAGTGTATATGTGTGTCTCTGTGGTGAAGTGAAGTGTATATGTGTGTCTCTGTGGTGAAGTGAAGTGTATATGTGTGTCTCTGTGGTGAAGTGAAGTGTATATGTGTGTCTCTGTGGTGAAGTGAAGTGTATATGTGTGTCTCTGTGGTGAAGTGAAGTGTATATGTGTGTCTCTGTGGTGAAGTGAGATGTACATGTGTGTGTGTCTCTGTGGTGAAGTGAGATGTACATGTGTGTGTGTCTCTGTGGTGAAGTGAGATGTACATGTGTGTGTGTCTCTGTGGTGAAGTGAAGTGTACATGTGTGTGTGTCTCTGTGGTGAAGTGAAGTGTATATGTGTGTCTCTGTGGTGAAGTGAAGTGTACATGTGTGTGTGTCTCTGTGGTGAAGTGAGGTGTACATGTGTGTCTCTGTGGTGAAGTGAGGTGTACATGTGTGTGTGTCTTTGTGGTGAAGTGAAGTGTATATGTGTGTCTCTGTGGTGAAGTGAGGTGTACATGTGTGTGTGTCTCTGTGGTGAAGTGAGGTGTACATGTATAATAAATAATGGCTGCATTTATATAGCGCTTTTATCCAAAGCGCTTTACAATTTGTTCCTCACATTTGACCCATTCACTTACACATTCACAGAGGCAACCATGCAAGGTGCCAACCTTCTCATCTGGGGCAATTAGGGGTTAAGTGTCTTGCTCAAGGACACTTCCCCCCCCGGGAGGAGCGGGAATCGAACTGGGAATTTCTGGATTACCAGACGACTGCTCTACCTACCGAGCCACTGTCGCCCCGACATGTGTGTGTCTCTGTGGTGATGTGAGGTGTACATGTGTGTGTCTCTGTGGTGAGGTGTACATGTGTGTCTCTGTGGTGATGTGAAGTGTACATGTGTGTGTGTCTCTGTGGTGATGTGAGGTGTACATGTGCGTGTGTGTGTGTCTCTGTGGTGATGTGAAGTGTACATGTGTGTGTGTCTCTGTGGTGATGTGAGGTGTACATGTGCGTGTGTGTGTGTGTCTCTGTGGTGATGTGAAGTGTACATGTGTGTGTGTCTCTGTGGTGATGTGAGGTGTACATGTGTGTGTGTCTCTGTGGTGATGTGAAGTGTACATGTGTGTGTGTCTCTGTGGTGATGTGAAGTGTACATGTGTGTGTCTCTGTGGTGATGTGAGGTGTACATGTGTGTGTCTCTGTGGTGATGTGAGGTGTACATGTGTGTGTCTCTGTGGTGATGTGAGGTGTACATGTGTGTGTCTCTGTGGTGATGTGAGGTGTACATGTGTGTGTGTCTCTGTGGTGATGTGAAGTGTACATGTGTGTGTGTATCTGTGGTGATGTGAGGTGTACATGTGTGTGTGTCTCTGTGGTGATGTGAAGTGTACATGTGTGTCTCTGTGGATGTGAACTACTTTCCATATTCACTCACTACTACAATGGACAGCTACGGGATGCACTAGTGTTAATTTATTTACTCTCAATACAGACAGGTAGCAACACTGTCAGGACTCCACGCGACCTCACCCAACCTCTAAGTTATGGGTCTCCTGACCTCCCGATTGGCTGGGCACCGTGCCTCTAAAACCTCCCCCCGCTGTGTCTTGACTCTGACTGGCTACTCAAACCAATCCCCCCCCCCCCCCCCCTCCCATGTCTGAGTGGCTTAGGGCTGGGAAGCCCAGAGCTTCTTAAGGGGCTTGTAACTGAAGCTGAGCACATAATGGCATTAGCTGTCCTGAGTCAGAGGTGAGACCGTGCCGGGCCTCCATCACTCGAGGTGACCGGGAGCCCTACGGCCAGGGGCCACGGCACCGCGTGCATCTCCAGGCTCGAGGTGACCGGGAGCCCTACGGCCAGGGGCCACGGCAACGCGTGCATCTCCAGGGAACACGGTTCATAATTTGGCCAATTAGGGCACGGTGTGGGCCTTCAAGTGGTTAATGGTTTAATTAGTCTTATTAGAGTTGGAGAGAGAGGGGCACAGATGAGAGTGGAAGGATATAGCTTGACCCCAGGGCTAGAGAGAGAGGAGGGGGGAATGCCTGAAGTCACAATGGTAACACACACACACACACAGTCACACACACACACACACACATACATGCACACTACGGCTGTACGATATGGGACATTTCATATCTCAATAATGATATAGTATCTCATGATATAGGAAATGTTCTGTAAATTCAATGAAACATTCGTCTATACAAAATAATCACATGTGCGCACGCACCCACATGCACAAAAACATCTCTCACCTCAGCATCTCTTTCTAGTCTACCACAGCTTTCACTTATCTTGCGCAAAACCAATAATTTCCACGGATTTGATTTCAGAGTAGGTATCATGATAAATAGCAATAATCGACTTGATTAAATAAATTTGGATGCAACCGAATAATACCACGGCCAAGTGAAAACAGATGACTGACGAGCTTTTAAAACGCGAAAGAAAAGAAAATCACAAGTTACAACTGAAGGCTAATGGCCAATGGTCCACAAAAGCAGATTGATGCATTTATATAAAAATAAAAACACGATGCAGGTGCAGATAATGCTCTGTGCGTTTGCTTGAAAAGTCAAGACATTTTTATTGCTGCGTGCAGGAGATGGGGTGTGCTTGATTTCTATCACAGGCCAGCTGTCACGCTAATCCGTGCTGACCGAAGCTTTGCTCAGCTGTTTGACAGAAGCTTTGCTCAGCTGTTTGACTGAAGCTTTGCTCAGCTGTTTGACCGAAGCTTTGCTCAGCTGTTTGACCGAAGCTTTGCACAGCTGTTTGACCGAAGCTTTGCTCAGCTGTTTGACAGAAGCTTTGCACAGCTGTTTGACCGAAGCTTTGTTCAGCTGTTTGACCGAAGCTTTGCTCAGCTGTTTGACAGAAGCTTTGCTCAGCTGTTTGACAGAAGCTTTGCTCAGCTGTTTGACAGAAGCTTTGCTCAGCTGTTTGACAGAAGCTTTGCTCAGCTGTTTGACCGAAGCTTTGCTCAGCTGTTTGACCGAAGCTTTGCTCAGCTGTTTGACAGAAGCTTTGCTCAACTGTTTGACAGAAGCTTTGCACAGCTGTTTGACTGAAGCTTTGCTCAGCTGTTTGACTGAAGCTTTTCACAGCTGTTTGACTGAAGCTTTGCACAGCTGCAAATATTGTTGCAACAGTGGTTCTCAACCTAGGGGTCCCCAGCGGGCCGTGAGTATTTTTTCGTTTATTTATTTGTTTATTTTACAAATATAATATTGTATCTATACTATTTGGTATGGTTTTTTCCTTCTTTGAATAATGCAGATTTGAAGTGTGTACTGTAGCCCTCTCCAAACGAGACTAAGTCAAAACCCAGTACATGTTGGACCATGTGGTCGATGTTCGACATTGTGTCAAATTCCACTTCTGTTTACCAGTGATGTCGTTGGTCAGTCACCTGATCCTGCGGCCCAATCACTTCATCACTCAGCAACAGACATTCACGTTAGTGAGCAGCTGTTACAGATGTGAGTTACTTAGTGACATTACCGTCATAGAGCTGCTTCACATCTGAAAGCTAGGATACATTATAGCCGATTTACTTATGGTCAGGGATTCATATTTTTAATGGTTGGACCTTTACGTTTTGGCAGATATGTCTGATGAGATTTAATTAACTATGATCATAGAGCGATTAGACTATTGTAGGCAACTATTGGCTGTCGATAGGATCCGTGACAATTTAAAAAAAAAATTACCTCAGAGGATAATTATTGTTAGCAGCTTTAATCAGTAGGCATATTTTCAACCAAATAATCAATAACGGACTATGCATTACCAGACCTACTCCACACTTAGTGTAACAGTGGATTAAAACGGTAAAGGAACTGTACTTTTCCCACCACTGCCTCCAACAGTGACACACACACACACACACACACACACACACACACACACACACACACACACACACACACACACACACACACACACACACACACACACACACACACACACACACACACACACACACACACACACACACACACACACACACACACACACACACACACACACACACACACACACACACACACACACACACACACACACACACACACACACACACACACACACACACACACACACAGCCCAACAGCCCCTCTCATGCTATTCAACTCTCCTCTTTCTTCTTGTCACTGTTGACAGCTTGTTAATATGTCAATAGCAGAGCCTCCCCGACCGGGTTTGATCAGAACTTGTACTTTATCCTTCTGCACACACAGAGCTGATAGCTTTCTCTCTAAAAAAAACTGTGAAAACAACAGGAGTGCTGTTTGTAAATGCTTTCCGTTTGAAGCAAATGCCTCAGACAGTGACACACACACACACACACACACACACACACACACACACACACACACACACACACACACACACACACACACACACACACACACACACACACACACACACACACACACACACACACACACACACACACACACACACACACACACACACACACACACACACACACACACACACACACACACACACACACACACACACACACACACACACACACAGTGCTGCCCAATAGCCTCATCCCACTTAGCACACACAGAGCTGATGTCTACAAACAGCAGTGTGTTGGTGCTAGATCGGATGCTTCGAGCAACACTAGATTCAAAACCACTGAACTAGAAGGCTAGACTGAGATGGCATGTGTGTGTGTGTGTGTGTGTGTGTGTGTGTGTGTGTGTGTGTGTGTGTGTGTGTGTGTGTGTGTGTGTGTGTGTGTGTGTGTGTGTCTGTCTCTGTGTGAGTGAGATGGGGGTATGAAAGAGCGAGGGGGGAGAGAGAGAGAGAGAGAGAGAGAGAGACATAATGGAGAAGAAAAATAAACTATATCAAGTAATATATGGCAGATATGAAGAAGGGAGAGATGAAGCAAGATGCAGGCAGCACAAGCAGACTACTATAAAGTGAGCCAAAAGGGTCCTGGCTCTGCAGCTCCAGCCACACTGGGGGAAATGGGGGAGGTGGGCTGGGCAAATTAACTTGCAGGACACCCCTGACTCCCAGAAGCCAATCAGATTTTCATTAACTGGCAGAGGGACGGACAAGGCTGGCACAGGCTAATTAACCTCTGGACCTCTCCCTGCCAAGAGGAGCAGGCAGGAGGCCGTGGATGCTAGGGCCAGGGGAGAGGAGAGGGGGGTGGCCCCGGGGGCAGGGGGGCCTTCGGGCCAGGGAGATGTGTGTGCGGGGGTGGAGAGAGATAGAGAGAGAGAGGGGTCGTATCGGTGCGGGGAGGCTGACGTTGAGGCCTGGTGGGTGGGGAGATGTGGGAGCAGAAGTGTGGGAGGCCTGGTGGGTCTGGAGGTTCAGGGAAGTGGTCGACTGTGATGTGTCCTTGTGGCTGTATAGATGCAGAGGGATCTGTCTACATGCATGGCTGTCTGGATGTTATGATCTTGAATAGCTGCTCCGGTCTACAGAGGCCCTAAGGTCTCTCTGCATGCGGAGTAGGTGGGAGTCTGGTCTGTGTCTGTCTGTCTACACGCATGGCTGTCTGGACGGTCTCTGTGCATGCAGAGTAGGTGGGAGTCTGGTCTGTGTCTATCTGTGTGATAAACGGACTCCTCTCCGTGGTCAACTCTCGTAAGTCAGAGCCCAAGTCTAAATAAGACGGACATAACCTTCTTTGAAGATACCCTCCTGTTGCAGAAATATGGATTTCTGACATCCACACACCCACAAGTAAATAAATAAATAAAATACTCTGTTGTGGCCACTTCTGATTCAATAACATCAATGTGAATTTTTTTGACAATGTTTCTAACCTATGAGTACAATGGTAGAAAGCACAAGCAAAGATAATAATTACTGTATGGCTTCTCTCTGTTTTGCATAACTACGTTTTAGCCTGCACTCAGTCATTAAAGAAATGATTGATGAGGTTTATGTTACTCTGTTTGAAATCTGTGTGTGTGTGTTAAACTGTATTGATGGCAATATATTATGCATCGCTACTTTCTATGCCTGCATTCAGTTATTAGTGATATTAAGATGCCTTTGTGTGTGTGTAACTGTGTGTGTATGTATGTGAATGTGAATGTGAATGTGTGTGTGTGTGTGTGTGTGTGTGTGTGTGTGTGTGTGTGTGTGTGTGTGTGTGTGTGTGTGTGTGTGTTACCATGGAAGGCCACCCTGGCAGAGGAGCTGGCCTCTGCGGGGGAAGAGCTCTTTGAGCGCGAGCTGAAGGGTGATTGTCTGAAGCGCTCGTCCAGGAACGGACTGCAAAACACACACACACACGCACACACACAAACACAGACACACACACACACGCACAGGCACAGGCACACACACACGCACACACACACACACACACACACACACACACAGTAGTCAATTCAAGCAGTTCATTTTATGGACTAAACAGTGACATAATTCATTTCAATATTATATCATATATGAATTTGAATACCAAACTACCAGTTGAATGTAAATAATAATAAATAAATAAATAAAAACAATATTGATATTAGGTGAACTGAAAATGCATCACTGGTTCTTGATTTTGGAAAGATTTGCCTGCAAGCCAATAAACTGGTGTTACAAAGCCATAATAGCAACACAGGAACTTGTTAATTGTAAGCCTGATTCAATGTAGTAATAATTTCCTTTTTGTCTACGAAAAGACCAAAACATACAATGCATTTCTCCTCATAACAAGTATGTTCCATCTAGAGTCATAGTGATGCGATGAACATTTCTTCTACTCTCAATACTTTTCCTACTCTACTACCTTAGGATCTCTCAACCAGGATGCCATACTGTACGTTAAAATCATAAAATACAGCTCACAAACACATATTTCCAGCTTTATGCTTTACTATAATGTAGTACCATGAAAAACTGCGGTATTGCAGTTATTACAAAATGTACTTCAAAAGGCAATATGCGCCATCAATTTATCAATGTACAGTAGTAAACAGTATGTATTAGCCCCTGAGCATGTACAAATTACAATGCATGGCATGGCAAGAAAGGATTGCTGACAACGGCTGTGACTTGTGGGAGTTTTATGACTTGTGGATATGAGCTATATCTGGTGTTGACAAGATGGTAAGATACTCATTAGCAGGAGAAATGCATTGTAGGTTTTGGTCATTTCATAGGCTATGTTGGTGGTAATAATAATAATAATAATAATAATAATAATAATAATAATAATAATAATAATAATAATAATAATAATAATAATAATAATAATAATAATAATAATAATAATAATAGAAAACAAATTACACTGGCATTATCCTAAAAGTAATGGTCTAGCTAGACATTTGCTGTCAGTGGCCAACAGCAAGTATATCCTCAAACGGCCCAAATTCTCAATCCACCTTTTGACCAAGCCCCTAATCAGAGCTGTGGAGGAGTCGTTATTGTTTTTATTTTCATGATAATAGCACCACCATGAGGCCAGATGACTCAGAACTTCACAAGTCGCCTTGCTAAAAATGTAAGTCCCCAAGACTCCACACAGAAAGTTTGGTGAGAATCAGGTGAACAGGCTGGAAAAAGGGGGAGTAGGGGAAAAAATAATGTAAAATGGCAGAATATGCCAGAAAATGGCATACTTCACAGGTCCTTAAGGCAAATGTATTGTCCATGATAGACACATTTCTCTATATCAGTTTCATGATTTTATGACTAACGGATGAGATTTGACCTGAAGGTGGTGCTAGAGGAAAAGTCACCAAAATCAACAGGGTCCTTCCTCTAAGCGGTCATGAATGTGCACCGCAAATTTGAAACAATTTGAACTAAAACTATTCAAGATACATTCATTGGAAAATGCAATGTTTGGCCCGATGGTGGTGCTAGAGAAAAGTTCATAGGGTCACCAACATCAATGGGGTGCTTCCTCTAGGGGTCATGAATGTGCACCGTAAAAATATTTCATCCATAGGATCTGTGGAAGCGGAAACGGCGGTGGCGGTTGGGGTGAATCCACAATATGCAGACACCATCGTGTCTGGATACATACAGATCTGTCAGTGTCAAACTGAATACGATAGGTATAAATGCATGACTCTGTCTGCTATGATGCCATATGGAACCTATAGCATACCCATATTGGTCAAATTGCATATCCTATTAATTTGCATTGTTAATTAGACCAGACATATTTTATTTTGGTCTTGAAGTGTCAGCTCCCTAAGCTTCCTCTGCCAGAAGAAGCCCTCTCCCTTTGGCCCGGGCAGAGTCTCCTCTCACCTAGCCCCCAGCACCTTTCCCTCCCTGCTCCAGATTCTCCCCCTTGCCTGATCCCTTGTGTCCGCTTCATGCACGAATTGGCCCCTCTCCATTCCTCCTCTCCTGGCCAGGGAAGAGTCACCTTCCGCCTGGTTCCCTGCCTCTCTCCCCCTCCGGTCCAGCTGCAGCGGTACCTTGGTGCCTGGCAGTTGGACCCCCCCCCCCTTATTTGCAGGAATCCTTTAAAGAGGAACAACGGCTATTTTATATAAAAAAAAAGAAAAAAAAAAAGAGATTTACTCATGCCTGCACATTCACAGAGAATGTGCTTGAAAGCCCATTGGGGAGAGCGTCAAAGGCATCACACCAGACAGATCAATGAGAAATTACTGCACTTTAAAAAAAGAAATTAAATTTTTTACACAACTTCAAATGCTTATTCAATAAGCTGAGTACCATTTTTTGGAAGAGGGAATGCTTATAAGGCAAGGCAGCTATCATTTATATTATGCTCATAATGCGTGCCTCATAATTACGCCTTTGATTCTAAAGAATAAAATGTAATTCCACAAGGACAAAAATATATTAATAAGGCTCTATGATAGCAAAGGCTTTGTGGCTGATATCCTGGTCTGATTCATGTGCAAACCAACACCATGATGCGGGGTCGGCCTCAGTGAGTGTTTTCTACCCCCCCCCCCCCCCCCCCCCCAGGAAATGTGGACTTTCCACCCATGTTTCCCGTCTGGTCAGGGAATATGCACATTAACCAGTTAATATACACATTCAACGTGGAGTTGGTGAATCTACAGATTTCCCGGGAAATATGTATACCGGTAATCAACGTTTTCACATATTTACCGTAATATATATGTCTGATCACTGTTTTCTTACATATTACACTCTCACCTGTTAATTCCCACCATGTTACCGTCTTTGTGGTCGCTGGCTTTGCTGACTTTTTCTGCAAAATAGAAAGACAAATCGTTAGAAATAAGTTGTTAATAGCCATGTGTGGCAATATACAGTCATACATTCTGTTTGGTAACTGGCTGAACTTGGGCTGCCCTTGACTAAAGATGCTTACACCTTGTCCACATGAACACAGGTATTCTTGAAAACGGGTTCTTCCTCAAAAAAACACGTCAATGCCAACAGTGTTTTAGAAAATCTCGCCATTCACACAGCGCAAAAACGCTGACATCAAATTACCTGATGGTAGGGGTCGGGGAAAAAATCGATACGTAGTAGTATCGCGATACTTTGCGTGGCGATACTGTATCGATACAGGGACGCCAAGTATCGATATTTAATTATTCATAAAAAAAAGTTTGCAGTTGAAAAAATGTAATAAATCGCAATATTAATATCGCAATACTCAGCATATCACAATATATTTAGTATCGCAATACTATCGTATCGTGACTCAAGTATCGTGATAGTATCGTATCGTGAGGCCTCTGGTGATTCCCACCCTTACCTGATGGCATGACCTAAATCTTTTCAAGCAAATTACTTATATATATAAAAAGAAAATATTCTTCATTTAAAATCTCCACCCTGGAAGGTGTTTTTAAAAAGGTCAGTTTTCAGCCACAGAGAACGCAGTTTTCGTGTGGGGGGCGAAAAGGCCAGAACGCATAGAAAAAGCGAACTTTTCAAAAATACCTGTGGACAAGACTTTAGCCTGTAAATATTTTAGCCTGGGATATGCTAATTGTTTTACAAGATTTAACTAATTCAGTGAGAAGAAAAAAAAAACTGACACTCAAGATACCAAAGAAAATAAAAAATAAAAACACCTCAAGCGATGGATTAAGTAAATAAATTGGCTGTAAGGTCTGCTTACTGGCTATGAGATAACAGTTGAATCTTAAAATATAAAGTACCACGCCGACAGGTCAATAGAACAGGCTTAACTTAACTTACTCTACATATACCATCGGTGGAATCGCAATATTCAACTGTAAACAAAATTATACAAAGTGGATGAGATTGTGATCATAATGTGTGGTGGTGGCAAATGGCATTAGTTTGTAGTGGTAAAGGCTCGCTATGGGATCTTATAGAACAGCTGAATCTCAAGATATATCATAAAGAGTCCCCCACTGAGCAGACTTAGCTCAACTTGTGCTACAACTGGAATTTCAACATTGGGCTGTCAGCGTAGTATACCAAGTACTTGAGAATGTGGTCATGTGTGATCATATATACAGCTGTAAAGTGGCGGTGGTGATGATTACTAGCTGAATCTCTGAGGACTTCCAAGGGTTCCAGACTGTCGGGTCAATTGAAACAGGCTTAACTCAAACAATGCCACACATACACACACACGCACGCACGCGACACACACACACACACACACACACACACACACACACACACACACACACACACACACACACACACACACACACACACACACACACACACACACACACACACACACACACACACACACACACACACACACACACACACACACACACACACACACACACACACACACACACACACACACACACACACACACACACACACACACAGCAAGATACTGAAATCCCACAGACAAAAGCACCTGAGAACGTGGTTGTGTATGCGTGTGTGTGAATATATGGAGTCTCAAGGAGACATATTGAAGTGAATTTTCAAAGCTGCAACCGTCTCAGTGCTGGAAGCGACCTTGGTTACTGATGTTCAGCGTGGCTGTACTTACAAACGTACTCCTCTTTGTCCCCTAAAGGGACATAAGGGACATAAGGCTGCAATGAGATCTCTCCATTGCATTGTGTCCTTGGCAACATGTTGCACCTCTCTCTTCCCATGACAGGTTCATCTTGTCCAGCTCCTCTCTCACAGCTCTGCGCCAGGTGGTTCTGGGCCTCCCAGGTTTTCTTTTGCCAGGCGATGTCCATCTTTTTTTTTATCCACTTTTTCTCGTTATTTTTAAATTTTTCTCCCATCCCAATTTCGACCTCGCCAATTCTCCCTTCAATTCTCCCCTCACCTGTCTCGAACGTTGCTAGACTATGCCTCCCACTGGTCGGCTGCAGTGAGGACCAAGCCTTGCCACGTGTCCCCTCCGGTACACGAGGAGGCAGCTGTCGCATCTTTTCACCTGTGTTTTATGATTTTGATGATCTTTGGTGGAATTCCATAAGAGTGCAGCATCTTCCAGAGAAGGGTTTCAATGAACACTGTCAAAGGCCTTCTTGAAGTCTAGTCTACAAGGTTTATGTAGAGAGGTGTGTTACTTTCTAAGCACTGCTCTAAGATGTTTTGCAGTGCAAAGATCTGTTTCCATCTTCCCTTCCTGAAGGGATTTTGCATTTTGCTGAGGACCCCTGGGCTAAAGTACAATAACTAGACAAGTAAATAGACTGTACATACTGTAAGTAGTCTGGTGTGGGCTTTCAGAGGCAGGACAAAAGGAACAGAGCGCGAGTGCGGCTTAAGTGTGTACCTACGCAATTCAAATTTAAAGGTGCACTATGTAGAGGGAAGGAGTTTGAACCTCTGGAAACTCAAGATAGTGTTTGCAATATAAAGAAGCATATTTTAAGGTGAATGTTGGTAGATTTGTGTTGAGAAAATGTTATATAATAAAAAATAATTGGAAATGTTTAGGAACTGGCATCATTTGAAGTATTGATTTTGGCACCGGGATCAAAAAGAACAAACGATTCCCAACCCTAGTCTTCAAGGATGGTGTCACTGTTCCAGATGTTTCAGAAGACGTCGGTCAGGACTCTGTGATGCAGAACATGGTGGTATATGTGTGTGTTGTGTACGTGAATGAGAAAGAGGCTGTGTGGGGAGACATTGACAGTGTGTGAATATTCAAGGCGGTGTATTGAAGTGAATTTTCAAAGCTGCAACCGTCTCAGTGCTGGAAGCGACCTTGGTTACTGATGTTCGTCTCGGAGGCCTTGCTGCTGTGGGTAATTCATATTGATTGCTCATTGTGTGACAGCAGCCCTCTCCGTGCTCTGTGTTCCTCACAGTGAAAACACTAAGAAACCAGTGTACGACGACCGTTGTCCCTATGTAAAGACCTAGCCATGCCCCCCCACACACACGTGTCGGGCATGCTCTGTACCCCTGCTGCCCTCTCTGCCCTCCTTGCCCTCTGCTCACCCACCCCACCTCTCCTCCTCCTCCTCCCCTAACACCCCACTCCGTCACACCGCTCGCCAAGGACAGAGGTCTCTTTCCATGTTGCCATGGAGATGCCGCACGGGAGAAATGTAAAGGGAGGGAGGAGGGGGGGGGGGGAGAGCGGGTGCAGCCAAGTGTGCTTGAGCCGGCATGTCTGAAAACGAGTCAAGGGAAGGAGAGAGAGAGAATGAGAGAGAAGGAGGAGGAGGGGGGGACATTTGTGCAGACAGCGCTCCCTGTGGGGCCTTGTGAGAGTGTGTAAAGGTAAGTATGTGTGTGTACGTGCATGAGAAAGAGGCTGTGTGGGGAGAGCAAGACATTGACAGTGTGTGAATATGTGTATGAGAGAGAGAAACAGAGACAGAGAGAGAGACAGAGACAAAGAGAGAGACGGAGACAGAGAGATAGAGAGAGGCAGAGTGAGAGACAGAGAGAGAGACAGAGAAAGGGATTTCAAAAGGTGCTAGCTTTTGTATAGTGTTTAAGTGAAGCAATGAAAGGCTATGGGTAGAGCTGAGGGCGCTGCCTAGGTCTCCTAACCCCTCCCCCAACCACACACACACAGCTTTTCTCTAGGGGACAATGGGTCCACTTCAAACCTCTGTCATCATCAAGCAATACAAACAGCTGTCGGTTGCCTCAATGTCACTTTCACGGCCAACCGGGGGAAAAAGCTGGGAAAAAAAGAAAAGAAAAAAACTATAGCCCACATTACATGTCGTATATCCTCCCCTTTACCACACAGCCACCAGAGGACTCATGGTAACATGTAGGTTTTATAGCCCAGTATCACAAGCCCAAGGTTGACACCCAGGTGCCATGGGGAGAAGAGGGGAGGGACTAAGCTAGTGTGTGTGTGTGTGTGTGTGTGTGTGTGTGTGTGTGTGTGTGTGTGTGTGTGTGTGTGTGTGTGTGTGTGTGTGTGTGTGTGTGTGTGTGTGTGTGTGTGTGTGTGTGTGTGTGTGTGTGTGTGTGTGTGTGTGTGTAACCATTGTCATCCAGAGAACATTGTGTACCTACCATTGTGGTATACTGTATATTTTATATTGTGTGTGGTATCGTGGTGTATTTGTATTCTAGGGGGAGCGTACCTGACAGCTTGAAGAGAAGCTCGGAGGCCATTTTGACCGATATGTCCTGGGAGAAGAGGTCTTTCTGGGAGAAGAGGTCTTTCTGGGAGAAGAGGTCTTTCTGGGAGAAGAGGTCTTTCTGGGGGCGAGCCAGAGTCTCTGGGAGGCTGGACCTCGGCTCGCTCTTCTCACTCGTCCCTAAAGTGCTGAAGGCCAGCAGGTGAGGGGGGGGCCGGGCTAGCCCCGTGGGGAGGGGGTCCACCTCCATAGGCTCCGCCTTCACCGTCACCTTCTGGTACTGGTGCTGTTCTTTACTGTTCTCTGTGGAGGAGGGAGGGGATTGGACGGTGAGTGGCGGGCGTCAGGTCAAATGAGATTTTAAGCTTTACATGTGGGTCAGAACATACATTAAAATCGCAAATTGACGTCATATTCACATCACATGATATTAACGACGAGGGATCTAATTTTATTAAATAACACAAATGAGTGGAAGCGGATATGGACCACTGGCCTAGCTGTTGGCCAAAGACACCTCTCCCGTGGTTTTAGGTTAGTGGTTCATATCCACTTCCATGTGTGCTAAGCTAGGCTAAGCGTGCGGCCAGGTCGCTTTCTGCTTTCTGTATCCATCTTCTTCTCGGACTCTGGAGAAGAAGGTAAGTGTATTTCCCATAATGTTGGTGTGTTCCTTTAAGGCAGACCTGGGCATTGTACGGATTCTGACCGGCCCACAAAAGATTACATGATAATTAGAAAAAGAAAAAAAAATTATTTTATATTTATTTTATTTTTTACATTTTTTCTTTTTCATGTCAACGTTCACACGCACAATATACGCTTACCTAGGATTTGACTTGATTCAACAACAAAGCAGTCGGGGCAATGGCAAGCCGAAAACTGGCGAAAGTGTGGTTATTTTTTCACAACTGAGGTAGGTAGATTAAATTTTTTTTATTTGCAATTAATTTCAAGGCAACTAGGCAGCAACAATCTCGAACACATGAAAACCCTGAAAGAAGTCAAACCATCAGCTGATCACCGGCGATCAAGGCGTTTTCAAGATTTCAAAAAGGTTGAGGATGAAATGCAGCTTGTTTCCTCTCCCTTTACCTGCAGTGTTGATAGTGCACCCACTGATGTTCAGCTTGAACTCATTGACCTGCAGTCTGATTCACTACTGAAAGAGTACTTTAAGTCAGCATCACTGCTAGAGTTCTACTCTGCTCTCAAGGAGGAGAACTTTCCAAACATGAGGAGACATGCTCAGAAGATGTTGGTTCTCTTTGGATCCACATACATATGTGAACAGACATTCTCAGTCATGAAGTTTACCAAATCCAGGTACAGATCCTCTCTCACTGATGAACATCTGTCAGCTGTGCTTCGCATCTCCACCTCAGACATTCAACCTGACTTTGATGGACTTGTTAAAGCTAAAAAAAAAAGACTGGATTTCGCACACTGAATGAAAAAAAAATAACTGAAGAACACTAAAATGTGGAAATATAACAAGTGAAATGGGACACATTTTTTTTGCACAGTTCTGAAAACATTAAATGTTTAATATAGGCATGTACAAAACTGGGACACTTTTCTTTACACAGTTACACAGTTCAGTGACATGTCTTGTTTATTTTGGCTACAGAGATGATGTGATGTCTTTAGAAAGCTAAGAAGATCCTTGTTTCAATAGTATATGAAACTCAAAATGCCCTTTGTTATTAATGTGACTGAAAATGAGTTAAATGTTTCACATTTTGTTTATCATTTTGGAAATTCTATTTGAATAAATTATATTTTTGAAAGCTAACCTCACCTTTAAATGGCCAAATAATAACATACACTCTTACCAGCGGTCAAAACAATGCCATTTACTGCTTTTTATATAGAAATAAAATGTATATTATGCATAATTGAGTTCGGAATTTTGGCCCGGCCCTCCAAAATATTTTCAGTTGCTCATTTGGCCCCCTGGGGAAAATAATTGCCCACCCCTGCTTTAAGGGGTTGGGAAAGTCTGTTGAACATGTAGGAGGGAAGATGTCCTGTGAGCATTGTTCTGTATGTCTACATCAAAGCACACTCAGGCTCGACTAAACGATCACGAATAAACAACAACAACACAAAAGTTATATCGCAATAACATTTGTTATACTGTGAAATGTGCTATTGTACTTACTATTAGATTTTCCCAGTTACTTTGTGCAATTAAAATATTTTGTTATTTGCGTATTAAACTGAATGTTCACTTTTGAATATCCTCTTTGGAATGTGTGGATTGTGTTCATATCATAGAGCAGTTATTTCAATGATTATGAACATTTCAGCCTCCGGCTGGGACCTCCATTCCCAAATGATTAAGACAGACAAGGCTCTACGGAGCAAAAGAAAATCATTTTGGTCCACTTGATGATGTCTTTTATTCAAATGCTAGTCAGGGGTACCTATTTTGTACAAATAACAGGTTAATTAGTTTATTCAAAGCACCACACACAGTTCTTTTGAGCACTCCGAGGTCGAGTATAAAACAGCTCTAACTGTGTCTAGTACATTGTTTCTACTTAAAGGTCCTGTGTCTTATAAATGGCATTTTCCAGTGTTTAGCATTGTTTCCTAGCAATGGGGGATTATATCAATGTGGTCTGTGTCTCTAATTATCATTTTGACTCATCAGTCTAGTCTCGAGTTCACGAGATCTTCCCTCACTCAACTAAGCCGTTCTGATTTGACAGTTTTGCTGACGTGAATAAGGCTCTGGTTGTAGTCACTGCCCACAATCAACAATTCGCTCAATAACAGAGCGACATGGAATTACTTCCTCAAACAGAGGGTGCCGACAGACAGCAGAGAACGAGCGAGAGAGATAGAGAGGAGAGAGAGAGAGAGAGAGAGAGAGAGAGAGAGAGAGAGAGAGAGAGAGAGAGAGAGAGAGAGAGAGAGATGGATGGTTCTTCTCCCCTGCAGTCGGGAGCACTCGCATATCACTGTCAAAATATCTTTGCGCATGCTCCCATGCGCACGCCCATATTCCGATCCATGCAATCACATTCACAGGGGTATATATTGTAATTTGAAACAAGTTACCAATGCATTGTCCCGTGGGGTTATGCCCCCCCCCCCCCCCCCCCCCGCGGCGAAATTAATTAGTATCCCCCTCAATCTTTCTATCTCTCTCTGAAATAGAAAACAATGAATTAAAAAAAAATAAAAAACTTTACAGATGTGTTCCATAGACTCACAGGAATTGTGTAAAGTTGCCCAAATAGTGAAAGGAATAGCAATGCATGTCCCCTTTAAAACATCTGCTGAATGGCTGGATGGCTAAATGAAAACAACTAGCCTACACAGTAAATTTCGCAGAGTAAATTTTACTCAAACTGTTTGAGTAAAATGTACTCAGTTTGAGTAAAATTTACTCTGCGAAATTTACTGTGTATGTTCAGAGTATTTCCAGTCACAGGAATGATTCTGATGTACAGAAGACGGACCTTGTATTTACATTCCAAGGGCTGGGCAATGTGGACAAAGACATATCACTGTTGTCAGAAGAATCTTTTGTCAATATCAATATATACAATGATATCTGTTTGTGTATATGGGGGGAACACTTTGAGTGCCAGCAACGAGAATTCTCGTTAGTTCATGCCAACCGTTGAGTGCCAACCGACGAGAAATCTCGCTTTTAATCGTTATTTTTTTTATTATCGATTTCCATAAATTTTTCATCAATCTAGGCACACGTTACCAGTGGGGATTTGTCTGAGCTCGAACAGGGAAAATACCGCCCCCTATCGTCTCTCCGGATGGTATTGCACCCCATTGGATTGGACTGAATGAAATGGATGGGGAAAAAAGAGCCCGGATTCCACATTTTACTTGTCAGGCATGTAATCCGAGCCTATTGCAGTCATCGCCCACCATCAGAACAACGTGGAATATGTCTTTCGACCACCCAGCGTTGGATCAATAAACGCAATCGATATTTGGAATGGCGATCAGGAATTGAGGTAAGGAATCTATTTTACCAGTCTTGGGATAATCAGAGCTGTTTTCACCTATATATCAACGTGTCCCATATGTGTGTGTGTGGCTGTGAGTGTGCGTGTGCTGATCAGGAAATAAGATAATGGATTTTTCAGCCCGCTTCTATAGCGTGCATAAGTACACATATACTATCGATAATCTAGCGTTTATTTGAAAACTATTCATAAATAGGCAGAAAAATGACAACGTGTTTTGTGTATTACAGTAAAGCGCGATTCCTGCAGAATATTTTTTTTTTCTGAACGTTTCAAAAAACGAGCGTTTTTCAAAATGGTATCAAACGGAAATGAACCGATTACAAAACAATCCGTTTTGACAATGTTGACTGCAAACAAGTCATTGATAAGCGACGGTCGTATTAGACACATAGCCATAATTTAAGATATAGTTTATGCGTTCACAAATGTGAGCGCTCTGTCATTGAATAGAGTGTTGGCACTCAACGGGGTATCTAGGACTGGCACGGCTGGCACGGAAAGTGTTAAAGGTAGTAAATGTTATGCTGTAATGCAAAAGAGCCCTGCCTGGTAATGCACACGGTTTATGTATTTTGTTTTGGTCTGACATGTGGATTGCCAAGAGAGGTTTGGAGAAATTCACAGCATAATAAGTTACTAAACTCCAACCCACACATCAGACCAAAACAAAAAATTTAAACAAAGTGCAATACCAAGCAGGGCTCTTTTGCCTAGAGGTCGCTGTTTGATGGCATTAGAGATTCTACCTTTAATATCAGATTTTTCGTATTTAATTTAGACAATAAAAGTATATATCACGATATAAGAAAGAACCAGATATAATCCCACTGATAGACAATAAACAATCATTTAAATATATTGCCCTGTCCCTCCCATCAATTCTTCTTCCAATCCAATCCATTCCAATCTCCCACTGCCCTCCCATCTGAAAGCATTGTCAGATATACTATACGGGTCAGATTAAAAGCAAAAATAAGGTTAAATCCAAATGATAATAACAGTCAATACACGGGGATTCCCATCTGCAAAGCTGCGCTGAGCCGGGGCTAGGCTGCAGCCCGGGTGATTAGAAGGGCAGAAGGTTACCGTCAGGTCACACAGAGGCACTCTGGGAGATCTACAGTACAACAACAGCAGCAGTAGTAGCATGTGATCAGGTTCACTGAACCACGCTGGAGGGAAGTGATGCTAACGCCAACTCATATTAAATATGAAGCAAGCAGCCAGGGGACTCATTCCAGACCTGCAGGCGTCTTTAGGGTAAAGGAGGCGCGTTGAAACGTTCATAACAGAGTTGCTGTTCATTTAGGGAGCCGCTTTTCTAGGATAGGAAGAGAGAGAGAGAGGGGGAACAGGGGAATAGGACAGGGGGGATTCCTGAATGGGCGAAGCAGCCTTTCGCTCATGCACCACTTATCAGATGAGGCGAAAAGGTTAGGCAAATGGGAGCACGCTAAAAATAGGTTGGCGGGAGACAGCATCTGGATTTAAGGATGTAATGGATCTTGAGAGCGGCGATGGTCGGGAGCTCTGTGCAGACTCAACATTGCGATGAAGAGGAAGAGAAAGAGTGCAAAGCTATGTGTGTGTGTATGTGTATGTGTGTGTGTGTGGGGGGGGGGGGGGGGGTACAGCATTGCCGACACGGCACACTCAGGGGCAGTTGCAGGATATATGAATTGGGCTGAGAGAACAGGAAACACAGTTTGGGGGGGGGGGCTTGAGTTTAGGAGAGAAAGGGAGGGAGGAGTGATACAAGGCACTGACCCTGCATTGACCCTGCCACCCCCCCACAACCCCTCCCCACTGGACCGGCGGTAGAGTGAGTCACCGATGCTTGAACCCGATCTGCATGCATGGTGTGTGTGTGAACGCCAGGCACGAGTGCATGTGTGTGTGTGTGTTTGCTGTTGAGTGTGAATGTGCAAAGTGAGTCAACGTGTACACACTGTGCGTGCATGGATGAGGCTTATGAGTGTGAACTGAATCAACATGTACAGACTCTGCACGTGTGGAAGAGGCTTATGAGCATGAATGTGTGAACTGTATACAGTGCTGCTGAGTATGGGGGATGCGTATGCCTCTCGCTCTTCCCCCGGTCCCAGGTGTCTGGAGGGCAGTGGCAGCAGCCAGCATGCTGGGGACACCGGCAACCATCGGCCCACTAATCCCTTAATCAGGTGCCCAGAGTTGGGCAGAGGCAGCATGGGGAGGAGGAGGAGGGAAAGGGGAGGGCGGGATGGAAGGATGGAGTGGAGGGGCAGAGGGCTGGAGGAGAGAAGGGGCGGGGGGGGGGGGGGGGGGGGGCGCCACGAGGCCGGGGTCAACCAGGGGACACGCAGTCTGACGGCGCTCCCGGCACGGGTTCACAGCCCCTATCATCAGGGGCTGGGTGAACTGCTGGGTCGGACACAAAACACACACACACACACACACTGTGTAATACTGTACACACTTTATCCCACAGATCTGGGATCATCTGTGCCTACGTCACAAAGAGCAATAAGAGGGATCACACGGTCACATACACACACAGATAATAATGAAAACATGCAAACATACCACAGATAAACACATTTACGTGGCGTTGAAAGCATCACCACGGAGCATCATCGGATGGCCTACCTGCCACGATAGTGAAACCCAACCCATCCACCCACCCCTCTACCAAAACCCCCACACCCAAAAACAGCCAGGGCTTTTCGGTTGGGGTCACGACCTTATGTTCTGAAGCCATAAAAAGCAGCCCTCAGTGTGCCTGAATCCAGCCTCTGTGTGTGTGTGTGTGTGTGTGTGTGTGTGTGTGTGTGTGTGTGTGTGTGTGTGTGTGTGTGTGTGTGTGTGTGTGTGTGTGTGTGTGTGTGTGTGTGTGTGTGTGTGTGTGTGTGTGTGTGTGTGTGATCCCCTCTGATGCACCAGCTGCCATTAGCCAACAGAATCCGGTCTGGGGGAGTGTGTGTGTGTGTGTGTGTGTGTGTGTGTGTGTGTGTGTGTGTGTGTGTGTGTGTGTGTGTGTGTACCCTGAGTAATGGCGCGTCTGTTAACCTCTCCCAATAAATAGCATGGCTTTGTTGCCGTTAAAAACACAGCCATTGAAATAAAACGAGGGTATAACGTTGCCGTTGATCCCTAAAAATCATACAGTGGTGGCACGGCAAAATGAAAATAAAAATAAAAGCACCTTTTATCCTTATTTAGCCTCAGAAATCACAGTGGGATTTACTTCATTCAGTATCATTGTTTTAAACGGTGGTACATGTGTAGTAGGGTTTTTTAAATCTGCATAACGTCTCATGTGCCACTAAAACACATGGCCTTCACAGCTCCAGCAGCCTGAAGCCTGTGACCTGCTTCAGGAACAATGCCCTTCTCCCCTCTGCTTGGCTACAAATGTCCCTTGTACTGCTGTCCCGGTTACCCGGTGTTTGGTCTTCAAAGCGTCATCATCCTTGAATGATGGAAGCCTGTTCTTCTCACTAAAGTGTCAGTGAGGTGAGTGAGCGTGGGCTGTGGGGGGAGACAGGTTTTCTGAGATGTTTCTATGATATTGTTGTCTTGAGTAAAATTGATTCTCTGAATGGATGTTGAATTATTATTTGAAGCATTCAAATAGTAATTTTGACGACGATCACTATGGCAGCAATTGAAGCTTGGAACTATTCGGAAATAGTTGTTTATTATGGAGTATTGAGTATGATAATCAGATAATGACACTATTGACAGTTGATTTAGGAGATTTCATGAATAAAGAACATTAGCCCTCTGTGAGGGTTGTGGTGGTGACACGAAGGGTTAAGTAGGGCGTATGTCATACTTGTGATGTTGTGCGTTCGATACCGGCCCATAACCCACATGCTAATTCCTCTTTCACTCAATCTTACCTGTCTCTCTGTTTAACTGTTTATAAAAAACTGCAAACTACTATAAAGAAGCAATGCGATGAAAAATATTCAAAAATAAAATACATAACTCATGTGTGTGAAGCACTAGGGCTGAGAAATAATTTAATATTGTGGATTATTGTCCTTCAGTGGGATCATATTGTGGTTCAATCATGATACTGTGTGGTAGACAGTTATGTTGCATTAAAGATAACAAGCACGTATTAAATCAAATTAATCACAAAACGCTACTGGAAATATTGGAGGGCAACAAAAAAAGGGGGGGGGGCTTTCTTCCATATGTCCCCAGCCTTATGAGACATGTACTGTAAGCACAAAGACCACTGCTGACATACTATATACATACCTTGATCCATCTGACAAAGCACTCTTCATCTTTTGAGACAGAGTGGAAGTGACTCGGGTTTGTGGGCTGCTCTGTTTTCCTTGTTCAACTTTGACCTTGGGTGTCTGCTTGAATTAGACGGGACACAACAGGCTGGCTAGCTGGCTGGCTGGCTGACTGGTTGGTTGTATATCTATGTGTGTGTGTATGTGTGTTTTTACAGCAGGTACTGTAGGCATGGGGACTATGGTTAGCTGTACTTCAACTGGAAAGAAACAGCCGTGCAGCATTACTGATTCAACACATGAATGGCAAAGCCACCTTATCATGGCCTGCTTTGATGCCTCGACAGAGTGGAAATAAAATAGGGGGGAATAAATAAATAAATGGAGAGAGAGGATGAGAAGAAGAGGGATAGATAGATGGATGAGGACAGACAGGCTGTAGCCTAAATGACAACCTCTCTACTTCTCTACCACCTCCTGCTCTCTCTCTCTCACTGTTGTTCTTGTTCTCTATCTCTCTCTCTCTCTCTCTCTCTCTCCCTCTCTCAACCCTCCCCCCTCCTCTCTCTGGCACTCTCTCTCTTCTGCTGCTCTCTCTCCGACCTGCTCAAACAGGGGTGAATAGTTCAGGCTCTTCAAAGACTGCAGTGTGGAGACTAGCGTGTCATGTGGGAGCCACAGCAGCCTGGCCTGCGGACACCCAGCCTGCCCGCTGCCGCAGCTACGGTCCATCCTAGACCAGCCAGCTTTAAATAGCTTTAGCTTTCCTCTCCAGTTGCAGACCACAGCTCAGCTCTGATCCCAGACCAGCAGGGCTCGATAAAGAGCCGGCAGGCAGCCTGATGTGGCCCCTACTATAAGGCCGGCGTGAGACAAAACCACCAGAATATACAGTGCACAGTACACAGTACATGGTGGCGGCTAGGGGCTGATCCAGGGCCAGTTGTACTGTAGGCTGTATCTTAATACAAAATCACCCCAATCAATCAGGCGTACCTGTCAATAGTGAATACATGGGATGAAGAACCAGTTCCAAGTCTATTTTGGGACGATGGAATCATGCCGTCATCCGCCTAAAGCCCACGAGGTACTGTGGGAGTTTTGTGTTCATTCACAGTTAAAAGCAGAAGAGGTTGTATAAATTCATCACACCAAACGATTTGTATCGGCCGTAAAGAATGTAAGTACATTGTGTGTTCGGGCTTTTAATTAATCAATCATTATTCAACATCTGACCACTCAAGAGGAAGATATATACTGTTGTGTATGTATATATATATAATATATATATAGAGAGAGAGAGAGAGAGAGAGAGAGAGAGAGAGAGAGAGAGATCGTCATAGAACCGATTTCCCTATATGGTTGTGAAGTCTGGGGCCCACTTGCAAACCAAGACTTCACCAAATGGGACAAACACCCAATTGAGACTCTGCATGCAGAATTTTGCAAATCCATTCTCCGCACCCAACGGAAAACGCCAAATAATGCATGCAGAGCAGAACTAGGAAGATACCCACTAATCATAAAAATTCAAAAAAGAGCATTAAAATTCCACAACCACCTAAAAGAAAGCGACCCAGACACACTCCACAACATAGCCCTCACCCACAGAGAGACCCTCGATAGATGCCCACTCAGCCAGATGGTTCTGGGACTCTGCTCACAAACACAAGCAGAACCACCAGACAGTAACCACACTGGACTAAATCAAATTATAAGAAAACAAAAAGAAAACTATCTGACACATTGGAAAGAAACAACCCAAAACCAGAGCAAATTGAAATGCTATTTGGCCCTAAACAGAGCGTACACAGTGGCAGAATACCTGAGCACCGTGACTGACCCAAAACTAAGAAGATCCTTGACTAGGTACAGACTCAGCGAGCACAGCCTAGCCATTGAGAAAGGCCGCCATAGGCAGACCTGGCTCCCAAGAGAAGACAGACTATGCACCCACTGCACACAAGAAGAGGTGGAAACCGAGCTCCACTTCTTAACAACCTGCCCCCTATACCAAGACATCAGAGACATATACTTCCCACAAATTGCAAACACCCAAAGAGACTTTGAAAACATGGACAATAACTCAAAACTCCCATACCTACTGGGAGAAATACAAGAATGTGCAAACACAGCAGCAAGATTTGTGAGCTGCTGTGACAAGAAAAGGACATCCAGCGGAATGCAACCACCATAAAGACTGTACAAGAAATTCCGTCTGTAATGTACTGATTTATTTTGCTTTATGTTTGATTGTTTTGTTTTGTTTGGCTTTGGCAATGTAAACGTATGTTTCCCATGTCAATAAAGCCCATTTGAATTGAATTGAATTGAATTGAATTGAATTGAATTGAGAGAGAGAGAGAGGGAGAGAGAGAGAGAGAGAGAGAGAGAGAGAGAGAGAGAGAGAGAGAGAGGGCTAAAGAAAGACTATTCTGCATTTCTGTGAAACTAGACCTTTAGGGAATTAGGACTGGAGTGTGGAAGAGATAGAGCAAGAGAGACAGAAATGAAGGGAGGGAGGGAGGGAGGGAGGGCGGGAGTTGGAGAGGTCAGGAAGCGGGCACGCTGAGAGGGCACGGCGAGGGCACCCGCGGAGCGCTGTGCAGCTTTAGATAAAGCGATACAGGCGTAATGCCAGTACTATGAATTGGATTTTGGTGGCACTGTTTTGTTTGCTTGCAGGAGGCTGTATTACAGGGTGCATTAAGCTTTATTACATAGACATTCTATTATATTCCTTTTCGCCTATATTGACAGCACTTCTTTCAGTATATCAGTGGAGAGAGATAGAGAGAGAGGGCAGGATTCCAACACAAGAGAATCAATATATCGTGATGATGAATGTGGAAATCTAGCTGCATTGGAGAAAGTGTAGAACACAATTCTGATTCATCTCTTATATGAACTTAACTAGTCAGAACTACTGACTTGGAGGCTTTAATTGCATACATTATTAGGGATGGGAAAATATTTTAAAAAATGTATCGCGATACTAAAAAATTTGACAATACGTAACGTGGGGCAGATACACGTATTGTGATTAGCGACATTTTATTCTGCCATAGTAAATAATCATCGGAAATTACACATACTTTACTATCATTGAACTTTTATTATATCATATTGTGGTTGTATCAAATATATATAACAAATATTCCTGCTGACTGAATCAGTGCTGTTACATTTGTGCATCTGTCATATCTTTTTAAAGTAGAAATGAATGGAATTGAGCCGAACACATGATCCAACCGTTGCCTAAAAAATTAAGAGTGGAAGTAGACTGAATCGTTACACCCCGCCCTACCCCATTCTATCTCCTTGTTACACCCCTACCCCATTCGATCTCCTCGTTACACCCCTACCCCATTATATCTCCTCGTTACACCCCTACCCCATTCTATCTCCTTGTTACACCCCTACCCCATTCTATCTCCTTGTTACACCCCTACCCCATTCTATCTCCTCGTTACACCCCTACCCCATTCTATCTCCTTGTTACACCCCTACCCCATTCTATCTCCTCGTTACACCCCTACCCCATTCTATCTCCTCGTTACACCCCTACCCCATTCTATCTCCTCGTTACACCTAGGGATGGGTACCTTTCACATTTGAACTGATACCGGTACCTGTGAATCGACGGTACCTTTTTTCTGTACTTTAGTCTAAAAAAATCTACCCACCTCAGTTGTAAAAAAAAAAAAATCCAAACTTAATATTTAAGAAATAAATAATGTATTATTACTTCATTATTATTTACATCTTACTGATGTGAAGCACTTTGAACTGCAATCCCCTGTATGAAAGGTGCTATACAAATAAAGTTATTATTATTATTTATTTAGAACACATATATATATACATACAGTCACACACATATCTTTAAATAAATGTTATGTTTATTTAAAAAATATATGTTTTACAAATTAACTAAAAAGGTACACATCTATATATTTAAATACAAAATAAATAAAGGTATTGTATTTTACAAAATAACAAGTATAAAACAAGGGTAAACAAACCACTCTAGCATCATCAATGAACTATTCTGCTGAAAAAAAGTACACATCTATATATTTAAATAACAAATAAATGAAAGTATTTTACAACTGATTAACAAACAAACAATCTAGCAGCAATTAACTACTATGCTGCTGATTGAGTATTCTAGCAGTTATTTTTCAGAAAGATTAACATGTTCACTCTCTCTGGTAAGAGTCGAGCCCGCTCCACACTCACTGTGTCCCCCGCTTTGGAGAAGACCCGCTCTGCGGTGTGTTTTGGTCTTACGACTGGCCTAATAGGGAGGTGTAGTCTGACGTCACTGGTTGTTCCACCCGTATAGGAATTTATCATTGGGAAAATGCATTATCGGCTATTGTAACAATTCTGCCGCATGGAAATTGAAAAGCTTTCCATTTTTGCACAAAATGTGTTCCCTTCTATCACTAACATTATTGTTTAAGCATTTTTTGTTGAAATAAAATTTGGCAATTATTTTTTATGATTAATTGCGAATATTTTCATGTTGAGCTATAGATTGTGGATGAATAAGCACAGAAAGGTACACCATGCAAATGTTAATGCTTTATTGGTTTTAAACGAGACGATTTAGAAATGGGAAATGGGGAAATACATTCCGTTGGACAGATTCAGACAACTTTATTGATCCTGCGTGGGGCAATTCATATTTGTAGCTTCACACGTAACAAGTAACAAAAACAACAAACAACAAAACAAAACATCTCAATGACAGCACGGCAAAAACAACATTCCATGTAATACACAATCCAGTAAAAGTAAAAGTAAAAACAGACAACTAAGTGTAAAAGGCTAATTAAAATGACTACTGTCTGTGTTTAAAAGTCTGATAGCCGAGGGGACAAAAGATTTGGCGTAACAGTTGGTCCTACTTGGTGGAACGTCATAACGGCGGCCAGAAGGCAACAGAGAGTGGAACACGAAAAACGGCAATGACGTAACCACTACACCTCCCTATTAGTGTTTACCGATGTCACATCCGCTACTCTTCTGTCCTGACTGGCTGCCCAGCTTGCACTGTAGCCTAGGGAGCTAACGTTATGTCAGACGATTAGCTAACGTTAGCTTAATAACGTTAAATGGGTTACAAATATGTGGAACTATGGAAGGAGTAAGCCGACTGCTAAAAAGAAAACCCACCGCGGCAGCGAGAGCACATAATAATAATAATAATAATAACTTTATTTATATAACAAAAGAAAGTTTCGAGAGGAGTGGACGTTTGGAGATAGTGGTGTTTCAAGAGACTGGCTACAGTAATATGATGCTGGGCTGTAGTGATTAGTGGTTCCATGTGGCGCAAGTATGTAAAAAAGAAAAACAGAAACAACACGTTTGTCATCTGTAGTAAATAAATGAAGCTGGAATCCATTCGTGACCATGAACAGAGCCAGTGTCCCATTGGCTGCATGTCTGTGTCCCGGATTCAATCGGAGCCTCTCCTCTAAAAAGATGCTCTGTGGCTAGGCTAACAGCCATGTCAGAGCAGAGGTGGAAACTGAGCTACACTTTCTAACAACCTGCCCACTGTACCAAGATATCAGAGACATATACTCCCCATGAATTGCAAACACCCAAAGAGAGTTTGAAAACATGTATTGTGTGCACGTGTCGTTGACGTTAACGTGCGGTTTAATTTTGCGGTAAACAAAACGTGACATCATTGGATTTTTTTTTATTCGTTTTTTGCAT
This sequence comes from Notolepis coatsorum, assembly GCF_963971535.1. Taxonomy (NCBI): domain Eukaryota; kingdom Metazoa; phylum Chordata; class Actinopteri; order Aulopiformes; family Paralepididae; genus Notolepis; species Notolepis coatsorum. The sequence goes on along the minus strand of NC_140171.1, from coordinate 78,546,593 downwards.
TACCGGAAATTGGCACCGTTGGATCTCACGTGAATCGATACACGGTAGTACCGACGTGTTTCGGTCGGTACCCTTAAAAGTAGGGATGTCTGATATTATCGGCCGATATCGGCATTAAAATGTGATATCGGAATTTTTTTTTTTTTAATTTTTTTTTAACATTTCTATAACCTTTATTTACCCAGGCAAGCAAGTAAGAACAAATTCAGATTTTATTTAATGTCAAAAGTATGCATAATGTTGTGTTAATTCCACAACAAGAGATATGTAAGGGATAATGTATAGCTACGAGGTCATTGTCGCAAAATAATTGACTGACACGGAGTTTAGAATACCGAGGCGCCTCGCCGACGTGTTCTTTAAACGTAGTGAAGGTCAATTATTTTGCAACAATGACAGAGTATAGCTATACATTATCCCGCTTATTACATGGCTAACTTACTAACAATATACTTCATTTTACACCATCGACAAGACAAGATCAAATGCAGTCGCAGTTCTGTTCTGTCGCTCCGCCCTGTCATCGCCGGCAGCTTCCCCGGCAGCCGGCAGTGTCTGATTGCACTGATGTCAGTGGGCTTGATTGCGAACAGCTGCGCACAGCGGTCATTATTGCTCGGCAGAGGTCCGTTATCGAGTAATAACGGACCTCTGACGAGCGCTATTGACCAATCACAATCAAGCATTTCGGCGAATGTTAAAACGCCATGTAATAAGTAATGTTAATTACCTGAAATTATTCAATTTTTTTGGGGGGGAAACCCTGCATATATCGGTATCGGTTGATATCGGTATCGAAAATTAAGAGTTGGACAATATCGGTATCGGTAAAAAAGCCAATATCGAGCATCCCTACTTAAAAGTACCGAATTCGAGGGGTGCTCCAGTAGCACACCATGTACCGCGCTGCGTCGCGGAATACCGTGCTGCGTCACGGATCTGGTTGACTCCGAGTTCGATTCCCGGACTCGCCGTCATTTGCCGAATGTCTTCCCCTGCTCTCTCTCCCGTTTCACCCTACAACTGTCGGTCATGTTTGACCAGAAAAGCGATAAACGCTAAAAAATGAAGTTAAAAAAAAGAAAAAAAAAAGAAAAAAAAAAGTACCGAATTCGGTACCCATCCCTAGTTACACCCCTACCCCATTCGATCTCCTCGTTACACCCCTACCCCATTCTATCTCCTTGTTACACCCCTACCCCATTCGATCTCCTCGTTACACCCCTACCCCATTCTATCTCCTCGTTACACCCCTACCCCATTCTATCTCCTCGTTACACCCCTACCCCATTCTATCTCCTCGTTACACCCCTACCCAATTCGATCTCCTCGTTACACCCCTACCCCATTCTATCTACTCGTTACACCCCTACCCAATTCTATCTCCTCGTTACACCCCTACCCCATTCTATCTCCTCGTTACAACACCCCTACCCATTCTATCTACTCGTTACACCCCTACCCAATTCTATCTCCTCGTTACACCCCTACCCAATTCGATCTCCTCGTTACACCCCTACCCCATTCTATCTACTCGTTACACCCCTACCCAATTCTATCTCCTCGTTACACCCCTACCCCATTTTTTTTTTTTTTTTTTTTTTTTTACTTTTTTTTTTAGCGTTTATCGCTTTTCTGGTCAAGCATGACCGACAGAAACAGGTTGAAATGGGATGTAGAGCTGGGGAAGACATTCTGAGAAATGACGGCGGGTCCGGGAATCGAACTCGTGTCCCCCAGATCCGTGACGAGCACGGTTTTCCCCGACGCAGAAATACATTTACATTTTTACATTTAGTCATTTAGCTGACGCTTTTATCCAAAGCGACTTACAAGTTCTGTACGACAAGCCATCAGGAAGGGCACAACTCTATCAGCTGAGCAACAATGTTCATCAAAGTGTTGAGTGCTACAGTGTAGGTTAGTTTATTAGGACAAGTGCATGACAGTACGGTTAGTTAGGGTTAGATTTTTTTTTTTTTTTTTTTTTTTTATTCAGATAATGGTTGAAGAAGTGCGTCTTTAGTCGACGGCGAAAGATTGGACGTGATTCGGCTGTCCTAACTGGGGTGGGTAGTTCATTCCACCATTGTGGGGCAAGGACTGAGAATAGGCGACTTCTCTTTGATGACCCTCCCGGAGCTTGGATAGGAGTAGGTCTGAGGCGGCCAGAAGATGCAGAGCGTAGGGGTCTTGAGGGTGTGTAGTTAGAGACCATTGACCGGAGGTAGGCGGGAGCGGTTCCCTTTGCCGCACGGTATGCTAGGTCGAGGGCCTTGAAGCGGATTCGTGCAGCAATGGGGAGCCAGTGCAGGTCCCTAAGAAGTGGGGTGACATGGGCCGACTTCGGTAGGTTTGAGATCAGGCGGGCCGCTGCGTTCTGAATGAGTTGAAGAGGCTTAGTGGCAGTGGCCGGGAGGCCAGCGAGCAGTGCATTGCAGTAGTCGAGGCGGGAGATGACTGTTGATTGGACGAGGAGTTGGGTGGCTTCTTTTGTCAGGAAGGGGCGTATCCTTCTGACGTTGCTCAGGAGGAATCGGCAGGTTCTGGTCGTCGCTGCGATGTGAGCAGAGAAGTTCAACTGGTCGTCGAGGACAACACCAAGGTTCTTGGCGGTCGGGGACGCAGTCACAGCTGCATTCTCGACTGTGATTGAAAGGTCGGTTAGGGGGGAGGATTTGGCCGGCAGGTGGAGCAATTCTGTTTTGCTTAGGTTCAGTTTGAGGTGGTTGGACGTCATCCAGGCTGAGATGTCGGACAGACAGGCCGAGATCCGCACAGAGACGTGGATATCTGAGGGAGGGAAGGAGAGGAAGAGTTGAGTATCGTCGGCATAACAATGGTAGGAGAAGCCATGAGACGTGATAATGTTACCCAGTGATTTAGTGTAGAGGGAGAAGAGAAGGGGTCCTAAAACCGAGCCCTGGGGGACACCCGTCCGCAGGGGGCGGGTGGCCGACAGGGTCCCTCTCCATGACACTTGGTAGGAGCGGTCATTGAGGTATGATGACAGCCATGTCAGCGCAGAGCCAGCCACTCCCATTCCTGCGAGGGCCGCAAGGAGGATCTGGTGGTTGACTGTGTCGAAGGCTGCAGATAGATCTAGGAGAATCAGGACAGAGGAGAGGCCTTTCGCTTTTGCTAAGTGAAGTGCCTCTGTGACCGCAATGAGGGCTGTCTCTGTGGAGTGACCAGTCCTGAAGCCTGACTGATTAGGGTCTAGGAGGTCATTCTGTAAGAGATAAGCAGTAAGTTGGTTGGATACAGCACGTTCAAGTGTTTTAGAAAGGAAGGAGAGAAGAGAGACAGGACGGTAGTTGCCTATGACAGTAGGGTTCAGGGTTGGTTTTTTTATGAGCGGCGTGACTCTGGCTTGTTTTAGGGAGGTGGGGACCACCCCCGAGTTGAGTGAGGAGTTGATGGTTGCAGTTAGGAATGGGAGGATGTCTGGTGCTATGGTCTGGAGGAGTGGGGAGGGTAGCTGGTCCAGCTGGCAAGTAGTCGGACGGTTTGACGTTACCAGTGTCAGGGTCTCTGCTTCTGTAATGGGAGAGAAAGATGACAGAGTGAAGGATGAGGTTCTCGATTCAGCATTTGGAATGGGTGGGGGTTGGGAGAAGGAGCTGCGGATGTTCTCCACTTTTTCCTCAAAGAAGATCGCAAAGTCTTCGGCAGAGAAAGATGAGGGAGGGGGGGGTGGGGGGGGAGTGAGGAGGGAGGACATGGTAGCATGCAGTTTGCGAAGATTCTTGGCAGAGGCCTCGATCCTATGGTGGAAGAAAGAAGCTTTGGCATTAGTGATGGTTTTGGAGAATGTTAACAAGAGGTTGTGATATGTGTCGATGTCAGCAGTGAGGCGTGACTTTCTATACTTCCTTTCAGCTGCTCTCAGGACCTGTCTTTGTTCTCTCACTGGATCTGTCAGCCATGGACTGGGTGGGGAACGGCGGGCAGGTTTCTCAACGAGGGGACAGAGCTTGTCGAAGGAGGTTGCCAGGGCTGAAAGGAGGGTGGAGGTTGCCATCTCTGTGGAGAGAGCAGAGAAGGTGTCACTCAAAGGTAGAGCGGATAGTATGTCAGAGGAGAGGGTGGAGGGGGATAGGGAGGGCAGGTTGCGTCTGAGTGAGACTGTTTGAGTTGGGGTGAAGACCTTTCGGTTAAGCATGAGAGTTAGTGAGAAGGATATGAAGGAATGGTCAGATACATGTAGGGGAGTTACCGTGGTGTTAATGATGCTGGAGTTACGGGAAAATATGAGATCCAAGGAGTTGCCTGCTTTGTGGGTGGGAGGCATGGCAGTGGGAGTCAGGTCAAACGATTGTAGGAGGGAGACTACTATGACTGACTGAGATGAGTCAGGCAGGTTGAAGTCGCCCAGTAGAAGGAGAGGGGTACCATCTTCCGGTAAGGAGCTAAGAAGCATGTCCAGCTCATCTGTGAAGTGATCGAGCGGACCTGGAGGGCGGTAGAGTGTAACAATGGTGAGATTGAAAGGATTAGAGACAGATACTGCATGATATTCGAGAGAGGAGAGTGACAGTTCTGGGAGTGGTGTTACGTTTGTAGCCCATGAAGGAGATGTCATGAGGGCAGTGCCTCCACCCCGTCTGGAAGGTCGAGGTGTGTGAGTGAAGTTATAGTTTGTAGATAATGCTGCAGGTGTTGATGAGTTATTGGGGGTTATCCAGGTCTCAGTTAGAGCCAGGAGCTGCAGATTTTGACTATGGGCGTAGGCAGTAATGAAGTCAGCTTTCTTGACTGCTGATTGACAATTCCATAAGCCTCCCCGTACTGTGACAGGTGTATTAGTGGCTGTAGGAGGGTAGGAGAGATTAGCCGGGTTACTAGCAAACTGTCGTGGATGGGTAGAGTCAGTTCTGGAGGAGCAGATTGTGGATATAGGTATGAGACACATTGTATTGTCGAGAGTGGCAGGGAGGAAGTAGAGAAGTAGCAGTGTGGGAGGGAAATATAGGATTATGGTGTACTTAGCACTGGGTGGATCGGTGGTTCCCTCGGCGGTGAACTCCAGGATAACTCCTCCTCTTTGTCCCTCTTCGTTTCTCGACGCTTCGCTGACGCTACACCAGCAAGCCTTTAAATCACTATCACTAATTAGTGCTGTCTTAACACCTGGCCCTTAATGGGGGCACTTAACAAAACAAAATGGCCGTTTTAAACACGCCCCTTTAATCAAGTCAGCTGGTTCCTCACTTTTAAGATTCACTAATAAACTTAAAATGGCTTACCCTAGTTTTCAGTATAAAGCAATGTTTCTCAGTGAGAGTGTCCTGTCCTTCCTTAACAGAGCCCAGTACAGAGTGACTTCAACACAGTGTGGACCTCTGCTTTTAAACAGGGCAGGCTCTTAATGGCTCACTCAGCAAATCAGATGCTACTAGTAAACAGGAAACAGTCCCTTAATGGGGGCACTTAACTAAACAAAATGGCCGTTTTAAACACGCCCCTTTAATCAAGTCAGCTGGTTCCTCACTTTTAAGATTCACTAATAAACTTAAAATGGCTTACCCTAGTTTTCAGTATAAAGCAATGTTTCTCAGTGAGAGTGTCCTGTCCTTCCTTAACAGAGCCCAGTACAGAGTGACTTCAACACAGTGTGGACCTCTGCTTTTAAACAGGGCAGGCTCTTAATGGCTCACTCAGCAAATCAGATGCTACTAGTAAACAGGAAACAGTCCCTTAATGGGGGCACTTAACTAAACAAAATGGCCGTTTTAAACACGCCCCTTTAATCAAGTCAGCTGGTTCCTCACTTTTAAGATTCACTAATAAACTTAAATGGCTTACCCTAGTTTTCAGTATAAAGCAATGTTTCTCAGTGAGAGTGTCCTGTCCTTCCTTAACAGAGCCCAGTACAGAAATAGCGCCGAGATATGCGGTGAGCTACGGGAGCTCCCCCACCCCTACCCCATTCTATCTCCTCGTTACACCCCTACCCAATTCGATCTCCTCGTTACACCCCTACCCCATTCTATCTCCTCGTTACACCCCTACCCCATTCTATCTACTCGTTACACCCCTACCCCATTCTATCTACTCGTTACACCCCTACCCAATTCTATCTACTCGTTACACCCCTACCCCATTCTATCTCCTCGTTACACCCCTACCCCATTCTATCTCCTCGTTACACCCCTACCCCATTCTATCTCCTCGTTACACCCCTACCCCATTCTATCTCCTCGTTACACCCCTACCCCATTCTATCTCCTCGTTACACCCCTACCCCATTCTATCTCCTCGTTACACCCCTACCCCATTCTTTCCGCTAATGTTTCCCTGGGCTGGCTGTTTGATTAGTGTGTGATGATGATGATGATGATGATGATGATGAGGGTCTATCAGATGGTACAGGACGGGGGGAGGGTATATCTAGTATGTTAAGGGGTGAGCAGTGAATCTAACAGTACAGACTGTGATTTCACACCTATGATCAGGGTGGCTAGATGGTGAGTGGGAGGCACGGCTGTCACCCGTTCTCTTGCCAGCCTGCCGGGGTGCCACCTAGGGCCCTATACCCCCTCCCACCACCACCACCCTCCTCCCATGTGACGCTATGTTCCCCCTGCCCCCCAACATCGGTGCCCATCTGCTGGCGCGTGTTAGCCACCGGCGCCAGGGACTATTTAGTCTGGCATAATTAGCCCCAAGACACCGGCCGCATGGTTTAAAACAGATGTGGGGGAGGTATAGTGCGAGCAAGGAGACTCACTGCCACCAACCAACACCATTTGATAAGGAGGCGAGGAGAGGAGAGGAGAGAGATGGGGGAGAGAAAAGTGACCTAGTTAAAGGGATGATGCAACTCATGTTACAGCACAATAGGCAGTAATGATGACAACCCTACTTGCTCTGCCCATCCAGTGCTGTGGTCGGGGGGACAATGAGCGGAGGAGATTCAATTAGGCTATGTCTATTTGCTGCACTGTTTACTATGGATGAGTACATAAACAGCTACTTAATAGCCTACTTGTGGTGGTTTCAACTGAGACTATGCCTGGCCTTAATTTCCCCAATGCAGTTTGTGTTCCTGTATGAAGCCTCCTGTTACTGTTGTTGATGTGTTCTGGACTTGACCTTTAGAGAAGAGGGTCAGAGGGGCTACGGTGCTGCGACGCCCTTGAACCTTGTGACCAAATAACGCCACACAACCGTAACGCCATTGACCTTCTTATGCATCTCTCTCTCTCTCTGCTGCCCTCTTCTCCATCTCTCCTCCCCCATAACCCCCCCCCCCCCCCAGGGTCATGCGAGGGTCCAGACTCCTGTCAGGGCCGTCACTCCAGACAGCCCTCTCCATCTAACCGCCCCCGTTGTTGCCATGGCAATGGACAGCACTGTGCTCCAAGGGCTGTGAGGGGGCAGGGGGAGCCAACGGACGACCCCCTAACCCAGGTCATCCTCACAGAGAGAGAGAGAGAGAGAGAGAGAGAGAGAGAGAGAGAGAGAGAGAGAGAGAGAGAGAGAGAGAGAGAGAGAGAGAGAGAGAGAGAGGGGCAGATACAGGTGGGATAGGAGAGACAGAAAGAGAGGGATGGGGAAGAGAGAGGGAGTGGCAGAGAGAAAGAGAGAGAGAGAGAGAGAGAGAGAGAGAGAGAGAGAGAGAGAGAGAGAGAGAGAGAGAGAGAGAGAGCACGCAAACACCATGGGGGGGAGTGAGTGTTGCTTGAAGACTTAACAGACCGTGCAGGCTAATGACGTTAATGCAGGGGACGAAAACAGAGAGAGAAAGAGAGATGGAGGAAAGGGAGAGAGAAGGAGAGATGGAGGTGATGAAACAAAGAACAAAGGCAGCAGTACAGTGGAGGAATCACATACTTCCCAGATCCTCTCTCTGCTCTGTACACACACACCCTCCCCCAGTTTCACATTTTAGCTCTCTCTCTCTCTCTCTCTCTCTCTCTCTCTCTCTCTCTCTCTCTCTCTCTCTCTCTCTCTCTCTCTCTCCTCTCTCTCTCTCTCTCTCACACACACACACACAGGAACGTGACCTGGGGCCAGGCAGCGGAGGAGCACACGTGTAGTACCGCAGCGCTCCCAGCCAGTATGAGTCACTCTGAACACCAGCCGACCAAGAGAGAACAATGGCAACCGGTGTGTTAGGCGTCCATCAAACACTCACGCGCGCGCAAACACACACACACACACACACACACACACACACACACACACACACACACACACACGAATAGAGTGATAGCACTGCCCTACTGCACTGTGTTCTCTAGGTTGCTGTTCGCCTCCATGCTGTCAGCATGCATGTACACACATACACATGCACGCACATATGTTCAATACTACATTAATTTGTGTGTGTGGGGAAGGGGGGGGGGTCGCTTATACAAAAGCATACAGACAAACTAGATGCAGCACTTAGCACAGTGCAATTTCAAAATACCCATCCAGACTGGTGAAAACTCGTTTACATCACTCAAATCTGTCATTATATTCAAACACTGACACCAAAAAAATATTTGGTGCTGAAAAATAAATAATGGCGCAAAAAAATTTATAGCAATTCATACTGCAATACCTATATCTTATAAAAAGAAAAATATAAGTAGGAATGTCTATGAATTCTGTGAATACTGTAAAAGCCCACGCAGGCAGCTATGGCAGCTCTATTGGTACACATTGATACATACTCCAGCAAATTAGACACTTGATTGCCTGAGAGAAACACTTCAACAACCCACAGTGGACAAACACCTGTCTGTAACTCACTTGACCTGCACCTTTGCACTTGACAGTTAGGAGGCTAAAATAAGCAGTTTGTTCCATTTTCATTAGCTGCCGCTGAGGCAACACATATACAGTAATTGAAAAAAACGGCAAGTGTGTTTACATAGTGTCAAATGCAATGGGTATAAAAGCACCTACTTTATGTGAAATTTTGTGTTACCAATCCACACGCAGACCTTAACACATTGGTTGCCAGCAGGGGGTGCACTATTTATCGCTTGAGTGCCAGCGCTTTAGTCAATGAGAGGATGGGGATATTTACTAACGCATAAACTATATCTTAAATTATTATTCATCAGTACATTTCCGTTTTATACCGTTTTGAATACGAGTAGTTTTGAAAATGTCTAGTGATTCCAGAAAAATCCGCGAAAATAGCCCTTTACTGGAATACACAAAACACGTTGTAATTTTTCCGGCCTATTTATGAATCGTTTTCAAATAAACGCTAGATTGTCGATAGTATATGTGTACTTATGCACGCTAGAGAAGCGGGCTGAAAAATCGATTATCTATGCCCTGCCTGGCGGTAACGCCACACACACACACACATATGAGACACGTTGTGAAATATGTGAAAAAACATCTGATTACCCCAAGACTGGTCAAATAAAGTCCTTACCTCACATCAGATGTTCTGCAAAAAGATGAATCCAATTCCTGATCGCCATTCCAAATATCGATCGCGTTTATTGATCCAACGTTAGACCTCGAAACAGATAATCCATGCTGCTTTCGGTTGCCTCAATGAATGCAATAGTCTCAGGTTACATGGCTCAGAAGTAAAATGTGGAATCCGGAGTTTTTTTGACTCCAATTTTTTGACTCCAATCCAATGGGTGCAATACCATCCGGGAGACGATAGGGGGCGGCATTTGCCCTTTTCAAGATCAGAGCCAGTCCCAATGATAACGTGAGTCTGGATGGATGAAAAATGAATGGATATCGCTAATAAAAGAAATAACGATTAAATAACGAGATTTCTCGTCATTGGCACTCAACGCATTGCGGCCAACAACGAGATATCTCGTTGCTGGCACCCAATGTGTTGAGGGGGATACCATTACATTTAAAATGACACTTCACCAAAAGACAATGCTGATTTATTTTTATACGTCGACAGTTCATTTACGTCGAGAGTACATTTTAAAAAGTGAATATGGCCACCGGTGATGTCATCTGGGACACTGAATCCATGTGTTGTGTTAATCACAGCACCATGAAATGATGTAGATGAAAAAATAGCAATACCATGTCTACCTTAATATTTCATTGAGTTGTAATTAACACAACGCAAGGATCACTGTTGGCCACATTCTAACAAATTTACTCTCAATTACTGTCAAACTAAATTAATGCGTGGAAAACAGTTTTAAGAGTTTTTGGTTGTCTGTGAGATTATGTGCAAAATAAATCAGCATTGTTTTTTGGTGAAGTGCCCCTTTAAGGATCCATGCTGCTGTGGCATTCAATATAGGCCGTATGGTGAAGGCTGAGAAGTGGCTAGAAAACGATTCTCGTTCCCACCTCCCCGGACTACACAATTTTCACTCTGGGTGAAAGATATATTGGTGTAGATTTAGGAACAAAAAGTTCTCCATTGACAAACTAGCCCTTTTTTGCGCAATCATAATTTTAAAGTCGGGACTAGATCTTTCCTCGTGAATGGATACTTGGTCACGCAGAGTTTTATTTGACGTAATTGGTGCGAGTTCGGTCACATATCTTGCGCTCTTTGTTGCGAGGATACGGACATCCGGTGTCAACAAATGACAACCACAGACTAACGTTACAGACTAAATGGACAAAAACACCATCTAAAGTTCGCAAAAAGGTTTCTAAACAATGTTATATGCATCTCACGTCCGTTCAGAAAGAACGTGTACAAGATTTTACACAGACACAGTGGGATAGATATAGAAACTGCGTTGAACGGTGGCTTAACCTACCAGGCCAGAATCATGCCATTACGGAGACATACAAACATTGTTTACAGATCGATTTGTGTCATAAATGTCATGATATATATTTGTATATCTGTATGTCGTGTATGTCATAAATGTCATGATGAATTGAAAATGGGGGACCCTGATGTAAACAAGACGAAAGTCTTTCTCTGGTCTGCATCCCCTTAACAATTGTGTGTATTGAGCCGTTCTGTATTGTACCCATTCTGCAATCTGTTAATAAAGTTTTCAATCAAGATAAGATATTCCTTTAAATTATTGGTCCCCTTGGGGAAATTCAGGCATCATAGCAGCATGGGGGAGGGGAGGGGAGGTACAGGTAGTAAAAACAAGCAGTGTAAACAATATAACAAGTCAATATAATTAACTAACTAACTGAAATAGGGCTGCAACGATTAGTCGACATTATTTTTACGCACAGTTATTGTTATGTTTGAAGGCTCACGGTGTTCCATTAAGGATACCAATTGTACACCACAGATACCACAAATTCTTCTATGAAAGAGAGACATCGAGAGGTTTTGTTTCAGATTTTTATCATCAATTACTAACGTCCTCGTATGAAATCCTCCATCTAGACTCAGTCTGGAGGAGGGATATACCAGACCTGGAAATAGATTTTGATTGGCAAGAAGCCTGGGCAAATGTTCGACTTGCATCAAGGAACCCGGACCATCAACAAATCAATCTTAACTATATTCATAGGACATACTTGACTCCTATAAGACTGAACAGAATGGGTCTTAAACAAGACTCCAAATGCTCCTTATGTACAAATGGGGACGAGGGGACATTTATGTACATGTACTGGGACTGCCCACCAGTTAAGATATTCTGGAAAGAAGTGACCCAGCAATTATCAAATCTCTTAACTCTGAATATACCTGTACATCCCTCTGTATTACTGCTGAATGATGTTTTTCAGTATGGAGCCCCTATACAGCTAAAGAGATTGGTTTAGTCTGGTATCACAGTGGCTAAAAAGCTGATAGCATCACGATGGTTTCAACCGAAAAAAATTTGCCGGAAGGTCTGGATTCTTACATATCTCGAAGTGATTTATCTAGAAATATCTACAGCAAGAATTTTGGGTCTCAATGAATCCAAAATGACAATGTGGTTAGAAGTGGTGGAGAGAATAAAAGATAGCATATAATGGTAGTGCCTGGTTAGGAGCGAATGATAATGGATGGATTATCCAATGGGGGGTCCGGGGGGGGGGCGAGCGAGAGCATATGTGTGTAGGGTATTAGATAGCAGGTATTAGGGGTATATCTTGTATAAGACATTTATCTGGTGATTTCATTGGATGTGCACTGTTAATTAATGCTTGTATATCTAATTTTATGTTGTCATGTTTGTTTATGTGTTTGTTTAAAAAATAATAAAAAAATAAAATACAAAAAAAAAATCGTCGACGAGGAATTGTTGTGTCGATTAGTCATTAAAAAATATATATATATATATATATATTATATAATTTTATATTTATTTTTATTTTTTTGCACTACCTATCTTTGTGAAAGTGGCTTCTCAGCTCTGGTCCAGCCAGCTGAAGACTTCTTAGCTTAACATAACAGACCGACAGTAAGTTTGGGGGAACTAATGGGATAACTGGGGATGTTGTTTGGTCCTGACAAGAGTCTCAAAGCAACTCTGAGGTCATGCTCAATGTCCAATCTGTTCCTCTGCTCTGTCTTCAGCTGGACCAGAGCTGAGAAGCCACTTTCACAAAGATAGGTAGTGCAACATCTTTTAAATATAATTGTTTTTCGATTAGTCGACTAATCGAAAAAATAATCGACAGATTAGTCGACTACCAAAATAGTCATTAGTTGCAGCCCTAAACTGAAATATACAGTATTCACATAAGGTGCAGTATGCATAAGGTAGTGTTATTGTCCTTTTTAGGTTCCTAGTAGTTGTAGTTGGATGTCTGGCAGCAGTCCCTGCCCACTGTTGTGGAGCCTGATGGCCGCTGGTATGAAGGACTGACCGGAGGTTTATTTGTCACATACTGTACATACACAACTAACACAAGTTTAAAGTTTCAAGTTTGTTTATGAAATGCTTGTTTCTGTATAAGCCCCTGAGAGTGTTCTTCATACAGTAAAAAAAAGTAAGTAAGTAAAAAGTAAGTAAAGAGGAATATTCAATATACATATATACAATATACAATACAGAGTAAAATGAGTAAACAGTGAGGTGTGTGGAGAGATCAGTGTCAAACTGATCTCAACAAATACAAACAAATCACACTACTACTGTATAATCCTAATCACCTCGCCCTATACATCCCAACCCAGTCCACACCCTCATCCACCACCACACTTCCCAGGCAACACTGATGTTAATCATCCTCACCACTATCATCTGAGTCATCATCCCATGTAGCCCTATCTTCGGTTTCCTTAGAAACATTTGCACAGTTTTGGCATTGACAAAGATCTGTAGCCTACATGGCAGTTTTGCAGACACACATGGACATCTTCCTGTCTCAAATTGTCCTTGTTTGCAACCGCAGTGGACTACCTGCAACACACTATCAGGGGTCGGATTTGTAGTCATCCAGGTCACTGTTAACTCCCCATCCTCGACATGCCACCCATTGCCAACAGGTGAAGGGGCACACATTATAGCTTTATATCTGGCATCATTCACATTCTTAGCTGATGGCTGGCCATACAGGTGGCACACATATTTGCTAAGACCATCAAAGGTAGACTCGTCTAGGGTAATTCACCTTTCCCCCTCCTCCCACACTGTGCAACATCCTGATGTGCAATACCCACCCACTACCGTCTGACACTGTGATTGTTATTTGTGTATTGCTATTCTGTATATTGTTGTTATTTTGTATATTGTACAGGACTAACATTGTCTTATTGTATAGCATTTAATGTTTCTGTATAGGATTTTATGTTTCTCTTTTATTACTTGTGATTTTATTACTGCACCTTAGGTTTGAGTCCCAAATCTCGTTGTATGCAAATATAATGACAATAAAGTACAATATAATCTAATCTAATCAGGGTCCCCCATTTTCAATTCATCATGACATTCATGACATACACGACATACAGATATACAAATATATATCATGACATTTATGACACAAATATATCTCTAAACAATGTTTGTATGTCTCCGTAATGGTATGATTCTGGCCTGGTAGGTTAAGCCACTGCTCGATGCAGTTTCTATCCCACCGTGTCTGTGTAAAATCTTATACACGTTATTTCTGAACGGACATCAGATGCATATAACATTGTTTAGAACCTTTTTGCAAACTTTAGAAGGTGTTTTTTTGTCCATTTCGTCCGTAACGTTAGTCTGTGGATGTCATTTGTTGACACCGGATGTCCGTATCCTCGCAACAAAGAGAGCTGCTATTGGTTGAGCGCAAGATACGTGACCGAACTCGCACCAAGTATCCGTTCGCGAGGAAAGATCTAGTCCCGACTTTAAAATTATGATTGCGCAAAATGAACTTTTTGTTCCTAAATCTACACCAATATATCTTTCACCCAGAGTGAAAATTGTGTAGTCCGGAGGAGGGGCGAACGGGATGAAACGATACAGCCTTCACCTTATGGCCTAATAGACCCCCCAAACGTCTTCATGCCAAGCACCTCCAAACAGTTACACGTTTAGATCACAGACGCTCGGTTGATAAGACATCACATTGAACCGAGATCACAGGACTTGCATCTATATACAATACATGTGATGTGGTGGGAGGCTAATTCAGGCTGTCTGGTGACGCTGTCAGTATGGCCTCTGTTAAGAAGACGCACTGCTTGGAAGGCAGGGCCTTTATCCATGGTGTCTTTGTTTTTATTGGTGGTTTAATGAAGGTGTGTGCGTGTGTGTGGAAGGCAGGGTTGGGTTTTTAGGTGCACTGTAGCGCACCAATGGCCCTGGTGCCGATCGATAGCTTTGTTTTTGGAGAGCGACTTCACAGGAGAGAAAAAGACTATTGACTGCACGACAACATAAAACAGAACTGACCCTCGGTCTACAACTACCCCCCCCCCCCCCCCCCCTGCCTCCCTCCACCAAAACTTGTGATAGAGGGAAAGGGTGGAGAGAGAACAGGAGGCGGTCAGCAGGGGAGTGACCTGTATACAGTCACAGGGGGACACACAAAGCCTTTTCAGGCCAGAATCTGGAGCAGAGGACGCAGAGAAGAAGAAAAAAACACAAAAAAACAAAGTCTATTTTCACCAGATGAGCTTTATCGCTGCTAACCTTCGCTCACCTTTGAAAAGCCCTCCATTTTAGTTTTGTGAGGTGAGCCGTGGTGAAGAAAGAAACCCCATGAAACAATAAACTCCTTTGATGGTGCTCAGCAGGGCCACCTTTGACCTTTGCGGATTGGCCTTCTGAGCTCCCATTGGCTGATTCGAGACGCCGAGAGACTATGAGCATAAACACAATAAATGTCAATAAAACGGGGTGCGTGAGCCGCGTATACCCGCTCTCTCTCCCAGCATTACGCACCATTGTTTTGCATCCATTAAAAAAAGGAGCATACGGGCGATATTAGGCCTTTTCCTCACCTGCTAGCTTACAATATTCAGAAATCAACCCAATTTAGACAGTATTCTGATAAAAAAATCGCCATGTAAACAGTATTTTCCTATTACCTTAATCCGAATCAGGTCATAGTTGGAGTAAGTAATAGTTAAATGAAGACATGTGGAGTATTGTGATGATAGCTGCATTATTGAAGGGTATTTTAGACACATATGCCTTTATGACCTTAATCACTATGACTCTTTATTGGGACTTTTCACAGCATTTTGTGACATGTGACGATCCAACTGCTTGACGACGCGCGCTCTACCGGTGCCTTTCAGAGGTTGCTAACTTGTTTACAGAGGGAAAAAATGCATTTTGTCTAGATTTGCAAGAAAATAGGCACAAGGGGTATACCATGGTAGTAAAATTACAGAAAGAGTAATACGGGACGGAAACTGGACGTAAGACGTAACATAGGGATGCCACGTGGTCTTCAGTCATTAATCAGGCTATGCTCTGTAAATGGCAGGGCTCCAGAGTGCGACTGTTTTGGACAGCTCCCAGCACGTCTGTCTGTCTGTCTGTCTGTCTGTGTGTGTGTGTGTGTGTGTGTGTGTGTGTGTGTGTAGCGTATTTTTCCCTGTGGCCATGTGCGTTCTAAAAAAAAGAATATCTGCCTTTGATTGGCTATAACACGTGCATTCTGCAAAGACAAGCCCCGATCTGCCTCTGATTGGCTCTGATCATCACCCTGAAATTCGTATTGGCTGAATGACAAATAAACAAATAAGCCATGTGAGCATCAACTTTCCGAATTGAAACTATAAATAAGCACAGTGTCTCATACTGGTTTCATAATACAACGTTTCCGAATGGAAGTTTGGATTAAACAAAGTGTATGCAGTGATGCTTTCCCAGTGGAACACAAGCTGCTTAACGTTACACAGGTATGTTATACACGTTAATTAAGCTATGTAACGTTAGAGCGCAACCCTTTAGCTTTAGCTAACGTTAAGATAGCAGGAGCCGTCGGCCAACAAAGTTGTTTCAACAAATGTATTCACAAAATGGATTATCATTCAAACGTTATTCAAGCCTCCTGTGACCAGTAAGTAGGTACGTCTACTACTCAACCGCAGCAATGTGCGCTATGTGCTTAAACTTTGCTAAAGTCAAGACTCGACAGTACAGTACGCTGGATTGAGGCACGGACGGAAGTGGCAATTTTTCAAAATAAAATAACCGAAAGACTATTAGTATAGGGAGGTGTAGTGGTTACACGATTGCTGTTTCTGGCCGGTCCACCATCTTGAAAACACAATGTATTTGCCCATTGCCCATTTCTAAATTGTCTCGTTTAAAACAAATAAAGCATCAACATTTGCATGTTGTACCTTTCTGTGCGTATTCATCCACAATCTATAGCTCAACATGAAACTATTTGCAATTAATTGAAAAAAATTAAAATTTTTATTAATTTAATTAATTTCAACGAAAAATGCTTAACAAATAATGTTAGTGATGGAAGGGAACTCATTTTGTGCAAAAATGGAAAGCTTTCCAAATGTTCATGAGGTAGAATTGTTACAATAGCCGATAATCTGGGCGCCCCAGTGGCGAACCACATAGCCGCGACACGGCCGACCCGGGTTCGACTCCCGAACCCGTCGTTATTTGCCGAATGTCTTCCTCCCACTCTGTCTCCCATTCCTCCTCTGTCTCTCTCTACTGGACTGCCCAGTAGCAATAAAGCGATAAAACGCCAAAAAATAAATCTTAAAAAAAAACAATAGCCGATAATCCATTTTCCCAAAGATAAATCCCTATACGGGTGGACCTCGCAGGCGGTCCAAAGTGACGTCAGACTACATAGGGATGTCCCGATCGCCTTTTTTTGCTTCCGATCCGATCCCGATCATGTGATTTTAAATATCTATCGATCCGATCGTTTCCGATCCGATCTTTCACATTAGTAATCAATTTTGACGCATTTTTGTCAGAAACTGGCAGAGCGAGACAAGCCCATCTGTTGCCTATAATAGTCCGGGGCGCGAGAGCGGAGGCTTTTGTTATTACATTCACCCTGAGAAATGTGCTTCTGCTTCATATGAGAAATATTAAAAGTTTCAATATATGTTTGCACATTAGTATACATTCAGTGTTCGACTTACGTAATGGTCCATTCTGGTCTGAAACGCCGACGATAATCCTCAGTCACGTAACGTTATCCTCCAGGTGAAAAGTTAGTCTGAAAACTTCGCCTCCAGCCTGTCCTTGCAAACATTGCAACTGGCTTGACTTTCTATTTTAAAATGCTTAGTTCCAAACCTCTGACATTAAGTCTAGCTGCTCAAGTCAGTGGATATTAACCGTGTTTCGGGAGCGACGTGTTGTACTGTTGTTGTTGTGATGTGGTCGAGCGTGTAGCGTGTAGCGTCTAAATTAAAGGGGTGTTTGTTGCAACGGTGAAAATTAAAGGGGAATGTGTTTGGTGTGGACAATTATTCTGCTCTGTGTGACAATAAATACATTAATGATGATATATTATATGTAATTTAAAACCAAAACTAAGGCCTCCGTATGAGTTTAAGACGTGGACATGGTCATGTTTGTTGAATAAAATTTTTCTTTTTTTGACTGCCGATTTTTATTATTATTTTTTCCCGATCCCCGAGCCTCTGAAAAGCACGTGATCGACGCCGATTCCGATCACGTGATCGGATCGGGACATCCTACAACTCCCTATTTAGGAGCAAATTGTTTGCATGATTAAAAATGATGGTTCGAACATCCGTTCGAAAAACCCTGGCGAATGTTCAAATCCCAAAAACAGGCTTGGGACAGCTCTAACTGGAGCTGAGCTGAATGTGTTAAAATAGACATACAAATGTGAAGGATTGGACTTTGCGAGCTAACTGTAATAATGTTATTTTTTACAATAATTTACATAACATCTTAAGAAATTACTAATGTGTATGGAAACTGACAAAAAAGGTAATGGTAAAGGTAACGCTTAAAATGTATTATTGCAACGGCAAAAGGCGCAGTGGACATTTTTGGGTGCACCTAAATGAAAAAGTTAGGCGCACTGGTGCAACCAATGTAAAGAGTTAGTCTGGAGCCCTGAATGGATATACTGTATGAATGAAATAGTTCTATAAGACACCCATGTAAAAAAGATTCATCAAAATATTGCATTATTTAGGAGGGCAGAGGAAATTAATCCATGACTGACTGAATCAGTGACTGAATGAGTGAGTGAGTTAGTGATATTGCCGGTCATAGAGGTGCTTTACATCTAAATAAAAAGAACCCACTGACAAAAAATAAGGTCTCATCATGTTTCGGATGCATTTTTGGAGGTGCTGGGAGCCATTCGGTAAGTCGTATTAACTGGAGACGAGCGAAAAGGTGGATGGCAGTGGTAAGTTCCATTACCCATCTTTAATACTACAGGTAATATCTTTTGCTTGACTATCATATCACCAGCAATATGGATTAAATGTTATTCTCATTCTCAGATCTAGTGGGATTATGAGACAGGAGTGTAGCAGTGGTATTGGTGCCTTGTCAGTGAGTAGGTCAGGTGGAGATTTTTTTGCCATGCACACAATTTCATATATTCAACTTGTTTGAGAGTTTGCAGAAATTCATTCTGTTTGAGAGTAATGAAGTTAGAATCTTTCTCTTCGAAGTGATGTCATCTATAGCAGTGTTTCTCAAACTGGGGTCCAGGGACTGGGGCCGGTCTCTGAGTTGTTGCAGAGCGGTCCCTGGGATAGTTATGTGCTGTACAAATAGACTAGACTGTTTTCTAATATCTCATTGAAGTGGACCCTAAAAGGTAGTAGTATTGCTTGCCAGTCCCCAAATCAAAAAGACATTGAGAAACACTCAATCTATAGGACAGTCACGTGCACACAAACACACACACCTACCTGAAAGCTTGATGAGCAGCTCAGAGGCCACCTTGAGATTGATGTCCTGGTTCAACAGGTTGTTCTTGGTCATGGGACTTCCCTCCCGGGGCTTCAGGAGCCCTAGGCGCTCCGTGACACCCGCTGGCCCGTCCTGGCAGAAGGCGGCGGGGAAGCCGAGCTGGCCGTGGCTCTGTGTCGAGGCGTGGTTCCGGGAGGCTGGCCTGGGACTCAGGGCCTCCTCTGCCCGGGGCTCCTCCTTCAGGTGGAAGGGAGACTTCAGAGCCTCCCTCTGGTTGGCCGCTACAGGAGGGAGAGAGTGAGAGAGAGTGAGAGTGTTAAAAGGGATGGAATAAGGAAGGTTCAGAGACAGAGAGACAGGAGTAGAGGGTTGAGATGAGATTGGTTGAGACCAGGCGTGTTAGATATTGAGAACTATGTTGACTCTCCATCACTCTTTTTTTAAGCAGTTATTTATTAAACCCAACAATAACTGCTCCTCTCTTCTCCAGAACGGGGATGTACAGAGCACTACGCTTTTCAACCTCACACCCTAGAGCCATATTACAGACAGGCTATAGTCTGAACACTGATCATCAGCTGGTAATTAGGCTACATACATGTCCTTATTGGGCAACTATCAAAACAGACATGATAGGCGCTAGTGATTATAATAACATTTGTATATCAAATAATTTATTGTGATGACGATA
Source organism: Notolepis coatsorum (assembly GCF_963971535.1). NCBI lineage: Eukaryota > Metazoa > Chordata > Actinopteri > Aulopiformes > Paralepididae > Notolepis > Notolepis coatsorum. The sequence goes on along the minus strand of NC_140171.1, from coordinate 78,526,709 downwards.
AACACAAACAGTGAAGTGTGTTTGTCCAAATGTAAAAAAATAAAAACATTGACGCTACATCAATCCCGGCATAACCCTCTAAAGCATCACGCCCATGCGACTAGACATGTTTTGCAAAACATTAAATATCTTTGGAACCGTTTGTGATAAAGACTCACTTTAAATTGTATCTGAATCGCAAGATTGTCTTCTCTCCATCAGAATTTTATCTTTACGTCGCCCACAGGCTATCTGGCAGTGCGCGGAAGTAAGGCACAGAATCTTGGAATATCTAGATTGGTCGTTTTCTCTTAGAATGGAGACTGCATCTAAGCCGCTGTATCTATATCATATATCTATGTCTGTCACTATAGCCAATGGAAATGCTAGAAATGGTCACGTGGGCTGGGAGAACCAATGGAAAATCCCTATTGTTTCTCAATAGTCCAGTGCGCTCCGCAGATCACGCCGTCAGACAGACACATGCTGCTTGCGCATAACGGATGGAGAGAGGCGCTTGTCCCTGGTTTTATAATAAAAAGGCAAAAAGACAAAGAGGTATAATGTTCAACAAGCATTGGAACTTGTTGTGGATGATCCAGATAATATAAATGAAAAGGACTCTGAGCCAGAATGCTGGGACAGTGATGATGACAATCATAATGAAGGAATTGATGCGTTTGAAGCTGTGGTTTGAAGTGGTCTGACAACTATATAATTTATTGTGCAGCTTGAATGAAAATCACCTGTTGATGGTTCATGTGTGTAACTATGCTATTTGGATAATATGCAGAGATATTGAGATAATATGCAGAAGGGGGGAATTGCAGGGAGATATTGGTCCAAATTTGAAGGCAACACCCAAATGTATGTATTTTCACAAAAACGCCCAGAACAATTCCCTGGTAAACTAGTTTTTTTTCACTGGGTGTATTTTTGTGTGTAAAATATTGTATGCTCACTCACACAAATGTAATGTATGATGGTGACTTTACACTGCCCCAGAAATAAAGGGTAGGTTCCCCTGAATCATAAAAGGTAGACCACTTGATTCTGACTCAAAGAATAAGCTCAGAATTGGCAAAAATATACTGTAACACTATGTCCAGACGAACCTTTCTCTACATAGGCTTTAGAGGGTTGATGCATACACAAACAGACACACAAGCAGGACAGATGTCCAGAAATGTGGTCAAGTAGTGATGCAGTAGAGTAGTACTGGTCTGGTAGTAGTACTTCTTAGTGATGCAGTAGTACTGGTCTGGTAGTAGTACTTCTTAGTGATGCAGTAGGACTGGTCTGGTAGTAGTACTTCTTAGTGATGCAGTAGAACTGGTCTGGTAGTAGTACTTCTTAGTGATGCAGTAGGACTGGTCTGGTAGTAGTACTTCTTAGTGATGCAGTAGGACTGGTCTGGTAGTAGTACTTCTTAGTGATGCAGTAGGACTGGTCTGGTAGTAGTACTTCTTAGTGATGCAGTAGGACTCAGCTCTATTCTTTGCTGTGACTTGATCATCACCATCCTCTGCACCTCTCTTGTGGTCAGGGTTAGGGTTAGGGTGGTCACCTCTCTTGTGGTCTCCCTCTTTGCATCCTTAGGGTGAAGCATCCAGAATATGTTTTAATGGAGCGACACCCAACGGCACCACAACCCTAACAGGGCCACGGATGGGCCAGCAGCACAGATGGCGGGACCTCATGACTCAAGTCTCTCCCCCTCCAGATCTGCAGGCCGTCCTCATTCCACCATGGCTGCTGATCAAGAGTCTCTCTCTCTCTCTCCCCCCCTCTCTCCCTCTCTCTCCCTCTCCTAGGTTAGGGAGTAAAGTGTCACACATATTCCTCTCTGTCCGCTCCAAAGTCATCTAGCAAAAGAAACTGGGCCACATCTAATCCGCCTCAGATGAATAATTAATAATTAGACATGGAGCAACTTCCGATAGCGGCCAAGAAAAGAACAGAGGGGCCAGTGCTGCTCTTTGTGTCTCTCACCACTTTAGCGTTTAGCACATCATCATCACTTGAAAGAAAAAAATACAACAACCCAAATAATGTGCAGACTTCAGCTTATACGGGGAAAAAAAAAAAACTTGGCTGGGTAAATCTTTCCCTTTAATGCACTATATACTGTACATTCAAATAGACACACACCTGCAGTGCAAATACACCTGCACACATCCATACGCATTAGCACCACAGCCGGCATGTGCATCTACTAGAGATAGGCACGAGTAATGTTTTGCCAGATTGAGTACTAGCATGAATTACTCAGATAGAGTAATTGTTGTTTAGGGAAATACATTTATAGAACGCATCTTAAAGCGCATGGCAGCAGCAATTACGAGATATTACACACACACACACACACACACACACACACACACACAACACACAACACACAACACACACACACACACACACACACACACACACACACACACACACACACACACACACACACAGCCAGCCAGCCAGCCAGCAATATACCCAATGCTTAATGCATATTATCAGTCAAAACAGTCAGTTACCATTTGTAATAATGACATTATCTCAACTCTGTCTGCAACAGGTACCTCCGCTCATGGAACGGCATGTCCGCATAATACTAGTTTATGAACGCTACGCGCAAAGTGGGCGACATGTTGTCGGCACAAACACAAACCGCTGCTTTTATCTTTTAGATAACGCTGAGCTAGCTTTAAAAGTTTTCACGGTTACGCTCTCATGCTCCACAGCTGACCAGTGTTGTTTTCCTGCAACAACTCGCGCCTCACAGGATTTCAGAGCAAGATTTCTGTTTCAGTGGCACAAACTAACACTTTTGGTGATAAAGAAAAATCGAACACCCTCAAAAACCACTCGAGATCAGTTGAAATGGCGAGTATTTGAGTAATCAATTGCTCACGCCCATCCCTAGTATCTACATACCATTTACAATAGACACACACCTGCACGCAGCTAGTAGTTAAAAAACGAATAACAACACCAAGACCTGAACCATGTACACTACACACACACACCTGTATACTCTCCATGTACACACACACACCTGTATACTCCCCATGTACACACACACCTGTATACTCTCCATGTACACACACACCTGTATACTCCCCATGTACACACACACCTGTATACTCTCCATGTCAGGGCCGGACTGGGGAAATAATTCATACCGGGAGATATAGCGCGAAATATAGCCCCAATCAGGCCACTTTTTAAGTGGGGGGTCTGGGGGTCCCCCACCCGGAAGATTTTTGTTACAAAGACTTAATTTCCTGCATTCTGGTGAATTTTAGTGCATGTGAATCACAAACTAATGAGCCAACAATTGCTTAGTTAGTACAATGTACTGTTATGAACCTCAAATAAAACTGTTGCGGCACTAGCAATGGTACTCTCTCCACCTTCAAAAAGAAAAAAGCAAGAGCACAACATATTTTTCTATTTACTATTATAATACAGTTAACCACTCTCTCCACCTATTCAAACAAGGCAAGAGCACAATACCATATTCACTTTACTGATGCACTACCCATCAACAGTTAAAATAGCCCTTTACACAAACATTAAATAACAGACCTTTCATTACAATACTATAATAACAGTAGCCACTGCCAGAATAGTGACACATGTATCACGTGTGGTGAGCACACGCATGCATGCACAACGAAGACAGAAGATTGCGTTGTCTCAATCATTTTAACTATAAAATGAGCTCAAAGTATGAGCTCACTGACTGAAATTTCCAACAAAAAGCATCAATTGTCAAATAATATTGATCACATTAACTAGACTAGATGTTTTTAAGGAAATTAGAAAGGGAACAACAACTTAACCCTTGTGTCTGATCAGATTCTTATTTTTTTGATAACTTTGCAGTGATTATGTTTGTAGCCAATGTGGCAAAGGTGTGTAATCTTTGAATTATCTTGGAATTATTTTGACTCTCTCTTTCATAAATTGTTTATTCAACTTCAGCCACAATCATAACCACCACATATTGTTTTTTGTAATGTCAGATTTAACAACTCCTTTTGGGAGTGTGCCATCTGCCATTCCATTCGCCGCCTCCATGGTCAATCAGTTGTATCGCCTGGTCCCGCCTCCACCAATCACAAGCGGCAGCACGGCTCCATTGTGTGTGTGTGTGTGTGTGTCCGCGTGAGGGAGAGAGAGTCAGAGTCAGATAGTTCTCCAACTCTGTCGCAGACAGTGAAATCCTGGTTGTTCCCCACCCACCTGGTTATCTAAAAACGATCGCGCCGCGCCGCCGCCACAACTAAAAACAATGGCCTGGCAAAAAAATAAAAATAAAAAATTATAATAAAAAAAATATATATAGTTAACACTTTGACTGCCGGGAGCCGTCTTTAGACGTCTTTGCTGGCCATGCTAAAGTTGCCGGGGGACGCTGTACGTCGTCTTTATATCAATATTTCAAAAATCTGCGATCGGATTCATAATGTCCCTCCGCTGGCCTGAGATCCACCAGCAGGACCCACTGAGCTCTCTGGCGGTTCAGGAGCGCCATCTGGTGGCCGATCGGCGCAAGCGCTTAACAGGAAGCGCATTAGAGGTTTTGCTAGACGTCCGTATTGCTTCCGGCCACTCGGTACATGTCCCGTGACTCTAGCTCGTCACTCTACATAGCGATCGATTGCCAATAACTCGATAAACAACATGATTTGGACGTATATACCATTATACAAGCTGGAGATGGACCGGGTAATAATATATCCCATAATGATAAAATTTCTACTCGACGATGATCGCCCAACGGCGCGCGGAGACTGGGGTGAGTTTCAGCGTGTAACGTTACCGTCTTCGATAATAACTGATATTATCAACATTTGACCCACATTAGATGATTGGTATAACGCTGCCCACGGAATTATAAACGCCCCCTCGCCCATCCGGTCAACATCAGATGACGTGTAGTAACTTCTAGAAGTACGTCTAGTTGGAATTTTTTATATCGCGCTGATTGCCATCAAACTGTATTTCATCATCAATATAATGCATTTGGGGCTATATATCACGTTCTGGAGAAAGCTGCAGAAAGAGATGAAAACATACTTATACATTAGACCATACTTTACTATGAATATGTGAATGAAAAAGTTTAACGTTGCTACACAATGAACAATACATATAGGACTTTGAATGGGCCCTAATAATGGCAATGTAGCAATAGAATTTAAAAAGTTATAGCCCTGCAAAGAAGGGGACTTTCTCCATAGACAAATAGCGCTGGCAATCTATGGTATATCATTAATTTAACCTTAGGCAACCAAAGTGTTAAGATGGATGTACTACCTAGAATCAACTTCTTCAGTTCAATGCTACCGTTACCCCCTCCAGAGGGTTACTGGAAAAGATTACACTCCTCCACATACAAATTTATTTGGAATAACAAACCACCACGTATAAAAAGATCCACCGCACAGAGAAATAAAGCAGATGGTGGCATGGCATTTCCAGATTTTTTCCAATATTTTAAGTCGTACACATTAAGACCATTGACAACATGGTTTGACCCCCAAGCATTAGTATCCTGGAGAAAATTAGAAGAAAACATAGTAGCCCCACATAGACTGAAGGACATAGCATACACTAAACTACCAATCAAGCACTGTGAACGGAAATGTGGCCCCATAATTACTCATGCGATCCGGATATGGCGTGAAACACAAAAAAAAAATCCTAACCCACATAAATGGCACAATCATACTCCCTTATTCAATAACAATGCACTCTTAATTGAAAAACGACCTATAAGATTCCCTATATGGGAAGAGCAAGGCATACACTCATTAGGGGATGTTTTTAACAAACAGGGTTTTTGTAGTTATAAAGAAATACGCAAAAAATGTAATCTCACCAAGTCCACATGGCTTTTTTACATACAGTTACAGCTATGTTTGAAGTCTCACGGTGTTCCATTAGACATACCAATTGTACACCATAGATACCACAAATTCTTCTATGAAAGAGAGACATCGAGAGGTTTTGTTTCAGATTTTTATCATCAATTACTAACGTCCTCGTATGAAACCCTCCAACTAGACTCTGCCTGGAGGAGGGATATACCAGACCTGGAAAATAACTTTGATTGGCAAGGAGCCTGGGCAAATGTCCGACTTACATCAAGGAACCCGGACCATCAACAAATCAATCTTAACTATATTCACAGGACATACTTGACTCCTATAAGACTGTGCAGAATGGGTCTTAAACAAGACTCCAAATGCTCCCAATGTACAAATGGGGACGAAGGGACATTTATGCACATGTATTGGGACTGCCCACCAGTTAAGGCATTCTGGAAAGATGTGACCCAACAATTATCAAAACTCGTATCTTGGAATATACCTGTACACCCCTCGGTATTACTATTGAATGATGTTTTTGAGTTTGCAGTAAATCCACAGCTAAAGAGATTGGTTTTATCGGGTATCACAGTAGCTAAAAAGCTGATCGCATCACGCTGGTTTCAACCGGAAAAAATGTGCCGGAAAGTTTGGTTTCTTACATATCTCGATGTGATTTATCAAGAAATATCTACAGCAAGAATTCTGGGTCTCAATGAATCCAAAATGTCAATGTGGTTAGAAGTGGTGGAGAGAATAAAAGCTAGCTTATAATGGTAGTGTCTGGTTAGGTGCGAGGGATAATGGAGGTACTACCCAAGGTGGGGTCCGGGAGGGGGGGGTTCGAGCTGGAGCATATGTGTGTAGGTTTTTAGATAACAGGTATTAGGGGTATATCTTATATAAGACAATTAACTAAAATGTGATTTCATTGGATGTGCTCTGACAATTAATGCTTGTATATCTTATCGTGTGTTGTCATGTTTGTTTATGTGTTTGTTTAAAAACGAATACAAAAATAAAATACAATAAAAAAAATATATAATTTTTTTTTTTTTATATAATTTTTTCTTTTTTAATCTGTGCCGGCCAGGCCACGGGAAAACTCCCGGTGCTCCCGATGGCCAGTCCGGGCCTGCTCCATGTACACTCACACCTGTATACTCTCCAATAAACACATCCATGTACAAACACACCAAACACACAGACCTATATACTCTCCAATAAACACATCCATGTACACACACACCAAACACACACCTGTATACTCTCCAATAAACACATCCATGTACACACACACACACACCAAAAACACACACCTGTATACTCTCCAATAAACACATCCATGTACACACACTCCAAACACACACACCTGTATACTCTCCAATAAACACATCCATGTACACACACACCAAACACACAGACCTATATACTCTCCAATAAACACATCCATGTACACACACCTGTATACTCTCCAATAAACACATCCATGTACACACACACACACCAAAAACACACACCTGTATACTCTCCAATAAACACATCCATGTACACACACTCCAAACACACACACCTGTATACTCTCCAATAAACACATCCATGTACACACACTCCAAACACACACACCTGTATACTCTCCAATAAACACATCCATGTACACACACACCAAACACACACACCTGTATACTCTCCAATAAACACATCCATGTACAAACACACACACCAAACACACACACCTGTATACTCTCCAATAAACACATCCATGTACACACACACACACCTGTATACTCTCCAATAAACACATCCATGTACACACACACGTCACACACACACCTGTATACTCTCCAATAAACACATCCATGTACACACACACACACACCTGTATACTCTCCAATAAACACATCCATGTACACACACACGTCACACACACACCTGTATACTCTCCAATACACACATTCATGTCCACACACACACCTGACCTGCCACAGATATAACAGCTAGGGCTATCACTCTTGGGCCGACTGCTGTCCGGTCTCCTTGGGGCCCCAGCGGAGATCTGCTCCACTCTCTCACCCTCCCGTCACACCTAACATCTCCGGCTGCTGCGGGGCCCGCCGCCCCCTATCCCGTGTCATCAATCTGTGCCGGCCCCAGCCCTCTGATTAATGGTGATCCCCTGCCAGAGGGACAGAGGTAGGGATGGGTAACGTTAAGATTTGAATGGTACTACTACTCTTACCGATACCACTTATACATCCAGTGCATTTAAGACAAACATTGCTTTATTGTACTGTATATACATTAACATTTTTATTTATATATATATATAGCTTTTTATCAGATAGGACAGGCAGAGAGGAAAGTTGGGTGAAGATGGGGAGGACATGCAGCATAGGTCCCCGGGCCGGATTCGAACCCCGGACGCTGCGATTATACTGCGAGCGCAGTAACGTGGTGTGCCACCGTGGCGCCCATACATTTACATTCTTGACTAGCAACTGCAACCGCATTGTTTTGAACCAATCACCATTACAGACTATATTGTGATAAATGAAATGTAAAGATGAATAAATATAAAAACAAAAATTTATTATTTAGAGCAAAAAAAACACGTTTGTATAATTTAATTAACTCTGTGTGGGCTCTAGGCTGCTAGCATACTTAACATCCCTAAGGTGGATGGGGAAACGAGAGATGAACTAGGAGCTAGACAGTAGAGATGAACTAGGAGCTAGACAGTAGAGATGAACTAGGAGCTAGACCAGGGGTGTCAAACACATTTTCACAGAGGGCCACATCAGCATTATGGTTGCCCTCAAAGGGCCAAAGACCGTATAAATGTTAATGTGATGTAAAATAAATGTAGCTACTCATTTACATATTGTTAAACATGTTGTTTCTGTATTTATTACTTATTCAAGTTATACATATTGCATATGCATTTGCATAGATGTAAAAATATATGTTAGCTTATGTTATTTTAACAAATAATTTTAGTTTATCAGAACCCCATATTACTCCATCAATCAATGATCAAACCATTCAAGTAAATAACAAAGAAGAATATCATCAAATATAAGCTATGACATTAAGTTTGTTCAAAACCTTTTTGTCACAGTCAAGAGGGGCAGAACTAACAACTGTGAGCTGCAAAAAACACGTGGGACAGATGTAGCAGATGTTACAAAAACAAATGGCTGCACACAACCTTGCAGAGGCCATACATCCAACTAATGGAAGATAGTTTAATTAACTTTAATTAACAAATTGCAGAATGGGTACAGTACAGTACAGCTCAATACACACAATTGTTAAGGGGATGCAGACTAGAGAAAGACTTTCGACTTGTTTACATCAGGGTCCCCTTTTCAATTCGTAATGAAATTGCTCTTATGTGTGCATGAACACACTAGGAGCTAGACAGTAGATGAACTAGGAGCTAGACAGTAGATGAACTAGGAGCTAGACAGTAGAGATGAACTAGAGATGAACTAGGAGCTAGACAGTAGAGATGAACTAGGAGCTAGACAGTAGATGAACTAGGAGCTAGACAGTAGATGAACTAGGAGCTAGACAGTAGATGAACTAGGAGCTAGACAGTAGAGATGAACTAGGAGCTAGACAGTAGAGATGAACTAGGAGCTAGACAGTAGAGATGAACTAGGAGCTAGACAGTAGAGATGAACTAGGAGCTAGACAGTAGATGAACTAGGAGCTAGACAGTAGAGATGAACTAGGAGCTAGACGGTAGAGATGAACTAGGAGCTAGACGGTAGAGATGAACTAGGACCTAGACAGTAGAGATGAACTAGGAGCTAGACAGGGCATAAAAAAAAATATTGTTTGTTTCCTGTTGGTTGTCAATTAAGGCATGGGTAGGTAGGGAATTTATTTTATTTTTTTATTTTATTCTTTCCCACGGCGACTATGGATAGGGAATTTCTTTATTTAATTAAAATGTTCACAACAACATGGATGCATGTACTCTGCCAGCATGTTTAATATCCATAATACTAAAGGTTTGACTAAGATTTCTATGAAACTTTATTAAAAAAAAATATATATATATATGCTTTTTTTTGTAATTAAAAAAAAAACTCATAAGATATATTGGGTCGCACCTAAATCGGCAGGGTCGGTCGGCAACCGGAAACAAACAATATTTTTTGTTATGCCCAGTAGATGAACTAGGAGCTAGACAGTAGAGATGAACTAGGAGCTAGACAGTAGAGATGAACTAGGAGCTAGACAGTAGAGAGATGAACTAGGAGCTAGACGATAGAGATGAACTAGGAGCTAGACGGTAGAGATGAACTAGGAGCTAGACAGTAGAGAGATGAACTAGGAGCTAGACGGTAGAGATGAACTAGGAGCTAGACAGTAGAGATGAACTAGGAGCTAGACAGTAGATGAACTAGGAGCTAGACAGTAGAGATGAACTAGGAGCTAGACAGTAGAGAGATGAACTAGGAGCTAGACAGTAGAGATGAACTAGGAGCTAGACAGTAGAGAGATGAACTAGGAGCTAGACAGTAGAGATGAACTAGGAGCTAGACAGTAGAGAGATGAACTAGGAGCTAGACAGTAGAGATGAACTAGGAGCTAGACAGTAGAGAGATGAACTAGGAGCTAGACAGTAGAGATGAACTAGGAGCTAGACAGTAGAGATGAACTAGGAGCTAGACAGTAGAGATGAACTAGGAGCTAGACAGTAGATGAACTAGGAGCTAGACAGTAGAGATGAACTAGGAGCTAGACAGTAGAGATGAACTAGGAGCTAGACAGTAGATGAACTAGGAGCTAGACAGTAGAGAGATGAACT